>NC_064575.1:36487179-36813894 GCF_937001465.1 Orcinus orca | reverse complement strand
CAATAATTTTATCAAATACATCTTCTACCCCCTTTTTTCTCTCTTCTCTGGGTCTGTGCTGCCTTTGTCCCTAACAGCTGAGCTCTCTTCTTGGCCACTGTATCCCTCACCCTAGTGTGGAGCTGTGCTGTGGAGTAGGTGGGGCTGGTGCAGGTGCTTAGCATGGATTGTTGAGAAGGCTGAGGGCAGTCCCAGACACAGTCAGAGACCTGGATCACTTATGATGCACTGCCTGAGTAAGCACCAGTAATTGTTGCCCTTACCCTGCTCAGATGCAGCTCCTGGTCTGAGCTGCCTTTGTCCCTCACAGCTGAGCTTTCCCTGCAGCAGTGGCAGCCCTTGCCCCAATGTGAACCTACATCATGAGCAGGTGGGGCATGAGTGGACACTCATCTCAGGCTGGGGTGCACACCAGGGTGGTCTTAGGAAACCAGCCTGCATCCTGTGCAGTTTCAATACACTCTCTCCACCCTGTTTCAGAAGTAAGCAAGCATGTGTGCACTCTCATGAGCAGAGTCCAGGCTTCCCACAGCTCTCCTGTTAGTCCCACCAGTCCTCCAACCAGCCAAGGGGACTTGTTTTCCAGGTGTCAGACCCCAGCCCTGGGGCACCCAGTATGTGACTTGAGCCAATCACTCTCTATGGGAGATCTCCACTTGTGTAACCTCCCTCCTCTTCTGAGTCCCCTCCCAGGTGCACAGGTCCAAATCTGATCAGTTCTCTTCCCTTCCTTACCTAATCCTGTGTGGATCTTTCTTACAGCCTTGGCTGTACAGGAGTCTTTCTGCCAGTCTACAGTTAGTTTTCAGTGAGAATCATTCCACATGTAGATATATTTTGGATGTTTTTGTAAGAGGAGGTGAGTTTTGCATCTTCCTACTCTACCATCTTCATCTCCACAATAATTTCAAATTTTAGTTCGATCGCTCTGACCAATACATTAGCATAAGAAAATTCAGGATCCCAATTAGGTAATAACAGCAAATGCCTACATTGCACTTACCATGTTTTGGCCACTTATTCTAATAATATTACATGAATTAACTCATTTTTGTTCTCACAATAAAAATAATTAGAAGAAATTTGGTAATAAAAACTTATCCTCCTTGGCTTCAACTTTTTTCATACCATGACTTTGGCTGTTATCTTTGTTTAATTAATTCTGTGTTGGATGTTATGACATAATTTGTAAAGGACTCTAATGACAACAGAGCTTGTAAGTCACTAATCAGCTGACCTTAGAGGCTAAGTGTGGTTTGTTTTCCCTGTGTCCCTATAAAAAAGAAAAAAAGTAAAGTAGCCTCAAAAGGAAATTTTCTTTCTTGTCTGTCTGAAAGATGGATCACTTGTGTAATAGTTTGCTAGAGCTGCCATAACAAAATATCAGGAATGGGTGGCTTGAACAACTGAAGTTTATTGTCTCACAGTTCTGGAGCCTGGAAGTTCAAGATAAAGGTGTCAACAGGGTTAGTAACTTCTAAGGACCTCTCTCCTTACATTAAACACAGCCATTGTCTCTCTGTGTCTTTTCACATTATTTTCTCTCTGTACTTGTCTCTCTGTCCAAACTTTTTTCCTTTTCATAAGGATACCACCCATATTAGATTAGGGCTTACCCTACCCACCACATTTTAACTTAATTACCTCTGTAAAAACTATCTCCAAATAAGGTCACACTCTGAAGCACTGGGGATTAGGACTCCAACATTTGTTGGGGGGAGAACACATTTTCAATTACAACAACTTGGCTTAAGATATGAGGAGTAATATTACTTTAACATGAAACATCTGAAATCTCGCGTCCTTGTGCCTCCAACTAGCCTGTTTTATCTTCACCACTGATTTGTGTTTCCTCTATCTTTTCTATTCTCTATCCCAAATTCCTTTAATTGATATAAAATCAAGACCCCTGGGCACCAAGTGTCTACATTAATCTATTTGTCAGTCCATCATGAGAAGAAAAGTGGTTAAATATCTTCAAAACAGAATACTAAGAAACATTATTAAAATGAGAATAACTTTCATCCAGGACTAAATAAAACAAGGAAAGTAAGGCAGAACTTAGATCAGGCTATATCTTATACCTTATCATTAAAATTTGATTAGACTAAAGTTGCAAGGTTGTGAAAACAGAGGGATGCATTAATACGATACTTTAGTACTACTTTTTATGATTTTTAAAGCAATATTTGGTAGACTTGAAAGCTAATGGAACTTTCTGTCTCTCTCCCTCTCTCCCCCACTCCCTCCCTTTCTTACTCGAATGGAGTAAAACTTTAAATAGTAAATTTATTTGGAAAAATAAATAAATTAATGAATTGAAGGTTTGGGAGATTTCTTAACTGCAGCTGCATTAATTAGGAAATATCACTGCTTTGACTTCATGTAGCCATTCACTATCTTTTACTGCAAGTAGAATATGTGTGTTGTCCCTGTTTATTTTAACTGAAATTGACCTCAAACTGTGTTCCATAATGTATTTTTTATGGTTCCTAATCATTTATTAAAAGTATAACACTTTGCCATTCTCATACTTGTGATTTTTAAAAAATTTCTATTGCAGTGTAGTTGATTTAAAGTGTTCTATTAGTTTTTGCTGTATAGCAGAGTGAATCAGTTGTACGTATACATATATCCACTCCTATTTAGAATCTTTTCCTGTACAGGTCATTCGAGAGTATTAAGACGAGTTCCCTGTGCTATAGAGTAAGTCCTTATTAGTTAGCTATTATATATATATATATAGTAGTGTGTATATGTCAGTCTCCCAATTTATCCCCCCCGACCCCAGTAACCATGAGTTTGTTTTCTGCATCTGTGACTCTATTTCTGTTTTGTAAATAAGTTCATTTGTACCATTTTTTTAGATTCCACAGGTACGTGATATCTTATGATATTTGTCTTTCTCTGTCTTCACTCAGTATGACAATTTCTAGGCCCATTCATGTCACTGCAAATGATATTATTTCATACTACTTTTATGGCTGCAGTGAACATTGGGGTGCAATGTATCTTTTCGAATTATGGTTTTCTCTGGATATATGCCCAGGAGTGGGATTGCTGGATCATATGGTATCTCTATTTTTAGTTTCTTAAGCAAACTCCATACTGTCCTCCATAGTGGCTGTACCAATTTACATTCCCACCAACAGTGGGAATGTTGGTGGGAATGTAAATTGGAGGAGGGTTCCCTTTTCTCCACACCCTCCCTAGCATTTATTGTTTGTAGCTATTTTGATGATGGCCATTCTGACCAGTGTGAGGTGATACCTCATTGTAGTTTTGATTTGTATTTCTCTAATAATTAGTGTTAAGTATCTTTTCATTTGCTTTTTGTCCATCTGTTTGTCTTCTTTGGAGAAATGTCTATTTAGAGTTTCCACCCATTTTTTGATTGGGTTTATATATATATATATATATATATATTGAGCTGCATAAGCTGTTTGTTTGTTTGTATATTTTGGAGATTAGTCCTTTGTCACTTCATTTGCAAATATTTTCTCCAGTTTGGTGTCTTTTCGTTTTGTTTATGGTTTCCATTGCTGTGCAAAAGTTTTTTTGTTTTGGTTTTGGGATTCTGGGCTGTGCTGCACAGCATACAGGAATTTAGTTCCCTGACCATGGATCGAACTCATGCCTCCTGCAGTGGAAGTGCAGTCTTAACCACTGGACCACCGGCCAAGTCCCTGTGCAAAATCTTTGAATTAGGTCCCATTTGTTTATTTTTGTTTTCATTACTCTAAGAAGTGGGTCAAAAAAGATCTTGCTGCAATTTATGTCAGAAAGTGTTCTGCCTATGTTTTCCTCTAAGAGTTTTATAGTATCCGGCCTTACATTTAGGTCTTTAATCCATTTTGAGTTTATTTTGTGTATGGTGTTAGGGAGTGTTCTAATTTCATTCTTTTATATGTAGCTGTCCTGTTTTCCCAGCACCACTTATTAAAGAGGATGTCTTTTCTCCATTGCATATTCTTGCCTCCTTTGTAGTAGATTAGGGGACCATACGTGCTTGGATATATCTCTGGACTTGCTATCCTGTTCCATTGATCTATATTTCTCTTTTTGTGCCAGTACCATACTGTTTTGATGACTGTAGCTTTGTGGTATAGTTTGAAGTCAGGGAGCCTGATTCCTCCAGCTCCGTTTTTGTTTCTCAAGATTGCTTTATCTATTCGGGGTCTTCTGTGTTTCTGTACAAATTTTAAAAAATTTTGTTCTAATTCTGTGAAAAATGCTATTGGTAATTTGATAGGGATTGAATTGAATCTGTAGATTGCTTTGGGCAGTACAGTCATTTGGACAATATGGATTCTTCCAGTCCAAGAACATGGTATATCTCTCCATCTGTTTGTGTCATCTGTGATTTTTTTCATCAGTATATTTTTTCTTTTTATTGGAGTATAATTGTTTTACAATATTGGGTTAGTTTCTGCTCTAGAACAAAGTGAATCAGCTATATTTATACATATATCCCCACCCCACCCCTCTAGTTCATCACAGAGCACCGAGCTGAGCTCTCTGTGCTATACAGCAGCTTCCTACTAGCTATCCCTTTTACACATGGCAGTGTATATATTTCAGTGTTACTCTCTTAGTTCATCTCACCCTCCCCTTCCCTCCCCCTGTGTCTACAAGTCTGTTCTCTACATCTGTATCTCAGTATCTTATAGTTTTCTCTGTGCAGGTCTTTTGCCTCCTTAGGTAGGGTTATTCCTAGGTATTTTATTCTTTTTGATGCAATGGTAAATGGTATTATTTTCTTAATTTCTTTTGGCGAATTTAAGAAAATTGAAATCATATCAAGCATCTTTTCTGACCACAATGCTATGAGATTAGAAATCAATTACAGGAAAACTTTTCTTCTCAAACTCTTTCAAAAAATTGCAGAGGAAGGAAGACTCCCAAGCTCATTCTATGAGGCCACCATCACCCTGATACCAAAACCAGACAAAGATAGATAGCACAAAAAAGAAAATTACAGGCCAACATCACTGATGCACATAGACACAAAAATCCTCAACAAAATACTAGCAAACAGAATCCAGCAACACATTAAAGGGATCATACACTATGATCAGGCGGGATTTAGCCCAGGGATGAAATGATTTTTCATTATCCACAAATCAACGAGTGTGATACATCACATCAATAATCTGAAGAATAAAAATCACATGATCATCTCAATAGATGCAGAAAAAGCTTTTGACAGAATTCAAAACCCATTTATGATAAAAATTCTCCAGAAAGTAGGCATAGAGGGAACCTACCACAGCATAATAAAGTCATAGTCGATAAACCCAGAGCAAACATCAATCTCTGTGGTGAAAAGCTGAAAGCATTTCCTCTAAGATCAGGAACAAGAAGACAAGGATGTCCATTCTTGCCAGTATTATTCAACATAGTTTTGGAAGTCTTAGCCACAGCAATCAGAGAAGAAAAAGAAATAAAATGATCCAAATTGGAAAAGAAGTAGTAAAACTGTCACTATTTGCAGATGACATAATACTATCCATAGAAAATCCTGAAGATGCTACCAGAAAATTACTAGAGCTCATTAATGAATTTGGTAAAGTTGCAGGATATAAAAACCATACACAGAAATCTCTTGCATTCCTAACAACAAAAGATCAGAAAGAGAATTTAAGGAAACCAGTCATTATTTTAACATATTAATCAATAATTTATTTTATTCTTACTTTATAAAGGAGATTTTGTTTCTTTATAAAGGAGATATAGTTTAGGAATATTATCCAGTGTAGACCTTTTAAATATCTCTATGCCAAACCCCTGATTTAGTGTTATTGTTAATAGGTCTTACCTTAAAAATTAAAAGTAACAATAACAAGCTGGTTATGGAGTAACAACGCCACACTCCCTTGTATGACTTACCAAGAGGATCCTATGAGAATTAAAATAATTCATAAGTATACTGTCAAAAGCTCAGAGATAACAGAAGTAAAACCAATGAATCACTGAAGTAGTAATTAGTAAAAGTTTGTTGTGCACACACCAAAAAGATAGTTTGCAAACCAAGCACACTCAAAGCAAAACATAGAGGCTCATAGGTAATTGTTATAAAGCAGTTTAGTGAGAAGACAGTGACTGCTTATTCTTCAGTGATTGGTTATAATATTAGAAGTTAAGTGATAGGGAATTGGTTAGTTGTTACCTCTTATCAAGCTTGAGAAGAAGTTTAAGTCTTGCTTATGATTTGCAGAAGCAGAAACAAGAAATGAGTCAGGTCAAGCTAGTAATTAAGCTTTGTTTGTATGGCTAAATTGGTTTTGTCTTTTCAGGGAATTTTCAAGTTTGGTCTCGTTTTTATTTTAACAATACTTAGCACATAAATTATCTATAAGTCAGTATGCATTGCATATTTAGTAAAAATAGGAGACTGAAGACAATTTTGGATAAAACTTTTTTAGTGACTACTATTTTGCAAAAAGAAAAAATGTACTGTTTAACAATTGTAATTTGATATTTTCCACTTTATGATAAATATATTAGTATAAATCAGATATAATCATGTTGGAAACAAGAAAGTGGTTAAAAATAATATCTCACAAAACAGTGATGTATGTGATTTTTTTTTTTTTTTTTTTTTTTTTTGTGGTACACGGGCCTCTCACAGTTGTGGCCTCTCCCATTGAGGAGCACAGGCTCCGGACGCGCAGGCTCAGCAGCCATGGCTCACGGGCCCAGCCGCTCCGCGGCATGTGGGATCTTCCTGGACCGGGGCACGAACCTGTGTCCCCTGCATCGGCAGGCGGACTCTCAACCACTGTGCCACCAGGGAAGCCCGATGTATGTGATTTTTAAAGTAGCTTTATAAAGAAAATACTTCTTGTAAAACTGATTTGTTGTTTACCATACACAAAGGCCAAGGGAAGAGAAGGTAGATTAGTTTATTATTATTCCACATTTTCTACATCTATTTGACAATAGAATGTTTTTCTCCTATAATACATGTAACAAAATTTCACATCACAGACCTTAATTCAGGAAAGGAGAAAATAATTACAAAACATGAGTAGACTAACTGTTCCTGAAATAAAACTAGTAAAAGTGAAATAAGCAATGTGAGAAAAATAGTCTTCTTGCAAGGTTCCTAGAGCTGCCTATTGCCAATTCCTAGCATATAAAATGGAAATAAGGAATCAATATTATAATAAATCTGACCTGTAAAATATTAATCTTTATGAAAATATTTGAGTGAGTAGGACTACCACTGGATAGGGTCAAGAGGGTGGACCCACTGCCCTAGTGGGGTAAGGAGACCAAGCATTAAGCCACAGAGTGTTAATCTCTGTTCTTGGCACCTAACAGAAATTGCTATACTGAGTTTTGGACTTCCTTGAGACCCTTGACTTTTTTTTCCTTCCTATTCATCCCTTTTAAGGTAGGAATATCTACCCTATACATATCCCCCATTATAACTTGAAAGCAGATAACTTTTTTCTAGGTTGGCAGGTCCATGAGTAGAAAACAATTTTTCCCCACAATGAACCATATCAGAGCTTCACCCATGTCTGATAAATTATTTAGAAGATATACAATTTGAGACTTTTGAATTAATTATATTGAGATGGTATTTTGAACTTAGAGTTGATACTGGAATGGATTAAGACTTGGTGACGATGGAATAGTATGAATATATTTTGTATATAGAAATAATGAAAATTTGGAGGGAACAATGGAAGAACTGTACTGGGTTGAATAATTCTCCCCCAAATTCAAACCATCCTAAATGTGCACACGTGGCATTATTTGGAATAGGATCTTTGCAGATGTAATCAAGTTATGATGAGGTCATGTTTGATAAGAATGGACCATAAATCCAATGACTAGTATCTTTGTAAGATAAAGGAGAAGGATATGTGAATGCAAAGAATAGAATCATACAGAGAAAAGACGGTCATGTGAAGATGGAGGCAAAAATAGTAACGATGTAGCTATGAGCCAAGGAATGACAAGGACTGTTAGCAAACCACCAGAAGCTAAGAAGAGGCAAGGAAGGATTCTTCCCTGGAAACTTCAGAAAGAATATAGTGCTGCTGACACTCTCATTTCAGCCTTCTAGCCTCCAGAACTGTGAGAGGACAAACTTCCGTTGTTTGAAGTCATCTAGTTTGTGGCAAACTGTTATGGCAGCTCTAGGAAACTAATGCACTGTTCATCCCTCTGGTTTCAACTGACATTGAATAGCCTCTATGAGCCTTCTCTAATAGTCACAAAGCTAAGTGCCTGTCCATAGTACTTCTCACTTTTCCCTTTGCATTGTCATTCATAGCACTGAATATATTATATGAAAGATCTGTTAATGAGTGTATCTACTTACTCTAGTGTGCCTCAAGGTGACAATTATCTTATTGCTCCTTGCAACACTAGCACCTAGGAAATTTCCTGTCACTAGAACAAAGTTAAAAAAAAGAAAAAAAACTACAGAGGATAACTATTTGGTTACGGTACAGTCACCATGCAACAATCTGTAAACATATGAAGTGTACCCTTCAACAGGTACATTCATATGTCAAAACTCAGCAAAGGGTTATGTAATCAAGACACCACACTGTCTGACTGAGTAAAACATTTTATAGTTTTGATGAAACAAATCTTTATAATTTTTCAGTGAAAGTAGAATGATTTTTGTCCACTGGTGTCCTTACTTGTGACAAGAATAACACTGGCAATGATATAAAGTACATATCAAAATAATATGAAATATTAATATTAACTTGATCATTAAAATAGAAAAGGCTTGTACTAACTGCAATTTATAATACATTTTGACTAGTATTAATGGAGATCACTTTGCAAATGAAATGTGTTTGCTATTTGGCTAACAATTTGCATCTCAGTATTAATTGATTGTGAAAGATAAATATGCAAAATAAAAACAAGCTCATTAAAGACAGACTCACTCCATTATTTTCTTAATTATTTTTAACTGTTTTATATTCTCTTTGCAGAAATAAAACTTGAAA
This sequence comes from Orcinus orca, assembly GCF_937001465.1. Classification (NCBI taxonomy): domain Eukaryota; kingdom Metazoa; phylum Chordata; class Mammalia; order Artiodactyla; family Delphinidae; genus Orcinus; species Orcinus orca. The sequence continues at coordinate 36,804,910 of NC_064575.1, read as the reverse complement.
TTTGCAAATATTTAAATGCTCATTTTCTTCACAGTTTATAGAAGAGCATCACACAGTGCAGTCACACATAAAATGCTTAAAGAGTGCAAACCCACATTTTAATTATACAGTATCAGCTAAGATAACTCAAAAATATCAATAAACTTACAAAACAATTTCAGGAGAAATGTAAAACTCTATTAGAGTTTTAAAATCAAACAATAGATTATCAAATGGCAAAAGGAAGATAATTTACTGGACTGAAATTTGATAAAATTTGTAAATTAAATAAGTATGTAATTATAAAGCATGATATAATAATTTTCACAAAATAAATCATTTCTCAGCTCCATTCCTTTTGCTTTAGATTGAATTCAGACAATCTATTACTAAAATTTTTTCTATTTTATGAATGCTACCATTTTTGCTTTTACCTCATTACTTACTTCAATTACAATTTAAAATATATATCTAACAGGACTTCTGGTTTCAGTCCTAACACATAAAGAATATGGAAATCAAACCTTTAATACTCACAACAACAACAACAAAAACCCTGAAAACCAATGTATCTTTTTGGACTCAACATGGACTAGAGCTTACAGGGCAAATCACCACTCCAAAGTCTAGAAACACAGGTGAACCCACGTAGTCACAGCAAAGATCTGCTTATCTGGAGAAAAAAGTTACAGGAGCCATAAAATGGTAGCGCCCCTTTAATCATAATATTGCTGAACTGCTAGATGAGTATGGAACCAGTGTGAGTGAGAAACTCCCGGGTGCTACAGTTTTAAGGGAATCCCAAAATTTTGTGGGCTTTAACCTACAGAAATACACACAAGTTCTCACAATAAAGAGTCAGGAAAAATTTCCTCCTGGTGTTAGGAGTGGGAGTGGGAAAAGTAAGTCCTTAGGGCTGCTATAACAAATCATTACAAATGTGATGGCTTAAAACAGTAGAAATTTACTCTCTTGCAATTCTGAAGTACTGAAGCTGAAAATCAGTTTCACTGACCTAAAATTAAAGGGTTACCTGGGCCATGCTCCTTCAGGAGACATGAGAGGAGAATCCATTTCTTCCCTCTTCCAGCTTCTGGTAGCTGCTACATTCCTTAACTGTGACCACATCATTCCAATCTCTGCTTCTGTGGCCACATTGCCTCCTCTTTTATACGCCTCTCTTATAATGACACATATAATTGAATTTAAGACCCATCTGGAAAATCCATGATACTCTTCTTGATGTCAATAAATTAACTAGTCATATCTGCAAAAAGCCCTTTTCTTTATAAGATAACATTTACAGATTCCATGAATTAAGACCTGATATCTTTGGGAGGCCATTATTCCATTACAACACTAAGCATTTTGAAATATGCACAGAATAGTCTCTATAACAATGAGCTAATCCATAAGAAAAGACTTAACTATAGTCTTATCCCACCTGGGGAAGAACATTTATCCCAAAACAGCCCCATTTAGTTTTCCTGTCTCACATAAATGGGAAGAAGAAAAAACTATTCAAATAAAGAAACACTTGTAAAGGTCACAGCTCAGAGACACAGGCCTTTGGAAACACTGAGATTTAATTATAAGATTACAGAACTTGTTCCTTCCCTCATACCATACCACCACACCAACATTGCTCTAGTATAGTAGCAGTGGATTATAGCTGAAACATTCCAAGATGCAGACTCACTGAGGAGGAGTAATTAGAGAAGCCCAAAACTAAGATAAAAACAAGGACACAAAATGAAGGCTCTGGAATCTCTAGTTACAGAAAATATTAAGGGGTCCAAATTCTATCTGTATTAACATAAATCCTCACTTTAGTGGCCTATGTAACTTAGTTCCTATTGCCTGATATATGTCCTACTTTCAATAAAAAATTAAAAGACATTCTAAAATGCCAGAAAAATTAGTCTGCAAGGAGAAACAAGAAGGACCAGACTTACACATGATATAAATGTTGAAATTATCAGCTAGATAAAATGACAATGTTCAATGTGTTTAAGGATCTAATGAAAAAGTAGATCAAATGCAAGAAGAGATGAATACTATAAACAGAAACATGAAAACTCTAAAAAAGAATCAAAAATAAATGTTAGAAATAAAAAGCGGTGTATCATACCCATAACTTTGAAGGACTCATCCGTAGGATGGACATGGTTAAAGGAATAATCAGTGAGCTTGGTCAATAGAAACTTCCCAAACTGAAATGCAAATAGAAGAAAATTTAAATAAAAGGATGCAATGTCCAAAACAGTGGGACAATTACAGAGGTGGAACATAATCATAATTGGTGTACTATAAGGAGAAAAAAGAACATAGAATTATTTGAATTAATGCTGATTGAGAATATTCCAAAAGCAAGGACCATAAGACAGTGAACCTAAAAAAAAAAAAAAGAGAATCCAAATAATTAAACAACAATAAAGTACATCTAGGATTATCATACTCAAAATGTAGGAAACCAGATGTAAAGAAAATCTTGAAAGGAATTAGAGAAAACAAATACACTCAAAACAAATACATACATTTAGAGTAACATGGATAAGAAACTCATGGGGCTTCCCCCCAAAACCATACAATCAAGAAGAGAATAAAATGAAATATTCAAAGTACTGAAAAAAACCTAGAATTCTATAACCAGTAAAATTATCCTACAAAATTGAAGGAGAAATAAAGACTTTATTAGAAAAAAGCATAAGTAAATAAATTACTGAAGAAACTCATTGCCAGCAGACTTATATGGAAGAAATATTTTAAAAAATTCTCCAGGATTGAAAATAATTAGGTCAGAAATTCAGATCTATATTAAAAAGAAATAGTGTACAAGGGGAATAAATGAAGAGAAAATGAATTATTTTTTTCTTATTCTTAACTGATCTAAAAGATAATTTTAATGTAATTATAATAATCATTTATTAGGTGATTATATCATAAAATATGTGAAACAAATGACAGCAATGTAGTAAAGGAGATAAGGGAGAGAGAATAATATGCTATATCTGCACTACAAGTGAATTTAAAACATTATATATACATATGATTTAAATAAAGCATGTCTAAATAAAACTTGACACTACAAAGTAGAAATCTCAAAAGAAATTTTTAAAATGTGAACTAAATTAAAATGAAGATAGAACACCAAAATTATGGGATGTAGTAAAAGTGGTGCTAAGAGGAAAAATTTTACCATTAAATACATATATTAGAAAACAAGAAAGAACTAATCAGTAATCTTAGTGATCATCTTAGGAAGCTAGGAAAAGAACAGAAATTTAAGTCTAAATCAAGAAGAAGAAAAGAAGTAATAAAAATTGAAGGAGAAATTAATGAAACTGAAAACAGAAAACAATAAATCAAGGAAACCAGAAGTTGGCTCTTTGAAAAGTTCAGTAAAATTGATAGATAACCTCTAGCCAGGGAGAGAGAACAGATTACCTGTATCAAAATTAAAATAATGAAATGGGGGCGTCACTGCTGGTTCCACAGGTATTAAAAGGAAAGACATAGAACGCTATGTACAGTATATGCAAGCTTATTTGATAACTTAGATAAAATGTACTTATTCCTTAAAAGAGATATATTACTAACACACACAAAAGGAGGAATAGATAATCTGAATAGGCCAGTAATTATTATTGTAGGCAGAATGATTTTAAAGTTGACACTAAAAGGCAGAAGGTTTAGAAGTGTCAACACAATGCTCAAAAAGAACAAATTTGGAGTACTCACGTTCTCCAGTTTCAAGAGTGATTATAAAGCTATAGTAATCAACATGAGTGAATTGACACATAGACCCATGGCAACAGACTCACACAAATACAGTGAACTAGTCTTTGAAAAGTAGCAAAGGCAATTCAATGGAGCAGGGATGGTTTTTTCAACAAGTAATTCTAGAAAAATTGGATGTCCATAAGCAAAAAAAATAAATAAATCTAGGAACAGATTTTACACCATTCACAGAAACTAACTCAAAATGGATCATAGACCCAAAAGTTAAATGCAAAACTATAAACCTTCCAGAAAAAAATAAAGAGAAAAATCTGTGAGACACTGACTCTTTTAAATAAGTTCTTAGATGCAACACCAAAATTATAAAACATGGAAGAAAAATTAGTAAGTTTCACTTTATTAACTTAAAATCTACTATTTGCAAAGGCACTATTAAGAAGTTGAAAAGACTAGCCACATATCGAGAGAAACTGTTTGCAAAACATATCTGATAGAGAACTTGTACCTATATACAAAGAACTCTTAAAACTCACCAGTAAGAAACCAAAAACTTCAATTCAAACATGCAAAATATGTTAATAGACACCTCTCCAAAACAGATATTCAATGGTAACTAATCATGAAATTATACTCAAAATTATTTCTCGTGAGGGATTTGCACAATACAGCAATAATATAACACATGTACCTATTACAAAGATACCTATTACAACTGCTAAAATCCAAAAACTAGCAATACCAGTTGCTGATAAGCATGTGGAGTAGTAAGAACTATTTATTATTCTAATTACATGATATTCTGGAAAAGGTAAAACTATAAAGATGGTAAACAGATCAGTGGCTGCATGGGGTCCCCATGAGTATGTGGGAATAGGTTGAATAGGGGAAATGCAGAAGAATTTTACTATGGTGAGACTATGTGCATAAGACAGTAATGGTGATTACATGAAACTACAGATTTGTCAATACTCAGAATTTTAGAGCATAAAAATTGAACTTTAATGTATGAAAAAATGTTAAAGTCCTATAGAAGATCAGGGGATTCCAGGATAGAATGCAGAATATTAAAATCAATACCTGTATTAGAAATGCATTAAATAACTTCACTGGAAAGTGTAGCAATCCAAGTGACTTTGGAAATGAGTGTAATCCATAAGACTAAAGGTAAAGAAAACTGCACATAAGAACTATATCTAGATGATAGTCATTTCTATCAACTAGAAATGACTATCAAGTGGGGTGTGGGTTAATAATTCTGATACTAAAATACACATATACTAGCATTCAAGAATTAAGTAAATGGGTGGACAATGGTAGGAATCAGTTTCCTCACTTTGGGAATAGGAACTTACAGATAGAGAAAGATGCTAAAATGATACATGTGGTAATGAATACTGATGTCTCTGACTCTAATCAACTCATGCTTAACTTGATGTGAATACCATTTAGAAATATATATAGATCTCTACATACATAGAATTGTATTGTTTAGCACACAGTTGAGCTGGAGAAAGATCTGAGCTGCCAAATATTGGAGTAATTGATTAAAAACAAAAAGCCAATATGAAAGTTAAGGCTTTAATCACTTACTGCCATGAAAAAAGCAAGAATCTAAACAGGAGAAAGTACAAGCACCCCCATTTCGTTTTCCCCCAACAAATGGTTTGCCAGTCAAGGGTCAGATGGCTCAGCAGAGACATGAAGGAATCCTCTCACTGTGGATGGATCCTTAAACAAAAAGTTTTTTGCAGATTTATGAACCCTGAGGCTGGGGGTAGGGGGAGATAAGATAGTAGGAAGAAAGGAGAGGGCTACAGGTAGAAAAGTACTGAGTATTGAGACAGATTCAGGAAACGTGTCTTCAAGGTATATCCCCCTGCTCCCCTGATAAGGAGGTGCCTGAGGAAGACCTTGGCTGAGGACCCCAGGTAAAGAAACCTAGGTATGAATGCACCGGGCATTCAGCATTGTGTATTTTATCTTGTCCTACTATCATCCCTCTCTCTATGTTCTAGAGTAAAAAACCAACAGCCTAAAATTACAGTGAAAAGCAGCAGCATGACAGCATTAAACCTGCAAATGGGATAGAGCTCTTTCAAAGCCTCATTCTCGTCAATATTTGACCTGTCTGGTAATTCCCTAAAAGATGCACTTAAAAGGCTTGTATTTATTTGACCTAAATCCGAGTTAACCAATTGCAAGATAAATTTTCTTGGTGGGCATTTGTTGAAAACGATCAATGGCAATTGTTTAACATTACCGATGTCTGAGGCAGTAACAACTGGGACAAACAATAGACTAACAAAAAGACTTAAATGGAAAAGCTGGGAAAATGAGATGTCCATACAGGGCTTTGAATAGCTTTGACATATTCCTAGAAGGGTATGCACCTGTGAAGTTCTGAGTGCTTGGCTGAGGGTTGCATGCAAGACATAGTCCATGTGCAGAAATCCTCAGCAAAGAATGGAAGCCTAATTAATCACAGACATTTAAGGGATTCTCCATAAAATCATTAGCTGCCCAATAAGGTAAACAAGCAGAAATTTAAGTGGCAATGCAATTACAAAAATTTACATAATTCAGAAAAGTCACTAAACAAACAGCAAAAAACAACAAATGCTAGAGGGGGAAATATCTGATTTCCAGAATTGCCATATTATATTATTTAACAAATATATTTTAAAACACAAAATATAAAAAGAAACAAGAAAGCGTGGCCCATAAAAGGAAAATAAACAGTCAATAAAAACTGTCCCTTAGGAAGCCAGATGTTGGACTTACTAGACAAAGATAGTGAATCAGTTAAACATGTTCAAAGAACTTACAGAAAACATACCTAATACTAAAGCAAAGAATTATGTTTATCAAATATAGAATATCAATAAAGCATTAGAAATCATAAAAAAGAACCAGATAGAAATTCAAGAAGTTAAAAGCACAATAACTAGCACATAAAATTCATTAGAAGCCCTCCAGAGTAATTTTTACTTGGCAAAGGAAAGAAACAGCATACTTGATGAGAGCTCAACAGAGATAATCTCAATTATCTCAGTTAATCAATAACAGATTATGTTACTCAGATAGTCTCAATTATTTTAGTCCAAAAAATGGAAAGAAAAAAGAATTAAGAAAAATATAAGAGTCTCTGAGATCTGTGGTGAACTATGACATGCACCAACATAGACTTATTGTGATGAACAGAAGGAAAGGAGAGAGAAAAGTGCATAGAAAGAATATTTGAAGAAATAATGGACCCAAAGTTCACAAGTTTGACGAAAAATGACAGAAACTATAAAAGCCAGCAGGCAGTGGGATGACATAGTCAATGTAATGGAACAAAAGTCTGTAATTCAATAATTTTATATCCAGAACACCTATCCATCAGAGGAGAGATTTAGGGATTCTCAGATAAAGAAAAACTGAGAATTTCATTGCTAGCAGACTTGCTAGCATTGATAATTGATAATTATCAATTGATAATTGATATCAATTGATAACATTAAGAATCCTTCACACTGAAATAAATGACACTAGACAATTCATAGAATCCACTGGAAGACAAAGTTACCAATAAAGGTAACTATATACATAGATTTTGCAGCTCTTTTTTCTCCTATATGAATTAAATGACAGCTACAAAAAAGCAATATTTATAAATCTTTGTTGATTGCATTGTAGTGTATAAACATGTAATTTGTATGGCAATAGCCACACAAATAAGAAAGAAACAATGAATATAAAGGAAAAACATTTTGTATACTATGGAAAATGTTAGTATTAATTGAAGAAGACTGTTATAATTTAAGATGTAAATTGTAAGAGCTAGGACAACCATTAAGAAAATACCTGAAAAAACATAGTGAATTAAATAACAGGTGAGTGAAAATGGCAAACTAGAAAAACACCCTTGTGATACAAGAGAAAGCAGTAATTGAAGGACAGAGGGAGAAATGGGACATAAAACAGGTAGAAAGCAAATAACAAAATAGAGGATATAAATCCTACCTCATTAGTAATCATGTTAAATTTTAATGGATTAAACTTTACAGTCAAACAGAAAAGACCTGCAGGATGAATAAAAATACAAAATCTAACAATATGTTGCTTTCAGGAGACACATTCTAGACTCAAAAACACAAACAGAATGAAAATAAAATGATAGAAAAAATATTTCATGCAACAGTAATCAAAAAAACCAGGAGTGACTAATATCAGAAAAAAATAGACTTTAGCACAGAAATTGTAACTAGGGACAAATGGGGTCCCTAGATACATGGGGTTTTAATGTTAATGGGGTCATTTCATTAAATTATGTAAGACCTGTAAACATATATGCACCTAATAATAGATTTCCATAGTACATAAACCAGAAATATAAACTTAAAGGGAAATAATTTAACAGTCACATCTGAACACATAATTCCTCATTGTCAATAATGGATTAATTATATAGGAAAAGGATCAATAAAGGTTTGGAAGACTTGAACTACACTACAGACCAGATAGACATATACATATCCACAGAATACTCTAGCAACATCAGGAGAATACACATTCATCTCAAGTGCACACAGAATATTCTCTTAGATTATATGTCAGGTCATAAAATGTCTCAATAAATTTCAAATAAATTAAAATCATATATGTTCTTCTAATAATAGAAGAAATTATGAGAACCTGAATAATGTTTTCCAAAATAACTGCTGGGTAAAATAAGAAATCACAAGTGAAATCATAAAATAATTTGAGAGGAATGGAAAGGAAAATACAGCACATCAAAACTTATTGGATGCTAATAAAGCATTGTTTATGAGAAATTTATTGTTATAAATGTTATTGTTAAAATTCTTTCTTAAATCAATAACCTAATGTTCTCAATTAAGAACTAGAAAAATAAGGGTAAACTAATCCCAAAGCAAACAGAAGAAAGGATATAAAACAAGAGCAGAGATAACAGAATAGGTGTTATATAAATAAAAGATGAACTCAACAGAACTAAATGTTAGTTCTTTGAGAAGATCACCTAAACTGACAAATATTTAGATGAACTAACCAAGATAAAAAGGGTGAAGACTCTAATTTTATAATCAGACATGAAAGAGGGGACACTGCTACTGACATTATAGAAATAAAAGGGATTATATGGGAACACTATGAATAATTGTATTCCAAAAATAATAGAAAATCTAAATGAAATGGGGAAATTTCTAGATGAACACAAACAACAAAAACTAACTCAACAAGAAAAAGACAATCTGAATATGCCTGTAAGTAATGAGATTGAATTAGTAATCAAAAAATATTCTACAAAGAAAACCCTTAGACAAGAAGATTACTGTAAAACTATACAAAATATTTAAGATGAATTAATGCTGATACTTAATCTTTTCCAAAAAACAGAAGAGGAAGAAACATTTCTTATCTCATTCTATGGGTCCCCTATTCCCTTGATAACAAAACCAAAGATATGACAAGAACAGAAAGTTATAGAACAGTATCTCTATGATATAGATGTAACAATCCTCAATAAAATGTACAAGCCAAATCCAGAACAATATTAAAAGGATTATACACTATGACCAAGTGGGATTTGTCCAAGAAATACAACATTGTTTCAACACATGAAAATATATAAATGTAAAATACCATGAAAATAGAACAAAAGACATGAAAATGGTCTTAATAAACAATGAACAAATTTTGACAAACTCACAGCAAACTTGATAATTAACAGTAAAAAAACAAAAGTTTTCTTCCTAAAATCAGGAACGAGACAAGAATGTCCTCTCTTGCTACTTCAATTCAAAATTATTCTGTAGGTTCCAACCCAAAAAATTAGAGAGGAGAAAATAAAGAAAACACATTTCTAAAAAACACATTGCTAAAATCACACTTAATAGGATTGGATTTGTTTCCCCTAAAGTCAAGAACAAGACAACAATGTCTGCTCTCAGTGCATCTATTTTATCAAGTCTTGTAATATAGGTTCTAGCCATTAAAAAGAATAGGAATAAAAGGCAACTAAATTGAAAAGAAAGAACTAAAACTATCTCTATTCACAGATAACATGATATTGTGTATGGGAAATCATAAGGATCCTCAAAAAATAATTAGACCTGTAAAGAAATTTATCAAAACTTCAGAATACAAGATTAATAAACAAATAAATTGCATTTATATACACTGGCAAAAACTGTCAGAAAATAAAACCAAGTTAACATTTTCATCTATAATAGCATCAAAAAATAAAATATTTAGAAGTAAATTGAATAAAAGTAGTACATGATTTTCATGTGGAAAACTACAGAACACTGTTAAAAGACATTAAAAACTAAAATGAATGTAAGGGCATATTGTGTTCATGGATTGGAAGACTTAGCATTGTTAAGATAGCAAATCCCTTAATTAATCTACAGAGTTAACACAGACTGTATCAAAACTCCAGGTGATTTTTTGCAGAAATTTCTAATCTGTTACTAAAATTCATATAGAATTGCAGAATACACAGAATAGTCAGAACAAACTTGAAAAACAAATTAAAAAGCCAAATAAAAATATTTAGAAGTCTCACTTCCTGATTTTAAAACCTAAGGCAAAGCAACAGAAATCAAGGTTTCATGGATTAGCATAAGGATAGACATACAACAATTAAATAAAATTTAGAGTGTAAAAATAAAGTCATTCATTTATGTTTAATTAATTTTTCCTAGGGTATCAAGACAATTCAATAGGGAAATAATAGTTTTTAATAAATGTTTCTGAGAAACTGGATATACATATTGTATATATGCAAATGATGATGCTGAATCCTTACCTTACACAATATACAAAATAAACCTCTAGATGAATCAAATTATAAGAACTAAAATTATAAAAATCCTTAGAAAATATACACCTGAATCTTTCTGTTGTTGGATTACATGATGCTTTCTTTTATGCAACATCAAAACACAATCAACAAAAGAAAAATTAATAAACTCAGCTGCATCAAAAAAATTTCTTTCTAATATCTGCAAATCAATCCGTCTGATACACCACATTAACAAGTTGAAGATTAAAAGCTATATGATCATCTCAATAGATACAGAAAAAGCTTTTGATAAAGCTCAATATCCATTTATGATAAAAACTCTCTAGAAAGTGGGCATAGAGGGAACATATTTCAACATAATAAAGCCCATATATTCAAGCCCACAGCTAACATCATACTCAAAGGTGAAAATCTGAAAGCATTTCCTCTGAGATCAGGAACAAGACAAGGATGCCCACTCTCACCACTTTTATTCAACATAATATTAGAAGTCCTAGCCATAGCAATCAGACAAGAAAAAGAAACAAAATGAATCCAAATTGGAAAGGTAGAAGTATCAGTAAAACTATCACTGTTCACAGCTGTCATGATACTATACAGAGAAAACCCTAAAGATGCCACCAAAAAACTAGTAGATCTCATCGCTGAATTTGGTACAGTTGCAGGATACAAAATTAATACACAGAAATCTATTTTCCTTTTATGCACACTAACAATGAACTATCAGAAAGAGAAATTAAGGAAACAATCCCATTACAATAACATCAAAAACAATAAAATACCTAGGAATAACCTACCTAAGGAGGTAAAACACTTGTATTTGGAAACTATAAGACACTGGTGAAAGTAATTGAAGATGACACAAACAGATGCAAAGATATAGTGTGTTCATGGATTGGAAGAATTAATACTGTTAAAATGTCCATACCACCCAAGGCAATCTACAGATTCAATGCAGTTCCTATCAAAATACCAGGGGTATTTTTCACAGAAATAGAAAAAATAATTTAAAATTTTGTATGGACACACAAGAGACTCCAAATGGTCCAAACAATCTTGAGAAAGAAGAATAGAACTAGAGGAATCATGCTCCCTAACTTAGACTATACTACAAAGCTACAGAAATCAAAACAGTATGGTACTGGCACCAAAACAGACACATAGAACAATGAAACAGAATTGAGACCCAGAAATAAATCCACAAACTTATGGTCAGTTAACTACAACAGAGGAGGCAAGAATATACTATGTAGAAGACAGGCAGTTCAATAACTGGTGTTAGGAAAACTGGACAGCAACATGTAAAAGAATGAAATTACGACATTCCTAACACTGTATACAATAATAACTCAAAATGGATGAAAGATCTAAATTTAAGGCTGGCAAGGGACTAGAAGGGAACATAGGCAGAACCTTCTTTGACATAATCAATTTTTTAAAAATATGTCCCTTAAAGCAAAGTAAATAAAGCAAAAATAAATGTACAAGCTTTTGCACAGCAAAGGAAGCCATGAACAAAACAAAAAGACAACCTAAGGAATGGGAGAAAATATTTGCAAATATGACTGATAAGGGATTAATATCCAAATATATAAAGCATTCACACAACTCATCAAAAAAACAGCTTGATTTAAAAATGGGCAGAAGCCCTGAATAAACAGTTTTTCAAAGAAGATAAACAGATGGCCAACAGGTACATGAAAAGATGCTCAACATCATTAGACATCAGAGGAATGCAAATCAAAACCACAATAAGATATCACCTCACGCCTGACAGAATGGCTATCATCAAAAAGACTACAAATAACAAATGTCGGTGAGGATGTGGAGAAAAAGGAACCCTCATACACTGTCGGTGGGAATGTAAGCTGGTGCAGCCACTATGGGAAACAGAATAGAGGTTTCTCAAACAACTGAGAAAAGAACTACCATATGACCCAGTAATTCCACTCCTGGGTATATATCGCCCCAAAATGACAACACTATTCAAAAGAATACATGCAATCCAGTGTTCATTGCAGTATTATTTACACTAGCCAAGATATGAAAGTAACCAAAGTGTGCATCAACAGATGAATGGATAATGAAAATGTGGTATTATGTGTATGTGTGTGTGTGTGTGTGTGTGTATATGTGTATATATATATATATATATATACATACACATATACACACACACACACACACACACACACACATACACATACATACCATGGGCTACTACTCAGCCATAAAAAATAATAAAATTTTGCCATTTGGAACAACATAGATGGACTTGGAAGGTATTATGCTAAATGAAATAAGTCAAAGACAAAAACTGTATAATATCACTTATATGTGGGATCTAAAAAATAAAACTAGTGAATATAACAAAAAGGAAACAGACCCACAGATATAGAGAACAAACTAGTGGTTACCGGTAGGTAGTAGGAAGTGGGAAGAGCATGATGGGAGAAGGGTGTTAAGAAGTACAAACTACTATGTGTAAAATAAATAAGCTACAAGGATATATAGTACAACACAGGGAATACAGCCAATATTTTATTATAACTATAAATGGAATATAACCATTAAAATTGTGAATTACTATGTTGTACACCTGAAAGTTACAATATTGTACATCAAATATAATTCAATTAAAAATAGGGCTTCCCTGGTGGCACAGTGGTTGAGAGTCTGCCTGCCGATGCAGGGGACACGGGTTCGTGCCCCAGTCTGGGAAGATCCCACATGCCGCGGAGCAGCTGGGCCTGTGAGCCATGGCTGCTGAGCCTGCGCATCCGGAGCCTGTGCTCCACGATGGCAGAGGCCACAACAGTGAGAGGCCCGTGTACCGCAAAAAAAAAAACTAAATAAATTAAAAATAAATTTTTAAAGTGTGCTTCAAAGACACAATCAAGGATGTGAAAACATAATCCACAGAATAGAAGATGATATTTGAAAATTACATGTCTGGTAAGAGGCTAGTGTTCAAACTATATAAAGATATCTTACAAATCAACAATAAAAAGACAACTAATTGAAATTGAGCAAAAAGTTTGAAGAGACATTCTTCCAAGGAAAATTTATAAATGATCAATAATCACATGAAAGAAAGCTCAACATCTTTAGTCATTGGCAAAATAAAAACTAAAACGTGGGTGTGACATCACAAACAATGGCAGATTACGAAGTTCCAGGAGTTGGTCTTAACACCAAAACAGCAATTAAGTTGTAAAAATTATAAGAATCAACTATTTTGGAGCTCCAGAGCCTGATCAGACACTTAGAGCAACCAGGGGAGTGCTTGATGAAGGGAGAGTCTGCATAACTCTGGTAAGAGAGAAGAATGTGCAAACCTGCTACCATTCACCATTTCTCAGGTTTACTCTGGCCATAAGGATGGTGGCCTACATTCTTAGAATGGCTGGTGTCAGAATGGAGAGTAAAAAGACAACCTACAGACTGGGAGAAAATATTTGCAAATGATTTGACCGACAAGAGCTTAATTCCCAAAATATACTAATATACAAACAGCTCACACAGCTCAGTATCAAAAAAAAAAAAAAAAGAAAACCAATCAAAAATGGGCACAAGACCAAAATTTCTCCAAAGAAGACATACAGATGGCCAACAGGCACATGAAAAGATGCTCAACATCACTAATTATTAGAGAAATGCACCCAATCAAAAATGGGCAAAAGATCTAAATAGACATTTCTCCAAAGATGACATACAGATGGCCAAAAAGCACATGAAAAGATCATGTCAACATCACTAATTATGAGAGAAATGCAAATCAAAACTACAATGAGGTTATCACCTCACACCGGTCAGAATGGCCATCATCAAAAAGTCTGCAGACAATAAATGCTGGAAAGGGTGTGGAGAAAAGAGAACCCTCCTACACTGTTGGTGGGAATGTAAATTGGTACAACCACTATGGAGAACAGTATGGAGGTTCCTTAAGAAACTAAAAATAGAGCTACCATATGATCCAGCAATCCCACTCCTGGGCATATATCTGCAGAAAAGCATTATTCAAAAAGACACATGCACCCCAATGTTCATTGCAGCACTATTTACAATAGCCAAGACATGGAAACAACTAAATGCCCATTGACAGATAAATGGATAAAAAAGATGTAGTACATAGTTCAATGGAATATTACTCAGCCATAAAAAGGAACAAAACAATGCCATTTGCAGCAACATGAATAGACCTAGAGATTATCATACTAGGTGAAATAAGTAAGACAGAGGAAGACAAACATCATATATTACTCATATGTGGAATCTAATTTTAGAAAATGATATTAATGAACTTATTTACAAAACAGAAACAGGTTCACTGATTTCAAAAACAGACTTATGGTTACCAAAGGGGAAATGTAGTAGGGAGGAATAAATAAGGAGCTTGGGATTAAAATACACACAGTACTATATATAAAATAGATAACCAACAAGGACCTACTTTATAGAACAGGGAACTCTACTCAATATTCTGTAATAACCTATATGGGTAAAGAATCTGAAAAAGAATGAATATATGTATAACTGAATCACTTTGCTGTACACGTGCAACTAACACAACATTGTAAATCAACAATGTTTCAATTTAAAGAAAGAAAAGAATGGAGAGTAAAAACCTGTCCTCCAAAATTGGGGTTGTGTGTTTTGGTGAATTTGTCATTTTCAGTGCATCAGTGTAGGCTCGTGCTTTTGTTTTGGCCTCCTCTGCTGGCAGCAGCTTCCCCGACACTATCTCCTGTAAGATTCAAAGAAACCAACACACTTGTAATTAAATTATTTATACATTTGTTTATGGCTCCAGACATTTAAGGACATCCCTTGTAGGTAACAGCCTGACTGAAGAGATAATGGAACAGAAACATCAGTGATCCATCACAACAATATATACAGACTAGGCAAAATTAGTTTGGAAAGCCACTATACAAATGGGTGACTGCATCCCTCAACAAGTGAAAAAAAAAGCAGTCCCTGATGAGGGGGTGAATCTGATTTCCAGAGTTACCACATTAATGATACTCAAAACATCCAGTTATTTAAAAATCACAAAGTATACAAAGAAATAGGAAAATATAAATCACTCACAGGAAAAGACACAAACCACCCCTTAGGAAGCTCTGACATTGACATTACTAGTCAAAGAACCTATATCAACTATCTTAAATATGCTCAGTGTGCTAGGAAAGAAAAATGGGAAAAGAAAGAAACTTAGGGAACAGATGTATGTACAGATAGAGAACGTTAACAAAGAGAAATTGTAAAAAGAGCTAAATAGAATTTCTGGGCCTTAAAGTATAGAATTCTGGAACTGAAAGTAAAATAATTAAAATTAAAAGTTCACTAGAGGGATTCAACAGATTTGAGCAGGCAGAATAAAGAATCAGGAAAATTGAAGATAATAAGACACTCCAAAGAGCAGGCAAAGAAATTAAGAAAAAATGAACAGAACCACAGAACCTGTTGGGTACCACACAGTGCACCAATATATGGATCACTGGAGTTCCAGAAGGAGAAGAGAAAAAGTGGCAGAAAAAAATTTGACAAAATAGTGGAAGGAGACATTCCAACTTGGATGAAATCTATGAATACACACATCCAAGAAGCTCAATGAACTCCATACATGAAAAACTCAAAGAGTCTGATACATAGACATGTTATAGCCAAATCACCACAAGACAAAAACAAGGAGAATTTTTAAAGCAGCAAGAGAAAAGTGAATCATACATCCAGGGGCCATCAGTATGATTAAGAGTTGATTTATCACCAGGAATCATGGAGACCAGAAGAAATGGGATGACATAAAGTGTTTTAGGTTTAAAACAAAAACAAACAAAAGACAAACAAGTACTCTGTATCTGGAAAACCATCCTTCAAGAATGAGAGAAAAATTAAAACATTCTCAGATAATCAAAAGCTAAGAAATTTTATTATTAGTAGACCTCTCATATATTAAATGCTAGAGGCAGCCATTCACACAGAAATGGAATGATACTAGCCAGTAATCTGAAGTCATATTAAGAAATAAAGGACTTTAATAAAGGTTACTGTACAGTAAGTCCCCTACATACGAACCTTCAAGTCGTGAACTTTCAAAGATGCGAATGTGCATTCAGATGTCCAATCACGTAAGTTAGTTCACATGTCTGGAGTACATTGTCACATGTGTGCATCCTCTACAAGTGGTTGTGCTTTTGCGTACTTTACTTCTGTGTGAAAAGTATTATAAACCTATCATGGTTCAGTACTATATAGTTGATTGTGTTAGTTGAGTACCTAGGCTAACTTTTTTGGACTTAACGAACAAATTGGACTTACGAACGTGCTCTCAGAATGGAACTCATGTAGCAGACTTACTGTATATGTAAATATGAATGTTAGTATTATTTTACATTTAGTTTATAACTCCTCTTTGTTTCCTATATGACTGAAAGGCAAATACATAAAATAATAATTATAAATCTAGATTAATATTCACACATATATAGCATTAATCTGTGAGAATAACAATATAAAGGAGGTAAGAAGGAGATGTATAGGAACAAAATGTTTGTATACTATTGAAATTTAGTTGGTAGAATTCAAACTGTGTTGTTAACACACACACACATAAAAGGAAAGTAGAGGGGGATCAAAATTTTACACAACAAAAAATTAACTATTACAAAAAGACAGTGATGGAGACACTGAGAAACAAAAAAATATACAACATACAATAATCAAATAGCTAAGGTGGAAAGAAGTCCTTAACAGTAATTACTTTAAAAGTAAATGTAATAATTTTTTCAATTAAAAGGAAGAGATTTAGGAATGGATTAAAAAATAAGATCCCTCTATATACTGTCTATAAGAAACTCTGTTTTAGATATGAAAACAGACAGAGGTTGTAAGACTAGCAACCTATTATGAATTTGTCAAGTTAACCTTTATCAAGGGGAGGAGAAGGTGCCAGATGGTACGTCACCATTCAACAAAAGATCACAAGAGGAACTGAAATAGAGAAGTTTATTACTCACAAGTCCTGGAGGGAGTATCTGGTATAATCTGAGGGACCTGAAGGGGAGATCAAGACAGAGTACAGAAAGAGAGAGGCAGGACCTGGAGCACATGCGTTTATTAGAGTCCATGGATAGAGTGCTTTGGGGTTCCTGGGCTAGGGCTGGATTGGTTAATTCAAACTAAAAGGGCAGGGTTTTCGTAAGTTATATGGAGGTCTTACCTAGGGGGACATAAACAAATCGCAGTGGAAGGCAGAAGAGACTGTTTAATCACAAGAGCTGCTGGGAAATCATATAAGGAACTTACATTTGCTTGTGACTCTGCAGGCTGCTGTTTAGGGCATGTGCTTGAATGAGGGGGCTAGTGTCAGTTTAAAGTCACTGCAGGTTTCTTGGCCAAACAAAATGGACACCAAAGCAGTAATACCATGGAGTAGTTTAACTCAACTCTTGACACAATCCTATTAAAAAAGGGACAAAGCCCTTGGGTTAAACATTATCCAAAGAAGATATACAAATGGCCAATAAGCACATAAAAGATATTCAACACCATTAGTTATTAGGGAAATGCAAATGTAAACCACAATGAGATAGCACTTCAGACCTACTAGGATAGCTATAATTTTTTTTAATTCAAATTAAAAAGTTTTGGCAAGGATGTGGAAACATTGGAACCCTCATTTATTGCTTGTGGGAATATAAAATGTTACAGCTGTTTAGAAAATCGATTTGAAAATTCCTCAAAATGTTTATCATAAAGTTACTTAATGGTCCAGCAATTCCCAGAAAGTCCACCAAAAAACACTGAACACATAGGTCCACGCGAAAACTTGTGTACAAATTTTTACAGCAGTCCTTTTCGTAATAGCCAAAAGGTAGAAACAATCCAAATATCTGTCAATTGATGAATCTATAAATAAAATATGGTATATCCATATAATAATGTTATTCAGTCATAAAAATATAGGAATTATTGATAGATGCTACAGCAACAATGAATCTTGAAAATATCATGTTAAGTGAAAGAAGCTAGACATGAAAGGCCAGACATTGCAGGATTCTGTTTATAAAAAATGTCCAGAATAGGCAAGTCTATAGGGATAGAAAGTAAATTATCAGTTGCCAGGCAGAAGAGGGGTATATGGAATAGGTGCTAATGGGTACCTCATTCCTTCTGGGGTGTTAGAAATGGAGAATTAGATAGTGGTGATGGTTACACAACTTTGTGAAGGTACTAAAAACCATTAAATTTTACACTTTAAAAAGGTAAAGTTTATGCTATGGGAATTACATCTCACCTTATATATATGTAAATAAAGTATGTATGAAACAATCTGTATATATTTTCATATATATACACATATATATGAAACAAAACTAAAACTGACAATTGATATGTTTTACCCCTCCATAAAGTTGAGAGAGAGGTTGCATATCCAGAATGGCCACTAATGCTTAATCCTACATCATGAAGATGGTCCTAACCATGAGAATCTTTGTGTTCTGTATTCTGTGTTAACTAAATAGGTATGAGAATGATTGCCATTCTGAGATGTCAGGATGTGAGGTATGATTGGCTTTATATCCTTACAAAGCTGATGTACATGCTTTGGAGCTGGTGATGTTCTTAAGTGAGGGAAGGTATAAAAGATCAATTTCCTTGTTCAAAAATGCACAAGTACCCATTAATCATCTTTCTCTGAGATTAAAATGGATTAGAGGAGAATATTTTTCTTTTAATCCTAAAAACAAATATTCCCCGAGTCCACTAGAGGAAAATTAATTTTACTGCATCTCCTTAAACATTTTCTTAAAAATTTTTTTAAGTATTGCACCTACACAAATACAATGTTTTGATTTCATTCCAGAGATACAATTTATAAAGTTTATAACCTAATAAATATATAAGCATGCATTTAACAAGTTGATTTTAGAGAGACATAGTGTCAATAACCATGTCCTTATGTGATTTCTAAAAAAATAATTCAGTCTGAATTTCTTTACACTGCTTAGATTTCCCATGCTAGAAAATCTGTTTTAAAAATAGCACTTAGTGTTCTAATTCTCCTAATTTAGTGTCTGGCAGCTGCCCACTTGCAACTATGTAAATACCAAATTATTCCATCTGATTATCAATTGCTTCATTAGTTTTCTGCAGGTTAATTGCATTTTAGATCATACTTTCAAGTTTCATATTATATCAGCAATTTTCTAGCTCATATTTAATACAAGCAATTTAATCAAAATGTTGCAAGTGTAATCAGAGTACAGTGATGGACATTTTTTCTTTATTAAATATCTTGCACCCCCCCACAGCTTATACAACATAAAGTGTTCATTAGTTCCTAAACAGTACCTCTGTGTTTTCACATTAATGCAGCTAATATTTGGATGTGATGGCAGGGGAAATAAAACAAGACCTCATAATTGCCATCACATTTCTAGACTCTTCACAATTCACATCTTATTCTGAATATTTATTTATTTCTATAACAGCACCCTTTCTCTCAATAGGAAAGCTGCACTAACCTCTGAACTGATTTCCTGCTTCCATGTTTGTCTTGCAACTCTCCCTACTCCACCCCAGAACTCTTCTCCATTTAGGGTTCTGACTATCAAGTTAAAGATGTAAATGGGATCATGTCATTCCACTACTCAAAATCTTCTAGTCACTACCTATTTTCGAATAAAATCAAAATCTTTCGATGGCCTACAAGCATGGATGTTATCTGCACCTCCTCATGATTCTGATTTTATTACCTTCCCGCTATTTTAGATATACAGTAACCTTTATTTTTTGGACATTAGGCCAAATTTGACAATAAGCCCATTCCCACCTACACCAGTTCTGCTTCCTCTGCCTGGAATTATCTTCTGATATCTACTTAGAGTACTACATCACATCATTTTACTCCATGATATGCTCAAGTAGCTCATTAACAGTGAGGCCACTCCATTCCTAAGCAATTTTACATCTCATAGCTTATGTTCTTTTCCTTGTGTCGATCTTATTTTCAGCAAGCTTCTTCCCTTAGCCCTAGGGTAGCTACAGCAATGTCAAGCGTAATGTCACTTTAACCTCCTATCTAGTAGGAAGAATAAGTAGGTGTCCTGAGTCTGTCTTTCTCTTACACTAATGATAACAGGATGAACTGTGGTCAAGGGGATAGGATTAGAAAAAAAAAATTGCCTGCTTGTGAAATTGAGAACAGGTTAAGTCCATCCAAACTGAGTGAGCTAAAAATGAGGAATAGACAGTTTCCCACAGAGATGAATATATTCTTTTATCAGTATGTGAGTAGATTGAAGACAGGAAGAAACAAACACTTCGGTAAATCGGTAGTGTGCAAATATCCTACTAAAACTAAAAATGTATATGTTTAAATAAAGATAATATTTCAGAATTCCAAACTTTTATAAGCTTATTGGAGAAATATTGGAAGATCAAGGAAATCAGTGTCTTGTTTAACTCAAAAACCTAGAGAAAATTTTTATTAGAATTTTGATACATATGGACAATATAGATACTCTAAAGTGCTTATTTGCCATTTGTGTAAATTTTGGTTTGTCCGTTTTAATTAATGTTTGCTACAGTTTTACTCTTAAAAAGTATAATCTCAAATAATATCTTATATTTTGGCACTAAATTTGAAAACATAAAGAAAACTTTCTTTGCTTTCGTTCATAACAGAAATAATGCTATCTTGTTCACACTCCTTTTTACCACTGTTTTCAGCCTTTTTTCTCAAGAATTACGTTTTCTCATTGTATTCTTGTACATCCAGTCATGAATTTCTGTCTGCCTTAATTTTATTTGTCTTTCTACAAGAGATCTAAAGAACCAAGCCCATCAAAATAGAAGAGTATCAATAAACTATCACCAGCCTTTACAGGAAAAAGTTAGTGTATTTGCCTATTCCGTGTCCTTTTTCGTAGCATATCTGAGAAATGATTATATTAAAAACAGGCCCAGAGTTAGGCAGTAATATTGAAAATGACAGTAGGAAAAGGAAGTAAGTTTGTCATGGAGAAAACACTAGCATGGACTAGTCTTCTGTTCATAACAGGCCTGGCTGGAATGTGGTCGGTGTTCATTTCTATTATGTTTATTTTCTAATTTCCTGAATAGCTATCAGCTTGAACATTCTTTTAAAGATAGAATTATTATTGGAGGAATATGAAAGTTGTTTACTTTCTTTACCTTTTATGATTTTTAGAAAAATCATTTATTTATATAGGTGTGTATATATATATATATATATATATATATTTGGCCGTGTTGGGTCTTCGTTGCTGCGCACAGGCTTTCTCTAGTTGCAGTGAGTGGGGGCTACTCTTCGTTGCGGTGCGCGGGCTTCTCATTGTGGTGGCTTCTCTTGTTGAGGAGCACGGGATCTAGGTGCATGGGCTTAGTTGCTCCGCAGCAAGTGGGATCTTCCTGGACCAGGGCTCGAACCCATATCCCCTGCATTGGCAGGCAGATTCTTAATCACTGCGCCACAAGGGAAGTCCCTACTTTTCTTATTTCACCTGTTTTTTCCTTAGGAAATGTATAAAGGCAAAGATAGGAAAAGTATAAATTATTTTTAAAGATATCTCATACATTTATTAAGTGATCTGCACCCTTCAAGTACAGAGATGTGTCATATTATTGCTTTAAGTAAACACTCAATGTACATTTAAAAAACTTGGTTTAGTTTAGTTTTCTTCAACTAAAAAATTACGGATTCATAGTTTTCATATTTGGTAGATGAATATTATACTATTAAGAGCCAAGTAATCTTGAAATACCTGAGTAAATTTATTAAGTGAACAAAACTGGGCCTTTTAATCATTTGCAGTTAGGGAAGAAGAGGAGATCATAGCTAACTAAAAGAAAGATTATTTCCCAATCATCTCTTTCTCAGTCCAATATATTCTTGTATAACAAAAGATGCTGCAGTGGTGGTGGATTACGTGTCCCAGCAATGTCCCACACAAGTGTTGTCAGGTTAAAGGAAATTTTACTGACCTCCTGTCAAGATGCAGGAATAGCAAAATACACGCACAAGGAAGGCTAATCCAGAGAGTAACCTGCAAGTTCTCTCTTCTTGGCTTCTCAAATGCACAAATAGGTGATGAGCTCCCTGCCATCTTGCTTACCTTTCTTTGAATTGACCTTTATTCACAATTACTTTAATATTCCATTCCGAGTTTGTCTTTGACCCCCCTCCAGAAGGAAGCATGAATGTGCACTTCCAGTTCCAAGGTATATGTAAAACTATCACAAAATCCATAATTTTATGCTCATTACTTTCCTGTTTCAGTTATACAGACCCTAAATTCTCTAATCTCATATGCTTGTAAAATGAATTAAGAAAAAGAAGTAACTCACGTTTATTAAATTGGGAAATACTAGTAAACACAAGGGACCCTCACTCTTACCTGTGATTGTAAGATTTCTTTGCTATAATGTAGCCCAAAGCAATAGAGGGAAAAAAGGGGAAAAAAAACCCTGAATCAATAAGTGTTTTGCTTTTGAAAAAAAGAGATAAACATTATGTACTTCCATGCAGCTGTCAAACAACAGAGAAAACTGACTTAATTAGGATAAACTCAAGGTCAGTTTACAGGGCTAGGCATTGATGACTAAAATGTCACCTATTGACCTCCTCAAATAATTAGATTCTCCATTTAAATAGTCACTGAGAATGCATTTTAAAAGGCAAAATAACTGCCATTAAACCATTCTGTTTTATTTGAGGTCTCAGATACTGTTTTGTCACCTCCATAGTGTGCTGTTAGTAATTTAAATAATTAAGCTTTGGAAGATTGGTATGTTAATTTAAACTTCTCTGACAATTGTTCTTCCTGTTTTTTTGCCATGTGTCATTGCCAGTAATTTCATAAACTGTGGAAGCCGTGAGGAAAGAGTTTATAATTTGCAATGAATTTCTCTTTCTGTTGAAAATGAGAACGATTATAAAATTTTATTTAGCCATTTATCCAAGATGGTAATACACTACACCCAGGATTATAGGCCTGTAAGTTTGAAATCTTTCAGTGATTTAACGCTACTGTCCTCTTCCAGCTCCATGGTAACCTGATTATACTGTCTTGAAGTAGTAAACATACTGCCTGATATCTAAATACATGCAGAACTTTTGCCAAAGTCACAGCATTTACTTATGAATTTCAGTGGTGTCGGTCAGGGGAGTGTCAGTGAAAGCCAAGGCTTTAACTTGAGTCTTGATACTGATCACCAAAAGAACTTGGCTGGAGACAATGTCTTTAAGCCACAGATTTTGCAGGTGAATTAGCGAATTAAAGGTGACAATATGAATTTTTTAAAAGTCTGAATAAATGCAAGTGTAGGCAGTAACCCAACCTAGGAATCAGAAGACCCAGAACTAGGCCATGTTCTATACTTTGAAACTTTGGGGAGAAATACATTTACCTTCCAGAATTTATTTACAGAGATTTTGATTTAATATGAAATGAGAAAGTATAGGACCTACTATAAAATGCAAATATAGTTAGGTACTTTTTTTTTTTTTTTTTTTTGTAGTACGTGGGCCTCTCACTGTTGTGGCCTCTCCCGTTGTGGAGCACAGGCTCCGGACGCGCAGGCTCAGCGGCCATGGCTCACGGGCCCAGCCGCTCCGCGGCATGTGGGATCTTCCCAGACCAGGGCACGAACCCGTGTGCCCTGCATCGGCAGGCGGACTCTCAACCACTGCGCCACCAGGGAAGCCCAGTTAGGTACTATTAACAGATGGGAAAAGAGGCTTAAAGAAATACAGTATTCAGTACAAGTTAGTAATTGGGAGGATAAGGATTTAATACCAGGCCATTGGATGTCATACATAAGCCACAAGCTTAACTTTTTACACAACATTATATTTGCTCCAAACTGATAATTTAGGGGTCAAGTAGTGGAGGTAAAGAAAACTCAAAATGAATAAGTCATCTCAAATATTCCACTTTCTTCCTTTCCCAGAAGTGACCTAACTCTCTTTATCTCTTACTGGCCAGGGCCATTCACTCTGGTGCCTACTAGAGAGGTCATGGGATCACCCCCTGCTCCATCCACAATAGTCAAAGCCATCTTAGCTATCTTTATTTACACAAGGAAAAAAGAAGGTAACAGTGAATCTATGAAAAAAAAATCTTTGAAAACATGGGAAAAGAGGGTAAGCCCAAGCTAAGTGTTTTGTAATCATTTTAATTCTAAAGTTGGCTGATGAATTAAAATATTATGAATTATTTGACATGCTTACAGTGAAGAGACCTCTCCCCTTGAATATGGGCAAACTGTGTGACTGCTTTCACCCATTGTATATGGAGGAAATGATGTAGTTCCATCTTCTGGGCCCAGACTGCTTTCACTTTCTGTCTCTTATGACACACATCTTTAGAACCCAACTATCATGCAGTGGGAAGCCCAAGATACACTAGGAGCCATGCAGGACAGTGCATTCTGCAACTCTAGCTGAGCTCACAACCAACAACCAGGAGTGGTTCTCAGCAATGTGAGTGAGACATCTTGGATATCCTGCCATGTTGGACTTAAAATGGCTCTGTTCCCAACTACTCTCCAACTGCATTCACAATGAAAGGCATCAAGCAAGAACTGCCCAGCTGATCCTAGTCAACTCAGAGAAACATGATAGAAAATAATACATTTTTTTGCTTTAAGCCATTACATTTTGTGCTGTCTCAAATAGCAAGAGACAACTGGAGCAGGTTATCATACACCCAGTTATCTATCCAACACAGCAAGTGTAATGCTTTATACCAGCTAAAATATACCTGCACCTGGCATGGCCCAACTCTGGCATCTGTTTAAAACTTGTTACCCAGGATCCTGTCATAACTTGACCCTTAATCAGTATCTTGATGTGCCTCAACTATTTTGGATTTCTCTATGAAGAACTTCTGCAGGCAGTTCAAAATTAAGTAAATTTTACCTTCCTTCACCATGTCCATTTCTTCCTATATTACTTTCTCAGGTTAATGGAAATAGATCTTTAGAGGATATGTGACTCTGAAATTCTGTTACTTTTTGCTTGAAACGTTTTTGGAATCTAACCTCTTTCTATTACCATATATTGATTAAAGTGTTTCATATCCAGAGTTTCTCTGTCCAATTTTCCACTTACCAATTTATCTTCTACATAGTTCCTTGGACTATTTTTCCGGAAGCAAAACGTAATAACGCCATTACTACACTTAGTTGATTCATTGTAGAAAACATTTTTTTCCCTCAGTCTGCAAGATGCCGGGTAGAAGTTGCACTGGACAGATCTCTGAAGGTTCAGACTTCGGGACTAACTAAGATTCAGAGAGCCAATACATGTCTTTGCAGGAATAAAGCCACATTAAAAAAATAGTAAGAAGAAATCCTTAGGTAATATTAACAATGACAGATACTGTTCTAAACATCCTACATATTTTTACTCATTTAATCATCACAATATTTTTATTAGGTAGGTACTATTATTATTCCACAGAGGTTAAATAATTTGGACCTACTGCACACCTATATCCCTTTAGAATATGAATGCTTGATAAGCATTTGAAATCTCTAACAGTTTTCATAGATGTCATGAGATTTATGAAATACATGGAAAAAAGCAAAGCATATAGATTAGGAAATCTAGGTCTGCTTCAAAAAATCATAGTATATAGATATCAAGTTGCTCCATCAAAGCATAAGAGTATACTGGACAGGACTTCAAAGTCATCTCCAGAGCTAGGAAAATTTTTGAAAGCATACATTTTCATAAAAGGAGGAATTTTATGGGAGCAGCTTCTGTAAAAATGAAATAAATGGTATAGAAGGTGTGTCCTAGAATATAAACTCATGATACTGGTCAATTTTTATTAGCACTTCTCACCTTTTCCCCCTAAATGTGCATAGGTAAAAAGATACATATTAGAACCCAGAGTAAAGGATGTGGGTCACAGTATCTCTTTATTCTGTCCCTCCTAATATATGTTACATATATTACACATGTATAGCAGAAGTCATAGAAATTTTATTTTTTTTCTGAGATTTTGGACTCAACTCTGAAATTTGAGGACAATAGGAACTCTTGAAAAAGAGTAACCCAGAAGCTGACAGTGTCACTCACCCTCAAGCCTTGCTGAGAAATACACTAACTCCTTAACATCACTTTCTTCACCCCATCCTATCTATATAATCAGAAGAGACTGGATAATCTATATAATCAGAAGACTGGAATTCACTGATAAAGGGAAATCATTGGAGTGGTGAGTCCTTTGACTTTTCCTATGACTCTGTTGAATATGAATAATGAAAATAAGATTTTTCTTATACTTGAAATTTAAAATATAAGAAGGGTGACTTGATATAAAATGGCTGAAAAAATGATGAAGTGACATATAAAGACACTTCTATTTTAACAGAGTCCATATTTTTTAATATATTAGTATCAAATAGTATAGAGCAGTTTAGGAATAACAATCAATAGCACATGTGACAACCCAGTTCTCCACATATTTCTCAAGGTATATTTTCTTTTTAAATTTCTACTTTAGTTTGTTTGAGAATTAGCTCCATACCTTTATATGGTATAATACCACTACTTTTTTATTTTATAAGAGAGTATTGATCCCTACTATGGAAGATAGAAATTCTAACTCACTTGGCATCTCTCCATTGCTGACCTCAAATATGTTTGAAAGTTATAATATTAATTTCCATTCTTGTATTTAATGGAAATATCTTAAAATTAATGTTCTTTTCTGTCTAAGTTACCTTTGCACAGAGTTAATTATTTAGTTCTAAAAAAAAATCAGCCTGACCCAGAATCAAATTACTTTCCATTGCCTACAAGCTATAGCTTTCAACAGTTTTAGCTGATCCTTTTGGCATTTTTCCCCCTATCTCTAAATTGCATGCTTATCTTGCTACTCTTTTTTGTATGTTTTAATCACTAATTACATTAATCTGTGAGATACATGAGTTTATTCTACCTTTTCCATTTCTCTGACTTTTCATCTTCCAAGCCTCTCAAAGCTGATATATTGTAAATTTTGTTAGATCACTATTCAGTCATTATAATGTTATTACCACATGAAAATGTCCAGCAATGCTTCATTCTTTCATTTAACAATATTCAGTAAGTGCCTATTATGTGCTAGACAATCTTCTAAGCATTTAAGATACATTGGTGAGTAAAAATATATTAAAATGCTTACCTTATGGAGTTTACATTAAAGAGAATATAAACAATAAACACAATAAGTAAATTTAAGAGAGTATTGGAAGGTGATAAATACTATGGCCAAAGTAAAAAGTGGAGCAGAAAAAAGGATATCTGGAATTGCCTGTAGGAAATGTAGGATACAATGTAAATAGGGAGCCAGGCAGTGAAAGTGACACTTGAGCAAAGAAGTGAATGAAATAAAAGGATCAGCCATGCAAATACATTGGTCAAATCATTCCAGGCAGAAAAAATGGTGAGCGTTAAGGCTCCTTTGGCTGGAACACATCTAGATTAAATCCAGGGATTTAGCTAACAGGTTAGTAGTGGATGTGGTGTGGGAGAAAATAAATGGCTAGATCATGAAAGGCCTTGTGAACTATTGTCCAAACTTTGGTTTTATCTATGAGGGGAATGAGAAACCGTTGCAATACTGTGAGCAGGTAAATGCTCATACTTAAAAAAAAAAAAAAATCAACCTGGCTGCTCTGTTGAAAATGGAACGCTGGGCAGCAGCTGAAGGAGTGGAAAGAACAGTGATAAGCTCACAGCAAATAAAAAATGATGGTAGAACAGACTCAGAGATAGCAGCTGAGATGGTGAGAGGTGCTCGGATCTAGATGCATTTTAAATGTGAG
This sequence comes from Orcinus orca, assembly GCF_937001465.1. Taxonomy (NCBI): domain Eukaryota; kingdom Metazoa; phylum Chordata; class Mammalia; order Artiodactyla; family Delphinidae; genus Orcinus; species Orcinus orca. The sequence continues at coordinate 36,776,526 of NC_064575.1, read as the reverse complement.
CAAACAGGATTTTCTAAGTGATTGGACATTAAAAAAAAAAATGAGGATTCAAGCATGACATCACAGTTTTTGTGATGAACACTTGGAAAGATGGAGTTGCCATAAAATAAGAGGCATGGCTTCAGGAGGAGCAGACTGAGGTGAAAAAGAAAATTAGCAATTCATCTTTACACATGTTGAGTTGAGATGCTGGACAGATAAACTTGCAAGCTGAAGCTGAGACAAAGGCCAGTATTACCAGTGGAATCATGGAACTTAGAATATAGATGAAATGCATGAGACTGGAAGAGAACACCAAGGAAATGAAAATAGAAAGAAAAGTTCTGAGTATTAAGCCCTGGGACACTTCAACATTAAAAACAAAATGGAGAAAGAAGGAAGAATCAGCATAGATGACAAACCTACAGCTAACATCATACTCAATGGTGAAAAGCTGAAAGCATTTCCTCTAAGATCAGGAACAAGACAAGGATGTCCACTCTCACCACTTTTATTCAACATAGTTTTGGAAGTCCTAGCCACAGTAATCAGAGAAGAAAAACAAATAAAAGGAGTTCAAATTGGAAAAAAACAAGTAAAACTGTCACTGTTTTCAGATGACATGATACTATACATAGAAAATCCTAAAGATGCTACCAGAAAACTGCTAGAGCTCATCAGTGAATTCAGTAAAGTTGCAGGATACAAAATTAGCACACAGAAATCTGTTGCACTTCTATACACTAACAACAAAAGATGAGAAAGAGAAATTAAAGAAACAATCCCATTTACCATCGCATCAAAAGGAATAAAATACCTAGGAATAAACCTACCTAAGGAGACAAAAGACCTGTACTCCAAAAACTATAAGATGCTGATGAAAGAAATCAAAGATGAAACAAACAGATGGAAAGATATACCATGTTCTTGGATTGGAAAAATCAAGTGTCAAAATGACTATCCTACCCAAAGCAATCTACAGATTCAGTGCAATCCCTATAAATTACCAATGGCATTTTTCACAGAACTAGAACAAAGAATATTAAAAATCTGTATGAAGACACAAAAGACCCTGAGTAGCCAAAGCAATCTTGAGAAAGAAAAACAGAGCTTGAGGAATCAGGCTCCCTGACTTCAGACAATACTAAAAAGTTACAGTCATCAAAACAGTATGGTACTGGCACAAAAAGAGAAATATAGATCAATGGAACAGGATAGAAAGTCCAGAAATAAACCCATGCACCTATGGTCTGTTAATCTATGACAGAGGAGGCAAGACTATACAATGGAGGAAAGACAGTCTCTTTAATAAATAGTGCTGGGAAAACTGGACAGCTACATGTAAAAAAATGAAATTAGAACATCCTTTAACACCATACACAAAAGTAAACTCGAAATGGATTAAAGATCCAAATGTAAGACCAGATACTATAAAACTCTTAGAGAGAAACATAGGCAGAACGCTCCTTGACACAAGTTGCAGCAGTATCTTTTTCTGTCTCCTACAGTAATAGAAATAAAAACAAAACAAAAAAACTGGGGCCTAATTAGACTCAAATCTTTTGCACATCAAAGGAAACCATAAACAAAATGAAAAGACAACCCACAGAATGGGAGAAAATATTTGTAAATGATGTGACCGACAAGGGATTAATCTCCAAAATATACAAGCAGCTCATGCTGCTCAATATCAAAAAAACAAACAACCAAGGCAAAAAATGGGCAGAAGACCTAAATAGACATTTCTGCAAAGAAGACATACAGATGGCCAAGAGGCACATGAAAAGATGCTCAATATCGCTAAATATTAAAGAAACGCAAATCAAAACTGCAAGATATCACCACACACCAGTCAGAATGGCCATCATCAAAAAGTCTATAAACAATAAATGCTGGAGAGTGTGTGGAGAAAAGGGAACCCTCCTACACTGTTGGTGGTAATGTAAATTGGTATAGCCACTATGGAGAACAGTATGTAGCTTCCTTAAGAAACTAAAAATAGAGCTACCATATGATCCAGCAATCCCACTCCTGGGCATATATCCAGAGAATAACATGGTTCGAAAGGATACATGCACCTCAATGTTTATTGCAGAGCTGATTACAATAGCCAAGACATGGAGGCACCCTAAATGTTCATCAACAGAGGAATGGAAAAAGAAGATGTGGTACATTTATACAATGGAATATTACTCAGCAATTAAAAATAATGTAATAATGCCATTTGCAGCAACATGGATGGACCTGGAGATTATCCTACTCCAGGTAAAGTAAATGAAGTAAATCAGACAGAGAAAGGCAAATATCACATGATATAGCTTATATGGGGAATCAAAAAAAAAAAGGATACAAATGAACTTATTTACAAGGCAGAAACAGACTCACAGACTTGGAGAACGAACTTATGGTTAGCAGGGGAGAAGGGTGAGGGGTACAAAGATTGGGAGTTTGGGATTAAGAAGTACATACTACTGTAGTTAAAATAGATAACCAACAAGGATCTGTATAGCACAGGGAACTCTGGTCAATATTTTGTAATAACCTAAATGGGAAAATAATTTGAAAATTAATAGATACAAGTATATGTATGACTGAATCATTTTGCTGTACACCTGAAACTAATACAACATTGTTAATCAACTATGCACCAATATAAAATTAAAGAAAAGAAAAGAAAAAGAAAAAGAGACTAAGAATGAGTTTCCAGAGAATAAGAAAAACTGAAGGAGTGTGAGCTGTCTTGGAAGCAGAAGAGGGACATGTATGGATGAAGAGAGTGATAAACTATCAAATTATGTTCCTAGTTTTCTGAAATGTTATGTTGATACGCTTTGCCGTAGGTCTTCATTGATTCATTTGTTGGCACTCTAGGCCTGTCAATCTTCCTTTCTTTGGCTCTGCGAACTCCTCTCAATGTTCTCTCTTCTAAAACTTCTTTTATTTCTGTGTATACTTTGCAGATGGATTGTTTGATGGTTTTGTTACTTTCTAATAATTTCCATTTCATGTTTTCTATTTTATTAGAGATTTCTTGTTCTTTTATTTAATGTCTCAAATTATTTTTTGTCCTCTGAATATTGCTTTTAATGGCATCCACTTGACTAATGCTGTAACTTTTTTTTAATGCCCAGAAGCTGGCCGTTTTATCTTCCTGAACAGTTTCTGATCTTTACCAACTGTTTTTATTATATCCTTTTTTGTTTATTGCAGTCTCAATCTATTACAATAGAGGCATTTTGGTTTCATTGTTTTTTAAAGCAAAGTTCTAGTGATCCCTGGTTGTTTTCTTATCTTTAAAAGCAAAGTTATAAAAACATTGTTTGAAAATTCTGCACTTACAGATGGGGTTTCTTTTCTGTGGTCATTACTGAGGTATCACCTAGCTGAGCCATTTCAGTAGGGAATCCTCTATGTCAGAACTTTTAGTCATTCTTTGAGCTAATAAGGTTTTCTAGCTTGGAAGAATATATGCCTGGCTAAGTGCTCTCAAAAGTTGTACAATTGTAGCAGGAAAAGATATTAGTGGGTCCCAACATTTATAATATTGGTATGTAAACTTTCCTTTAAACAACCATACCTGTTATCTGTCAGTCCAGGGCCTTTAATTACCCTCTTCAGAGAATAATGCTTAGTTTCTGCTATATAGAAGTGGAATCATCCCCAGGTTGCATGGAATGAGGCAAGTGAAACATGGGTATAATTTCCTTTTAGATATACTGTCAATCAATCTTCCTGTTTTCATATCAAGTTCACCTCCACTTACATGTTTGTTACAGCCAATTCCAGAAACTTATGGGAGTTCAAACCCACAAGTCAGATTGCTCCTCGGCACACTATACAGTTTCCAGAACATTGTTCCTGATTTTTCCTCCCCTGTTTCCTTTTTAATTTAGTCCTTAAAACTTACTCAATTGGTATATTAGGAAGGTTTTGTGAGTTTGTGGAGGTTAAGTGCTGTCTGACATGAAGATGTCTCCTGTAACATTTTAAACTTTAATATGATACAATATTTGTGTATTTCCTTTCATTTTTGCCTTATCATCCATGTTACTCAAATTAGCAACATTCTTAACTTTACACTAACACTTATATCCTGTACTGAAATTATAATACTTATCACTTTTCTAAGTTTCCTAAAAATACTAGAAAACCATAAAGCTGATTTAATCAGATTTATAGTAACTTTGTCATGTCCTATTGTTTTCTTTCTTTCCCTATGAGTATTTTAAAAGTAGCTCCAGAATATTCGAAGAGAATGTTTTTAGTGTCACCAAAAAGTGGATTTACTTTTCTTACATTCAACTAATTTCTTAAAACCATTCTATAAACAAATGGGACCTAATGAAACTTAAAAGCTTTTGCGCAGCAAAGGAAACCATAAAGAAGACCAAAAGACAACCCTCAGAATGGGAGAAAATATTTGCAAATGAAGCAACTGACAAAGGATTAATCTCCAAAATTTATAAGCAGCTCATGCAGCTTAATAACAAAAGAAAAACAACCCAATCCAAAAATGGGCAGAAGACCTAAATAGACATTTCTCCAAAGAAGATATACAGACTGCCAACAAACACATGAAAGAATGCTCAACATCACTAATCATTAGAGAAATGCAAATCAAAACTACAATGAGATATCATCTCACACCAGTCAGAATGGCCATCATCAAAAAATCTAGAAACAATAAATGCTGGAGAGGGTGTGGAGAAAAGGGAACCCTCTTACACTGTTGGTGGGAATGTAAATTGATACAGCCACTGTGGAGAACAGTATGGAGGTTCCTTAAAAAGCTACAAATAGAACTACCATATGACCCAGCAATCCCACTACTGGGCATATACCCTGAGAAAACCATAATTCAAAAAGAGTCATGTACCAAAATGTTCATTGCAGCTCTATTTACAATAGCCCAGAGATGGAAACAACCTAAGTGTCCATCATCGGATGAATGGATAAAGAAGATGTGGCACATATATACAATGGAATATTACTCAGCCATAAAAAGAGACGAAATTGAGCTATTTGTAATGAGGTGGATAGACCTAGAGTCTGTCATACAGAGTGAAGTAAGTCAGAAAGAGAGAGACAAATACCGTATGCTAACACATATATATGGAATTTAAGAAAAAAAAAATGTCATGAAAAACCTAGGGGTGAAACAGGAATAAAGACACAGACTTACTAGAGAATGGACTTGAGGCTATGGGGAGGGGGAAGGGTAAACGGTGACAAAGCAATAAAGAGGCATGGACATGTATACACTACCAAACGTAAGGTAGATAGCTAGTGGGAAGCAGCCGCATAGCACAGGGAGATCAGCTCGGTGCTTTGTGACCGCCTGGAGGGGTGGGATAGGGAGGGTGGGAGGGAGGGTGACGCAAGCAGGAAGAGATATGGGAACATATGTATATATATAACTGATTCATTTTGTTGTGAAGCTGAAACTAACATACCATTGTAAAGCAATTATGCTCCAATAAAGATGTTTAAAAAAAAAAAAAAAAAAAAACCATTCTAAATTATAATGCAGTGATTTATGTTCATTTTTTATTTGGTTGATTGTTTTTGTTATTTATGGAGGTTTATTTGCCCTCTCTGCTAATGGAAATATGAATAGTATGCCTTTTACACATTCTCATGTTTATAAGTTTCATCATTATACCTATTGCATAGAATCCTTTTTATTTCTGGAGATATCCACCTGTGAGACATGTCAAGTGGAACCAAAATGCCCATCTTCCCCTTATCCTTTTCATAATTAAGTATGCATTTCTTTGAACAGAATTCCTTGGTCTGTTTATATTGTACAGACATTTTTGTTCTACTTTTGGAATTTCACATCATTGTTTTCTAACCCTGGCGGTCTTTCTTCCCTGATTGATTGTTAATCTAATATTTCTGTGATTCTATTAAGTACTGTAAGGTAAAAGAAAACCCATAGAGTTTATTCAGTTTTACTAACAGTAACTCATGTACCCTTAGCTTCTTCAAAAGGCTAAAGGGACAGAGATTAGACAATAGCTACTTTCCAGAAATAATCCCATGATCTGACATTTATTGCTAGGACAGCTAATATAGTCTAGTTCCTTATGTCAGGAAGAATTCAGTATTTATGTGGCACTTCATATCTTCACAATGATCTTCAATCATTAATAAAACATTTCCCATGACATTCCTGTCAGAGAGGTCAGTATAACTATCAGTAACAAGAACCTCTTAATAACAAAATAGTAAAAGAGTTACCATATCCTCTTTGTTTCTTGGTGTTAATTTTTAAGCATGTAAAATTTGAGCATTTATTAAATCCATTGACAATATTGCATTAGATTCATAAATTTTCAGTAAGGATGAGTTACTTTAAGTGATATTGTGAAAAGCTTAAGAAGTAATAATTCCCCTTTCAAAAGCAGGCTGCATTCTATAAAGTCTGCTAATAAACATATAATAAATCCACTCTCAACTAAGGACTATTTGTTTAATTCAGAGAGGAGAGAATTCTAGACTATCTAGTGTTAGCAATGCCTTGTCCAGAATTGAATAATGTAACAGAGATTTATTAGAGGTTAAAATCATATTTGAGAAAGGTTGTTTTTCAAGTCAGTTTAATGAAAACCTAAGTCAGCATTTTGCAAATAGATATTGAAAAATAGTAGGCAGTATACCCAGATGTTGATGAACTAAGACATCTGGCAAACATTATGTTCCTGTGCTCAGTTACCACACAATAAAATTGCTACAAAATTTTATTTTTATCTTGGCTTCATAAAATGACTTTGGAAGTACACCCTCTATTTTTATTTTCCAAAGCTATCTGGACCTGATTTTTTTGTTTGTTCTCTTTTTATTTAATGCAAGGTAATCAATAATAACATTTATTTCTAAGTAGAAATATAGATATTCAGAAATATTTTTCCTTTCTTGGCAGGTTTTTTTTTTTTGACAATTTGTTCATTTCATCCCATATGTCAATTGTCTTCCCAAAAAGTGATATTAACATATTATTTTCTAATATTTGTATTTGTACAGGTAACTCCACTTTTTCATTCCTAATATTTTTAATTTGTGTTTTCTATTTTGTCTGTGATCAGTGTAGTTACTGTAGCAATTCTTTCAAGTAAACAAATTTTGGCTTTAAAATTTTTTTCTATATCAAGAGTTGTCTTTTCTTTTCCTGTAAATGGTTAGATAGGAAATGTTTGGGGCTTCGTTGACCATACAGTCTTTATTGCAACTACTCAAATCTGCCATTTTAGCATGAAAACCATCATAAAACACATAAATGAGTAAGCATGGCTGTGTTCCAATAACACTTTGTTAAAAAAAAAAAACTTCATTGTTGTCATGAGTTCAGTAAACATTTGAAAACAGAAATACCAGTGCTTCTCTGAAACATCTCTGTGCACTGTGTCACATCATCTACCTGAATTTTAGAAGTAAAAACTGGCAGGACTTGGCTTAGAGGATGATTCCAAAGTTTCTGACAATGAAAATCAGAACCTATAACTTTCTTTCTTAAAAATCTCCAATCACCACTTGCTTCTCATTTTTAATTAGAGCAAACCTACTGGCTCACTATGGTCTTTAAAACTCTACATGATCTAATTTCTTTGGACCTTGAGTCAGTCTCCCTCAATAACCACTTGCTAACCACACTGACATGCTCTTTATGCCTTGATACAGCCAGTTTATAGTTACTTGGCTCCTTTTGTCCTTCTGACTGACCCGTTCTTCCTTCATGTCTCTGTTTATCTGGCTTGGGTGTAATGTAAAGGCTAGGACCACTGGTCTACCACCAGACCATTCTCATATCTCATAAATTTGACACCTAGAGGTCATATGTAACATTCCCCTTTCTCCATTTGGCATTTTTAATTTAACTTTATTTTTTTGGTAATAATCATGGGATGAAATAAATAATGATAGTGGCCAGAAAACAAATGTAGGCAGTGAATACTTTCTTTACTGAACTTCATATCTATAATCATGTACTAAATTAGAATTTAAAATAAATAATAAAATAATAATTTCAATATAAAAAAGAAAATAAGAAATGGATTAATATTCTTTAGTTACAAATATGCAGTTCCTGAAAAAAGAAGGAAAAAAAATGAAGACAGCAGCCGTGCTCATGGAAGCCAGCATCATGACCAATTTACCTGTTGACTGAAACACCAGGCCTGCCTGCTTGCCCACAGATCCCTTAGCAGCTGGTCCATCCATGGTCCCTGCCACTTGGCCCACCAGAATCTCTGGCCTGGGCTGACTGTGAAGGGCTTTCCCTTTCAAGGACAATCTGCAAAGATCAGAATTGGTGACTATTTCTTCAAATGTGCAAGCATCAATAAAAGGATACAAAGATCAATAGAATTAGGAAAGCATGATTCTACCAAAAGAGCAAATTACATAAAGCACCAAAGAAATGTTATTGAACTGCCTGAAAAACAAAAAACAAAAAACGAACAATCATCTTAAAGAAGTTCAGTCATCCATTAGATAAAAAAATAAATGAAAGCAGGAAAATAATACATAAACAAATGAAAAGTTCAACAAAGATATAGAAACCATAAAAAAAAAAAGAACCAAACAAATTCTGGAACTGAAGAATAAAGTGTCTGACATAAAAAATTCAACAGAAGGCTTCAAGAGCAGACTTGGTCAACCAGAAGAAAGAATCAGTGAAGTTGATGCCAGATCATTTAAAATTATCTAGTTAGAGGAAGAGAAAGAAAAAAGAATTAAAAAAATAAGGAAGACAGTCTATGGAACTTACGGGACATGATCAAGTGAACCAATATATTCATCAGATGAGTTCCAGGAGAAGAGAAAGAGAAAGGGGCAGAAGAGTTATTTAAAGTAATATTGGATGAAATTTTCCCGAATCTATGGTGAGCAACCAGCTTCATGAAGCCCAAAGAACAAAAACTGAGGGAACTGGTCACTAGACTTGACTTACAAGAAGTGCTAAGGGGACTTTTTCAAATTGAAACAAAAGAAAGCTAAACAGCAACAAGAAAGCATTTGAAAGCTCCCAATTAAAGTAAATATATAGTCAAATTCAGAATACTCTAACATTGTAATGGTGGTGAGTAAATCCCTCTTATCCCTAGTATAAAAGTTAAAAGACAAAAGTATTAAGAATACCTATAATCCAAAAATTTGTTAATGAATATACAATATAAAAAGAAGTAAATTTTGACATCAATAATAAAGTGGGGGAGGAGGAGTAAAATTGTTGATTTTTTTGCATGTGATTATAGTTGTTACCAGCTTTATTTTAACTATTTATATAACTATAAGAAGTTTTATTCAGACTTCATGGTAACCACAAAGAAAAAACCTACAGTAGATACAAAAAAAAAATCAATATATATCATTACCAAAAAGAATCACAAAGGAAGACAGTAAGAGACGAACAACAGAACTACAAATCAGACAGAAAACAACAAAATGACAATAGTAAGTCCTTTCAATTATCTGTCAATAATTACTTCAAACATAAGAGGATTAAACTCAAACAAAAGATAAAGAGTGGCTTAAAGTACTAAAAATAAATAAGATCCAACTGTATACTGTTTACCAGAAACTCAATTTAGATTAAATGACACAAATGGGCAGAAAATAAATAGATGGAAAAAGATATTCCATGTAAATGGTAATCAAAAGAGAGTAGCAATGACTGTAATAATATTAAGACAAAATAAACTTTAAGTTTAAAACTCTCACCAAGAGACAAAGAAGGTCATCACATAATGATAAAAGGTCAAATCGACAAGAAGATAAAAAACATATATACATATATATGTGTGTGTGTGTGTATATATATATATATATATATAGTTGACCCTTGAACAACATGAGTTTGAACTGTGTGGGTCCACTTATACACAGATTTTTTTCAATAAATATAGTACTTGCATTTTTATGTTTACAGATCTTTTAGTGTGTGGGAATAGTTTGTGTTTGATAAAAGATCACAATATGCAGAATCAAAAGAAATTAGAATTTGAGTCCTGATTATATCCAAACTGCTTCAGCTTCCTGGCCTTGGGTCAGTCATTTATCAACCTTTGCTTTTGAGGCAGAGATAGCAGTATGCAGATTTTCAGCTGTGTGGGGGGTTAGTGCCCTTAACCCCACATTGCTCAAAGGTCAATTGCACATCCAACATCAGAGCCCCTAAATATAGAAAGCAAATATTGAAAGATCTGAATTGAGAAATACACAGTAATACACCAATAGTAGACTTCAGTACCCCACTTTCAATAATAGATCATCCAGAGAGAAAAGTCAATAAGGAAACAGCAGGCTTGAACAATACTATAGACCAAATTTACCTAATAGATGTACACAGAATATTTCACTCAACAACAGCAGAATATGCATTCTTCTCAAGAGCACACAAAACATTCTCCAGGATAAATCACATACTAGGTCACAAAACAAGTCTTAACAAATTTAATAAGATTGAAAACATTTCACATATCTTTTTCCAACCACAATGGAATGAAACTAGAAATCAAACTGGAGGAAACAGAAAAATTCAAAAATACATGAAAATTAAACAGTATACTCGTGAATAACCATTGGATCAAAGAAGAAATCAAAACAGAAATAAATCTTGAGGCAAATGAAAATACAATGTATCAAAACTTACGGGATACAGCAAAAGCAGCACTAAAAGGGATTGTTTATAGTAATAAACACATACATTTAAAAAAGACTAATTTCAAATAAACAATTTAACTGCACCTCAACATGTAAAGAAACTAGAAAAAGAACAATATAAGGTCAAAGTTGGCAAAAGGGAGGAAATATTTAAAAATAAAGAAATAAAGGAAATAGAAAATAGAAAAATAGAAAAAACTGCCAAAACTGAGTTGAACTTTTGAAAACATAAAAATAATTAATAGAAACTTAGCTAGACTAACCACGTAAAAAAAGAGAAAAGACTCAAATAAATAAAATCAGAAATGAGGGCTTCCCTGGCGGTGCAGCGGTTGAGAGTCCGCCTGCCGATGCAGGGGACATGGGTTCATGCCCCGGTCTGGGAAGATCCCACATGCCACGGAGCAGCTAGGCCGGTGAGCCATGGCCACTGACCCTGCGTGTCTGGAGCCTGTGCTCCACAACAGGAGTGGCCACAGCAGTGAGAGGCCTGCGTACCGCAAAAAAAAAAAAAAAAAAAAAAATCAGAAATGAAAGAGGAGACGTTACAACAGATGTCACAGAAATTTTAAAAAGATCAAGGCAAATTATTATAATTAATTATATGCCAACACATAGGATGACCTACCAAAGACTGAATCCAGCAGAAATAAAAAGTTTATAAAGACCAACAGCAACATAGGAGATGGAATTAGTAATCAAAAACTTCCCAACAAAGAAAAGCACAGGATAAGATGACTTCCCAGGTGAATTCTACCAAACATTTAAAGAAGAGTTAATACCAATTCCTCTTAAACTCTTCCAAAATATAGAAAAACAAACACTTCCAAACTCATTCTGGAAGGCCAATATCACCCTGATACTAATGCATACCACAAGAAGACAAAACTATAGACCAATATCCCTGATACATATGTAGGCAAAAATTTTCAACAGAATACTAGCAAACGGAATTCAACACCACATAAACATACAGGATCATACACTATAACCAAGTGGGATTTATCCCTAGGGTGCAAAGATGATTCAATATACACAAAACAGTCAATGTGATATGCCACATTAACAGAATGAGGGATAAAAATCAGATAATCATCTTGACAGATACAGAAAGGACATTTGAAAAAATTCAACACACTTATGATAAAAAAAAGTCTCAGCAAATTAGGTATAGAAGGAACTTATCTCAACAAAATAAAGGCCATTTATAATAAGCTTACAGCTAAATTATACTCAATGGTGAGAAACTGAAGGCTTTTCCTTTAAGATCTAGAACCATAGAATTATACCCATTCTCACCACTTCTATTCAACATAGTACTAGAATAACTAGCCAGAGCAATTAGATGAGAAAAAGAAATAAAAATATCCAAATTGGAAAGAAGTAAAATTATTTCTGTTGGCACGTGGCATGATCTTATATATAGAAAACCCTAAAGAATTCCACCAAAAAATACTGCTAGAATAAACAAATTCAGTAAAGTTGTATTATACAAAATCAATATAGAAAATCCAATTGCATTTCTATACACTAAAAGCAAACTATCTGATGAAAGAAATTCAAGTAGACACTAATAAATGGAAAGTTATTCTCTGTGCATGCATTGGAATTACCATCTAATATACGAATCTCACTTTTGGTTATATATCCAAAGGAACTGAAACCAGGATTTTGAAGAGATATATGAACTCCCTTGATCATTTCATCATTATTCACAATAGCCAAGATATGGAAACAATCTAAGTGCCTATATGTGGATGAATGTATAAAGAAAAGAGAGTATGTACATATGATAGAATATTAATCAGCTTTAACAAAGAAGGAAGTCCTGTCATTCACAACAATGTGGATAATCTTGGAGGACATTATGCTAAATGAAAATAAGCCAGAAACAGAAGGACAAGTACTACCTTATACTTAGATTAGGAATCTAAAATAGTCAACTCAGAAGCAGAGAGTAGAATAATTGTTCCCAAGAGCTACAGGTAGGGGTGAATGGGGAAGCATTAGTTAAAGGATACAAAGTTTCAATTATATGAATAAGTACTAGAGATTCACTGCACACTATAGAGCCTATAGTTAACAATACATATTATACACTTCAAAATTTCTCAGAGGGTAAATCTTATGTTAAATGTTCTTACCACAGAACAATGACAGTAATAATAAAGAGATCATGAGGAAACTTTTGGAGATAATGGTTTGTTTAGGTCACATATTGTGGTTATGGTTCTACAGATGAATATTTATCTCTAAACTCATCAAGCTGTATACATTGAATATGAACAGCTTTCATATATATAAATGAAACCTTAATAATGTGGTTTAAACAAATGTAAAGAAGTGTTTCCAAAAGAATAACCTCCACAAAGCTCAGAGAATGATTTGCACATATACTGACAGCTTTAGTGCAAATCAAATTGTTTCTTCATCTTTATGAACACTGAGCTATTATCCTTTCTTTGAAAACTACTGCTTAAGCACACTAAAATATCAGACTATAGGGTGTGGGGACAGGAACTGCAAGTGACTGAAACCAAGTGGAACAGTTTCAAATTATTATGTACTGGCTCTGAAAACAAAGGTCTATGGCTGAAAGTGGTAATGTGTGGGAGAGGCTTATAACTGGGGATTCTCTAAATCAGTTTTCATGTAAATTATAATGTTTATTAAGGAATAAGTAAAATGTATAAATATAACCTGCCTGTATATTACTAAAATCAACATTACTGACAACAATCATTTAGAAATTAGCAGAGCAAAAGTTTTTTTTGCAGGTGATAGTATTTTATCACTGACAATAATTTTGTTTAGATTTATCAGTAGTGCTGATAACAAAAAATAGACTAGTGTTATTTGGTTTTATTATTGTTTTTACATGCAGACAATGCATGCCCTTCATTTCTGCACCCAGAGCAGTACTACTCCCATTATAGGACCTTTGCCCCATTACCTTGCCTTTATTATGCCACTGAGTAGAAGGGAGACTCAAATCCAGGCCCTATCATTTACAACAATATGACTGTAGGAGAGAGATTACTTAACTTTCTGTAAGTGGGGAAGTTTTTTCTCATATGATTAGTGTGAGAACTAAGTTAGTACGTACATACACATATATATGAATATAAATATTCATTTGAGTATTTATATACTTGAGAAGATATGTCTATTCACACATGAATATTTATATACAAATATGTTATCTGTTGTCTGTGGTATACACACACACACACACACACACACACACACACACACACACACACACAGATAATTTGGACTATTTTACCAAACCATACATTGTAATTCTAATTCATAATCATTCTCATACTGATATCTTGTTCTATTTATTTTTTTCTATATGAAATTATATAATTACAATATTATGTCTATGCCATTATGATATATTAATCATTATATCACATATATAATTATTTTCTCTTGCTCTTTATAGCATATGCACATGAAATCAATCCTTAGCAGTCCTTATCTGTCTTTTTACCGTTTAGAATGATGTTTGACAAATAGTACAAAAGTACAAACTCAAATATTTCTTGAATTAAACAGTGCACATATATATGTAGAGAGAGAGAGACAAAGAGATAGCAAGAGAGAGACAGAGAATGATACAATTATATAAACACCTGGGCCAATAGCTATGCCATTTGTTGGTTAGGATTAGAAGAGGGCCAGGTTTTAGGGAAGAGTAAGAGTTTTGTTTTGAACCTGGTTTAAGTATTACTAAGGACAGGGTTAAGAAGATATCAGTGATAGAGGGATAAAACTAGACATGAGTGCTGACACATTATTTAAAGAGAAAGAAATTTTAAGGAAATAAGACATTAACTGTGCAACAAGATGATGAGAATTCTAGTTAGAAAACTTTCCATTTGGTTTAGCAACATGGAGATATTAGCAACAGTAGTGATGATGGATTTGTAAGGGTGGAAGCCAGCTGAGAAAGGGTAAAAGAGTAACTGATAGATTAGGAAGTAGAAGTTGTTTGTAGAAAACATTTTCGAGAATAGTAATAGAGAGCCAATCAATATGGCCATGGCTGGAGGAAGATTTTTTATAATGATGCTTTTAATAAAAAAGAGCTACACTGGTCAGTAAGGTAGAAACTGTTCACAGTGCCTCCTGAGAACTGGAAAAAGTCCAAATTGAGATGTGCCATAAATGTAAAACACATACCAGATTTTGCAGACTTGGTAAGAAGAAAATAAAGCAGATTGTTTCTTACACATATCTTCAGTGCATATCAAGGTGATAACATTTTTAATATGTTGAATTAAATAAAATATATTATGAAAATTAGTTTTTTATGTTTGTTTTTACTTTTTAATGTACTTATATATGTGGCTTGCATGATATCTCTATTGGACAGGGCTGATGTATAATATATTTGAATGCCTAACTCAGTTGAAGGAGAAAGAAGAAAGGAAGATGAAAATATTCTCTCAAATTCTCAAGACAAAGAGAAGATGAGATTGTGAACAAGGTAGACTGGATTTGATCTTTTTTTTTTTTGCGTTACGTGGGCCTCTCACTGTGGTGGCCTCTCCCGCTGCGGAGCACAGGCTCCGGACGCGCAGGCTCAGCAGCCATGGCTCACGGGCCCAGCCTCTCCACGACATGTGGGATCTTCCCGGACCGGGGCACAAACCCGTGTCCCCTGCATTGGCAGGCAGACTCTCAACCACTGCGCTACCAGGGAAGCCCTGGATTTGATCCTTTAGAGAAGGTAGGGAATGCATATAGATACAGGAAGGCTTCTTGAATTATTGGGGGAAAGTCAAAGGTATATGTATGCTTTCTGTGTGTGATATTTGTGCCAGTGTTTCAGTAGATTGCTTTAATGTGGTTTGGATCCAAGATGCAAGCTGTGGTGGACATATACTAGGGTGGCCCCTCATGATTCCCATGCCTTAGTATTCACGCCTTTTATAATTTCCTTTAGGTGTGGGTGGGATTTGTGACTTGCTTCTAGCTAACAGAGTATGATGACAAAGTTGAGATTTTGCCAATGTAATGAAGATCGCCAATAAATTCTATTAGAATTAATCAGATGAACACCCTTAAAAGAAGCGCTGGGACCTCCTTGAGGTGAGATATTGCCCTTGCTGGATTGATGAAGTAGGCTGTCATGCGGAGGATGCCCACTTGCCAAAGAACTGTGGATGGCCTCTAGGAACGTTAAGCATCTTCTAAGACTTAAGAGTGGCCTCCAGCCTAGGACTAGCAGAAAGCCAATGCCCTCAGTTACACAGTCACAAGAAAATGACTCTTACCAACAACGTGAATGATCTTGGAAGTGGATTCTTCCCTAGTTGAGCCTCCAGATGAGGATGTTATCTGGCTAATAACCTGATGGTAACCTTTTGAAACCCTGAACAGAGTAGCCAGGGAAGCCATGTTTGGACTCCTGACTCACAAATACTGAGAGATAATAAATGCAGATTGTTTAAAATCACCAAGTTGGTGCTCACATGTAACAGAGCAACAAAAAAATAATAAAAAGGCTTTTTCAATTAAACAGTTTGAATGGTGCGCATCAGAGTTCTACAGACCTGAGTTCTAGTCTGAGATGTAGTGTTTAAATATTTTTTAATCTATGCACTTCCCTGTTGTAGATCACTTTCTTCTTCTGCAAAACAAAAACAAAACACTCTGGCCTAAATTAAATCTTTATGATTATCTCCAAGTCCAACATTCTATTATTGTTCAATTGGTAAATATTCAGAGAATGATTCTCAACGGTCATTTTCTACAACTTTCAGAGCCATATTAAAACTTGGCACTTAAACTTTTCTGCAACTTTATACCATCCACAGACATTGGCAACAGACATATAATGTACAAAACAGTGTGCACCAAAAGAATAAATATATAATTAATATGATAAAAATGTCATACAAATCCATTATTTAATTTGTATTTGGAAGTTTGCCAACAATGACTTCTGAAGATCTTTTTGTAAAGAAAAACCTACTGGTGTTTTATATTAATCTTAGATTTTTAAGTGCTTAAAAGCTTGAGTTTTCTTTAAAGTCAATAATACCTAAGCATGAAAATGGAATATTATAGTAGGCATACAACAACATTTTCAATACAAGAAACAACTATTTGTGCCTTTCTAAAATTACCCAGCCAAACCTGTATCACCTGGTAAAAATAAAAACCTGCTTCTCAGCCCTAGAAGTTGAGTCTGATTATGAAGAGACTCAGCTACTTTCTTCCCTTTTTATAAATGTGTCAAATTACAGATGAGCTTACATTTTAATAGCAAACTTAATGGGAGGGTCTTAGACTAAAATGTACACACACACTTCATAAAAGCAACTGGCAGATTTTGAAAATGAATGATGTATAATAAACTCAAGATAGCAAGTACCTTGTAGGGTGGTACCGAGCCCTATATTTATTCCTGTCAGAGTTAATATTTCCATTGATGATCTATAAAAATAAGTAAAGCATACCACTAACCATATTTTCACATGAAATTACATTGATGGAACGCATGGAGGGAAGAGAAACTGTGCAAAACAAATAGACTGTGACAAGATCATAGCAAACCCCTCTACTTGTTGACAGTGTAAAACTTCAATCTAAGAGTTCTTCACACAAATCAGAGTAGAAATGAATGCCAATGGGGTCAGTGATGATTTCATTATTTGGAGCTGAAAAACAGAAAGGCATGTGAGAAAGAAATATTGGAATGTGTCAAAAAATGATTCATTATTGCACAAAAATTTAACACAAATATATTCAGGAAGAAATAGAAAGGAAACACAACAGTATGTTTTCTAACTTGAAAATGAACTGTAAAATTTGAAACAGTAGATCTGCAGAAATTAAATGGCCTAACATATGAATTTGTTTGGGTGGGAAAAAGAACCATGAGGCCTGAATTAGTCACAAAATCACTCCTTATGTCATCTGTTATATATAAACTAAAATAACAACATCATTTTTACATTGTGAATGACGAACAGTTTCTGATAAGTGTAAAGCACATTTGGCACAAAGTTGGGTTCTTCTGGAGATAGGGTCTTTCTTGTGTTTATTCCTATACTTGAAAGCAAACATTGTACTTTCTTTTTCTTTGGGAAGTTAATATTTGTGATACGTAGTTTCTTCTATCCTTCCCAGGTATTTATAAAATAAAATTATACAACAGCATTTGCCCTCTTTCCAACAACATTATTCTATGAAACAATAACTTTTCAGGTACCGTTCATGAATGAACGGTTGCCTTCAGGAATTAGAAAAAGAGATACTTGGAATGAGGTGAACTCCATATTTTCCCAGCTATGCTTCCTAGGGTAAGTAGCTAAATTTCTCTGAACTTCTGTTTCCACAACAAGAAAATGGAAACACTGATATATAATTCAGTGTGTGAAGAGACTCAAATAAGTTAATTTTATCTGCAGAAGTACTAAATGCATATAAATGATATGTATATAAAACGTATGCCAACTACATTTCATCCTATCCAGGCAAAAAATACATAAAGTGCTAGCCATCAATGGCTGGGCTGACAATTACTATCTCTATATCCAATGCATTTCCTTTTTTCATAACCTGCTTCCATCTGCCTTCTATTGATTGTGTGAGCAAGTTGATTGTTTCCTCATACTCTCCCCTGCTCTTCCTCCATGCATCTAAAAGTTGTAGAACAACATGAGAGCCAAGAAAGCAGTTATAGAATTTCCCCCTTGAGCAAAGGTTTTTAAAGTTAAAATCTTAAAAATTGAAAGCAAATTAAAATCATAAAGATGAAAACATAAAACATCAATGACATCACATTCTTTCTTCAGACTTACTGTAGAAACACACAATCCAAACTTTCCTGTTTTGCAATAATCATCAAAATTGGAATTCAAAACAGGACATATGAAGCAAGTTTTGTGAAACTATTATGTATTATTTCTATCATATTATCATATCAAACTTCTGTCAAAGTTTCTGATCATAGGTACAAGAAGAGATGGGGGGAAGGGAGATAAATGTTCTACTTCTTTTCTTCTACCCTTTAAGATTTAAATCACTTTAAGGTAAAGCAATAAAAGTTGTCTAAAGTGGCTTATACACAGTGATGAAACAAGACTACTTCTAATATATCCATGCATTTGAATCTTTTGCAGAGGGTTCATTAATCTTATATCTCTCTCATCTTTCTTTCTTATAATAGTATTTTGGACTAATAGCTGTTCATGATTTACTCACTTACTGAATGTAGACATTGACATCTTTGAGACAAATAATCCTAGGCTGGTTGATTTAGTTACTTATTTGGCAATTATTTAATATTCCTAAACAGTTCGCTTGTTAACAAAATGAAGATATTAATAGCTTTCAGTTCTAGATAAACCCTAAGCCAATTAAAGGTACAGGGTCTGATGAGGGGCATTGGAAAAAAACATTTTCATAGCCTTTTCTATTTAACTACCTCAAATAAACCAATATAGTTAAATAGAAACTGATCAAATAAACCTACAAAATCTAACCTTCAAAACAATGACTTATTTATTAGGAAGAGTAGATGATGGGAGAGTACTGAGCCCCAGTCTTAACACTGGGCGGAATGGCCTACTGGTTGCGTGATAGTGTGACACCTAACTTCATTCCTTATCTTCCAACAAATAGGCATTAAAAATAAGTGGTCCCAAGGTAACCAAGCCATAGTCCAAGCAAAAGCACTGAACTTATCACCCGACACATAATTCATAAAGGAATACATCTACTCTAAGAGAATATGTCCAGAGTTTGAGATTATCTAATAGAAAAGTGGAAATTAGGAGATATTGGAAAATCATACGTAGTTTTTGCCTTGTCCACTGTTTTTCTTTCCTTGATAGAATCCAATGTTATTCTGAATATCTATTAAATAATTAGGTATTTTTATAAGGGTTGAACAACAACAAAAACCTCACTTGAAAATGAGAATAAAATTTTTGTTATCATGTAAAGATAGCCATACTAGTAATATAAAGAGCAGGAACCAATAAGAAACTATTTATAAGGTAGTACAACCTTGAGCACTGGCACTTTGGCTTTTCATTATTTTCCTAAGGTGACCCACTTGGACCAACCTTAATTAAGAATTGTACCCTCATAAAATAGATATTACCTTGATTACTATGCATGGAATGTCAATACTCATACTCCCACTTGCTATTTGTAAAGGGATAATAATCAAAACATATTTATTCTGAAGCTATAAAGAAGCATAAAGCTGGAATGCATGGTAAGGTCATTTTGTCTATTTTCTTTTTTTATGTGATTGCAATTAAAATAAATGACTAAAACTCTCCGTTTGAAAAACTTTAGAGCATATTTTTCACCTTTTTAAAGCAATATCAAAAACAATACCACAGGAAAAAATGTGAGCTTAAAAACATTTTTATGGTATGTGTGTTATAATTTGACTCATTTTTTCCCCATTGTTCTTAAAAAGAAGTTTTAATAATCTTCCAAAATTATTTCCCATTTTTAATACCCCCAAGTCCTACATATGCTATGTGAAAGGATTTCAATCTAAAATGGAACCAGAGAATATAAAATGGAAAATCTTCTACACGTGCCCTCAGGAAAACAAAACTTAAGAACTGAGGTACTGATTTCCCATAAATGTCTGATTTACAGAAAACTGATAGTATTGGAATGTTCTTAAATGATAGGAAGTTGGTCAGGGAACCTTGGGAAATTTTGCTTATGGTTTCCAGAGGCATGAACAAGAAATGACTCTGGGTGAGTTGGTCTCATAAATTAAGCTGAACTGAGCTGTTTGTGGACTGGGCTGGTTTTGTCTCCTCAGAAATTTTCAGAAATGGTCTCCACTTGTTTTTTTTATTTTAGCAGACTCTAACTGAACTCTCACTTCTTTATACTCCCTGTCCATAAATACAGCATATCCCAAATCCTCAACGACTCATCTGCAGCTTGCTACAGTTTATGTGTTCTGAACTGCAATTCTTCTGCTAATCCTAAATGAAACTCGCCTTTTCGACAATTTTGAGCTTGCCTCATTTTATCTTTTCCTTTAGGTAGGCATTCCTTGGCACTGGAAGTGGGATCCAAAGGAGATGACCCCCCAAAGGACAATGATCCTCAGAATTGTGTGAAGTACCCGCACAAAAGCCCTTGAGCTCGTTGCTTCTGTGAGCCATTGTCTACTTTTGGCTTGGTGATTCTCCTTTCAGATTCATGGTCTCTCCCCATTCGGTTGAGCTTTCTGACTTTGTTAAGGGTCTGTTTAAAGGTTTTATCCTTTTTTGTGAGTCCTTGTTTGTTTTCTTGTAGGAAACATACTAGAATTTCAGTGTAATTCCTTTGGAATGCTAGAGAGCAAAAATTAAAAATTCTGTCAGTGGGCACAGGTTGAGCAAGTAAATGCTGTTAGAGTGCTTGCCCACCTCCTTTTAGAGACTTTGGTCTCTAAGGCAAAGACTTATGTGAGAGCACAAATTGGTCACAGACACTGGTCACAAATGTCAGGCCAGACTGACATTAGGTCATCTGCCAACTGCAAGACAATTTACATGTAACAAGGGACAACTGGTCACAGGTCGAACAACTAGGGCAAATGCTGTCTTCCAGGAGAAAAAAAGAGAAAGACAGTATGTATCCCATAAAAGGCACACTGTAAAACAAAACATAACTCCCAACCCTGAGCACACCCATTAGGCTATTTAGGAATTCTTCTTTTGCTCTCAAGAAAACCTCTGAGATATGAGATTCCAGTCATCCCAGTGCTCTTCAGGGATCCTAACTGATTTTATGTTAAAAAATTATGGTCTCTCCTCACGCGCATTTTTGACTAGATGGTCCAGTCTTACTAAAGATAACGTAGAACTCCAATGGCTGTTATGAAGAACTTTCAGTCTGCCCGAACATGATTTCCTCCAGACTAGAAAGACTGAGGCAATAGAATTAAACAATCTGAGTGGGATAACTATTTTAATCGGTACCTAGAGGCTTCTAAATATATTCAGGATTTTAAAATTACCTCTTTGTAAAATATTATTTCTAAGTTAGCTGAAAGAAATAAACAAAGGAGATAAACAGGCAGCTAAGGCCTCTTCCTTGGTGACATGAGCCAAGGTTCCCCTAAACCCATTACTCTCCCCTCTCTATATCCACCTTTGCCTTCTTCAAACCCCCTTTCTTTATCTAGACTCCCCTTCTTCTCTAGTGAGTAAACTTTACCAACTGAGCCAATTAAAACTTTCCCTTTTAAAATTAGGTCTTCTGGGGACTTCCCTGGTGGTCCAGTGGTAAAGAATCCACCTTACAATGCAGGGGATGCGGGTTCGATCCCCGGTCAGGGAACTAAGATCCCACATGCCATGTGGCAACTAAGCCCGTGTGCCACAACTACTGAGCTCTCGCACCTCAACTAGAGAGCCTGCGTGCTGCTAACTACAGAGCCTATGTGCTCTGGAGCCCATGCACCACAACTAAGAGCCCACGTGCCCTGGAGCCTGCATGCCACAACTAGAGAGAGAAAACCCACATGCTGCAACTAGAGAGAGAAAACCCACATGCCACAACTAGAGAGAAGCCCGCATGCTACAACAAAAGATTCCGCGTGACTCAACGAAGATCCTGCGTGCTGCAACTAAAGACCTGATGCAGCCCAAAATAAATAGAAATAAATAAATAATAAATAAATCTTAAAAAAAATTAAGTCTTCTGAGGATCCTGCTAAACCATTAATTAATTTTGTTCCACGGACGAAAGTGGAACTTGGTGCTATAGTAAACTATTTTCCCAAGGTAACTGGGGATCCTCATAGATTTGCCAAATCAGTATTATAATTCAAACTTAACCTGATTTCTCTGATCTTTATCAGTTAATCCACATGCTTATTGGAGGAGGTCAAGCCCAGCATTGAATGAAAACTGCTTATTGGGAAAGCCCCAAACAATCTTTGAAATTCCAAGTCAGTCAGCCAATAGCTCTTTTATATGACCAAGCTCCTGCCATAACCCAAGGCTACATCTTGTCATCCTGAGGGCTTTCCATAAGCCAGTACCTGGGAACAAAATTAACGCATGCACCCAAAAGCCTGTTGAATCTATTCATGATTACTACAGCAGAATCCAAATTGTTTTTAAGGAAAATATGGACTCCCTATATACATTGCATCTAGCAGGGTGGCCTTTAATTCAATGTTTTAGTTAAAGCAGAGATCTATATCTGTTAGTCAAGAGAACCCACACAGAAGGAAAAATAATGTCCACCCTGAACTTGTCAATGTAGCTAACCAGTTAACCCGCACCCCAGAAGATGATTCCAGAAAAAGGGCAACTAAAATTTTACATCTCCGACTTCAACAGATGGAATCTCCCAAGCAGACTCTTCCTGATTTTGTCATTATGGTTAAAAAAAACAAAACAAAACAAAACAAAAAACCTGGCAATTGGAAGAGAGACTGCCACAAATTTTTTTTAAAAGTCTAGACAATTACAGCTTTCCAAGACCCAAGGGTCAAACTCATCCCAGTGATGGGACTCCAAAGAAGCACATAGACTGTTCCCATTCTACCATTAAATAGACTGGGGAAACTACTCTCCAGATCCGGTAAAAATCCCTTACATATCAATTGACACAGGAGCTATTCTATCAGTTCTCAACCCTACTACAAATAAACAGTCCCTTCAAATAGTGGGGAGTTCAAATTAACCACAATGTGTCTTTATTTCTCAATCTATACCCTTTTGTTTGGGACCTTTGAAAGATAAACACCTGTTTTTCCTCAGTGATTAGGCTCCTGTTCATTTATTAGGATGAGATTTCCTAGAAAAATATCATGCTGCCATTTCTTTCTCTTGAAAGAGAGAAATAAATCTTGTTAAAATCTCTTGAATTTACGTCCCTTGAATCTAAGCCCCAAGAAAATCCAAACCTTTTCTCTCTCACATGTACTTTACAAGCCATAGAAGAACAAATTTCAGGTACATCTCTGTTATTAAATTTAGTGTCTCCTAGTCTATGAGCAAAATCTTCCACAGACATAGACAGAATTCATATTGCTTTTCACTATGTTAAGATCCAAGTCAATCCCTCAAAACCTCTCTCCAAAATTAATCAATACCCTATAAACAAAGAAGCTTTACAGGGCATAAGACTTATCATAGATGACTATAAAGCACAGGAACTTATTATCCCTTGCAGTAGTCCTTGTAAAACCCATTTTACCTATAAGAAAACGTAATGGTCAAGAATAAAGATTTGTTCAAGATCTCCATGCAACACATAACATTGTTATTTCTCACCATCCTGTTGTTCCTTATCCCCATACATTATTAGCATTATTCCCTACTGAAAGCAAATTTTTCATCGTGATCAATTTATGCAAGGCATTGTTCAGTATTATAGTTGATGAGGCTGGCCAATATATTCTTGCTTTTACCTTGGAAGGACAACAATATATCTGGACAGAAATGGCCCACAGTTTTTCTAAAGGTCCTTCTTACTTCTCACAAAATTTAAATGCTGACCTCGATGATACAAAATTTTCTGGAGGCTCTACCATACTACAGTATGTAGATGATTTACTTCTCTACTCACCCTCTCAAGCCTCCTCACAAGAAGACAGATTTCACCATTACAGCTCTATCCAATATTTAGGATATTTAATCTCAGAACAAGGATAATACCTAGATGCTGATAGGTTTCATGGCATCTTGAGCTTCCCAAAATCTAAAACCAAATGTCAATTATCAGGTTTTCTTGGGCTAGCTGGTTATTGTCACAATTGGATTCCAAACTTCTCTTTAATGGCCTAGGCTTGTATATCTTACTAAAAACTACTAAGCCTGACCCTGTTATCTGGAAAAACCAAGATGATCTAGCCTTTAAAATCTTAAAGGAAAGCTGAATAAATCCTCTTGCCCTTGGATATACAAACTATATACTACCCTTTTTTCCTTTTAGTTTATGAAAAAGAGGGTAATACCCTCAGAGTACTTACTCAAAACATGGGGGCTACCACAACATCTAGGTTATTACAGCCAACAATTAGATCCCATGACCCAACGTTACGCTTATGACTTAGGGCTACACCTGCTACTGCCTTTCTGGTAAAAGCCACTGAAGAAATAGTCTTAAGATCTTCTTTGACCATCTTTGTACCTCATGCTGTCAAAGCTCTCTTGAACTCATATCATTCCCAACATTTTTCAGCTAGCTGTCTTACTTCTCATGAAATTCTCTTGCAGGACCGGCAAGATGACAGAGGAGTAAGATGTGGAAACTACCTTCCTCCCCACAAATACATCAAGAATACATCTACATGTGGAACAGCGCCTACAGAACAACTACTGAATGCTGGTAGGGAACCTCAGACTTCCAAAAAGGCAAGAAAATCCCCACGTAACTAGTAGGGCAAAAGAAAAAAAGAAAAAGGAAAGGAATTGGGATGGGATCTGCCCCTCTGGAAGGGAGCTGTGAAGGAGGAAAAGTTTCCACACACTAGGAAGACCATTCCCTGGCGGGGACTGCGGGATAGCTCTGGAACCTCAGAGGAGAGGGCAGCAACAGAGGTGCAGAGGCAGAGCGGAGAGATTCCCACACAGAGGATCGGTGCAGACCAGCACTCACCAGCCTGAGATGCTTGTCTGCTCACTCGCCGGGGCGGGTGGGGGCTGGGTGCTGAGGCTTGGTCTTCAGAGGTCAGAACCCAGGGAGAGGACTGGGGTTGACTGCATGAGGACAGCCAGGGGGCGGCTAGTGCGCCAGAGCTAGTTGGCAGAGAGTCTGGGAAAAAGCTGGGCCTGCCAGAGAGGCAAGAGACCTTTGTTGCGGGGTGCTTGAGGAGCGGCCCACCATAGGAGCTTCCTGCTTCACACACTCACAGACAGCAGGGCAACACCTACGTGAGCACAAGCACAAGCCGTGGCTGTTATATCTGACCCCAGAGGCTGCCGTCCACCGCTGCTACCAAGAGTCCTGTGTGCAAGGCAGGTCACTGCCCACACCTTCCCAGCAGCCTGTGGAGCCCACCACTGCCGAGGGTGCTGCGATTGGGGCCAACTTCCCCAGGAGAACGCACAGCACGGCTCAGGCTCTTGCAGCTTCATGCTGGCCTCTGCCACAGCAGGCACTCCCTGCACATCCAATCTCCCCGTGCAACTGCAGAAGCAGTGGATTAAATCCCTGCAATCGGCTTGGCAAACCCTGCGTCTGTAGAATACCTGAATAGACAACAAGCTTTCCCACAATTGAGGCTGTGGGCTTTGGGGAAAAGTACATGTGGTACATGTGGGAGTAAGGTCAGATCAGTCTGAGCTTGCCCCACAGTGCCCACAGTAGGTCCAGAGACCTACCTACAAGTACTGGAGGACTTCCTGTGGAGGCAGGGATTGGCTGTGGCTCACTATGGGGGCAAGGATGCTGACAGCTAAGGCCACAGGAAAATATCACTACTTTTCTTGTTGTTGTTGTTCAGTTGTTCTTTTTTTAATATTCTTTTAATTTTTTACTTTTTCTTTTTTATGGTTTTATTTTAATATATTTTTATTCTATTTTTTCCTATTTCTATTGTAATTTTTCATTACACTGCTTTTTCCTTGTTTGTTTTTTCCTTTCTTTTGCTTTGTTTCATTTTATTTTTAACTATATTTTACATTTTTCTATTTTTACTTTACTACTTTGTTGTTTTATATTTTTTCTTTTTGTTTTCATCTTTGCATTTTTTTGATTTTTGTGGGTTAGTTTTATGCTTTCATTGCCTTTTTTTAGTTTGCTTTCTGCATTTGATGTGTTTCTGGTTTTATGTGTTTTGTAGTTTTTAGTGTTTGTTTTCATTTTTGGGTTTGTTTATTGATTTCGTTGCTCTCTTCTTTGTTTTTGCTTTTTTTTCTTTTCTTTTCTTATTGTGAGTGCGTGTGTGAATGTTTCTTTGTGTAATTTGTCTGTTTAGTTTTGCTTTTACCACTTGTCTTGGGGTTTTGTGTGTTTGTTTGTTTGGGGTTTTTGTTTGTTTGTTTGTTTTCTTCTTCCTTTTCTTCCACGCCGTGTGGCTTGTAGGGTCTTGGTGCTCCAGCCGGGGGTTGGGCCTGAACCTCCAAGGAGGGAGAGCTGAGTTCAGGATTTTGGACCACCAGAGAACTCCCAGCCGCATGGAATATTAATCGGTGAGAGCTCACCCAGCAGTCTCCATCTTAACACAAAGACCTGGCTCCACCCAATGGCCAGCAAGCTCCAGTGCTGGATGCCTCATGACAAACAACTAGCAAGACAGGAACACAACCCCACCCATTACCAGACAGCCTGCCTAAAGTAATACTAAGCTCACAGACACCATAAAGCACACCACCAGAAGCGGCCCTGCCCATCAGAAGAACAAGATCTACCTCCAATCACAGAACGCAGGCACCAGTGCCCCCAACCAGGAAGCCTGCACAAGCCAGTGGGGACAGACAACAGAAGTGAAAGGAACTACGACCCTGCAGCCTGCAGAAAGGAGACCCCAAACACAGTAAATTAAACAAAATGAGAAGACAGAGAAATATGCAGCAGATGAAAGAGCAAGGTAAAAACCCACCAGACCAAACAAATGAAGAGGAGACAGGCAGTCTACCTGAAAAGGAATCCAGAGTAATGATAATAAAGATGATCCAAAATCTCGGAAAGAGAATGGAGAAAATACAAGAGACATTTAACAAGGACCTAGAAAATCTAAAGAACAAACAAACACTGTTGAACAACACAATAAATGAAATTAAAAATTCTCTAGAAGGAATCAATAGGAGACTAACTGAGGCAGAAGAACAGAGAAGTGAGCTGAAAGATAGAATGGTGGAAATAACTGCCATGAAGCTGAATAAAAAAAAAAGAATGAAAAGAATTGAGGACATCTATCATTGGACATTTAGATTGTTTCCATGTCCTGGCTATTGTAAATAGTGCTGCAATGAACACTGGGGTACATGTGTCCTTTTGAATTATGGTTTTCTCAGGGTATATGCCCAGTAATGGGATTGCTGAGTACAGATGAACCTATTTGTAGGGCAGGAATAGAGATGTAGAGGAAGAGAACGGATATGTAGACACAGTAGGGGAAGGAGAGGATGGGACGAACTGGGAGATTAGGTTTGACATAAATACACAACCATGTGTAAAATAGATAGCTAGTGGAAACCTGCTGTAGAGCACAGGGAGCTCAGATCAGTGCTCTGTGATGACCTAGATGGGTGGGAGGAGGAGGGAAGGGTGGTCCAAGAGGGAGTGGATGTAGGTATACATATAGCTGATTCACTTCATCGTACAGCAGAAACTAACACAAAATTGTAAAGCAATTTTACTCCAATTAAAAAAAAAAATTGAGGACAGTCTCAGAGACCTCTGAGATAACATTAAATGCACCCAAATTCGAATTATAGGGGCCCCAGAAGAAGAGAAAAAACAAGGGTCTGAGAAAATATTTGAAGAGCTTATAGTCGAAAACTTCCCTAACATGAAAAGGAAATAGCCACCCAAGTCCAGGAAGCACACATTCCCGTACATGGTAAACACACGGAGAAGCACACCAAGACACATATTAATCAAACTATCAAAAATTAAATGCAAAGAAAAAACATTAGCACATATTCCCGTACACGGTAAACACAAGGAGAAGTACACCAAGACACGTACTAATCAAACTGTCAAAAATTAAATGCAAAGAAAAAACATTAAAAGCAGCAAGGGAAAAGCAATTAATAACATACAAAGGAATCCCCATAAGGTTATCAGCTGATTTTGCAGCAGAAACTCTGCAGGCCAGATGGGAGTGGCAGGATATATTTAAAATGACAAAAGAGAAAAACCTACAACCAAGATTACTCTAACCAGCAAGGATCTCATTCAGATTCAATGGAGAAATTAAAACCTTTACAGAGAAACAGAAGCTAAGAGAATTCAGCCCCATCAAACCAGTTCTACAACAAACATTAAAGGAACTTCTCTAAGTGGGGAAATATGAGAGAAGAAAAGGACCTACAAAAACAAACCCAAAACAATTAAGAAAATGGTAATAGGAACATACATATGGATAATTACCTTAAATGTGAATGGATTAAATGCTCCAACCAAAGGACACAGACTGGCTGAATGGATACAAAAACAAGACGTGTATATATTCTGTCTGCAAGAGACCCACTTCCGACCTAGGGACACATACAGACTGAAAATGAGGGGATGGAAAAAGATATTCCACGCAAATGGACCTCAAAAGAAAGCTGGAGTAGCAATACACAAATCAGACAAAATAGACTTTAAAATAAAGACTATTACAAGAGATGATGAAGGATACTACATATTGATCAAGTGATCAATCCAAGAAGAAGAAATAACAATTGTAAATATTTATGCACCCAATATAGAAGCACCTGAATACATAAGGCAAATGCTAACAGCCATAAAAGGGGAAGTCGACAGTAACATGATAATAGTATGGAACCTTAACACCCCACTCACACCAATGGACATATCATCCAAACAGAAAATAAATAAGGAAACACAAGCTTTAAGTGACACATTAGACCAGACGGACTTAACTGATACTTATAGGACATTTCATCCAAAAACAACAGAATACACTTTCTTCTCAAGTGCACATGGAACATTCACCAGGATAGTTCACATCTTGGGTCACAAGTTAAGCCTAGGTAAATTTTAAAAAATTGAAATCATATCAAGCATCTTTTCTGACCACAACGCTATGAGACTAGATATAAATTACAGGAAAAAATCTGTAAAAAACACAAACACATGGAGGCTAAACAACACACTACTCAATAACCAAGAGATCACTTAAGGAATCAAAGATGAAATCAAAAAATACCTAGAAAAAAATGACAATGGAAACAGGATGACCCAAAATCTGTGGGATGCAGCAAAAGCAGTTCTAAGAGGGAAGTTTATAGCAATACAATCCTACCTCAAGAAGCAAGAAAAATCTCAAATAAACAACCTAACCTTACACCTAAAGCAATCAGAGAAAGAAGGAAAAAAAATACCCCAAAGTTAGCAGAAGGAAAGAAATCATAAAGATCAGATCAGAAATAAGTGTAAAAGAAATGAAGGAAACAATGGCAATGATCAATAAAACTATAGACTAATTTGAAAAGATAAACAAAATTGATAAACTATTAGCCAGACTCATCAGGAAAAAAAAGGGAAAGACACAAATCAACAGAACTAGAAACAAAAAAGAAGTAACAACTAACACTGAAGAAATACAAAGGATCATGAGAGACTACTACAAGCAACTATATGCTAATAAAATGGACAACTGGAAGAAATGGACAAATTCTAAGAAAACTACAACCTTCCAAGACTGAGCCAGGAAGAAATAGAAAATATGAACAGACCAGTCACAAGCAGTGAAATTGAAACTGTGATTAAAAATCTTCCAACAAACAAAAGCCCAGGGCCAGAAGCCTTCACAGGCTAATTCTATCAAACCTTTAGAGAAGAGCTAACACCTATCCTTCTCAAACTCTTCAAAAATATAACAGAAGGAGGAACACTCCCAAACTCATTCTAGAGGCCACCATCACCCTGATACCAAAACCAGACAAAGATGTCAAAAAAAAGAAAATGACAGGCCAGTATAACTGATGAACATAGATGAAAAAGTCCTCAACAAAATACTAGCAAACAGAATCCGACAACACATTAAAATGATCATTCACCATGATCAAGTGGGGTGTATCCCAGGAAGACAAGTATTCTTCAATACAGGCAAATCAATCAACGTGATACACGAAGTTAACAAACTGAAGGATAAAAACCATATGATCACCTCAATAGATGCAGAAAAAGCTTTCGATAAAATTCAACACCCATTTATGATAAAAACTCTCCAGAAGTGTGCATAGAGGGAACCTACCTCAACATAATAAAGGCCATATATGACAAACCCACATCCAACATCACTTTCAATGGTGAAAAACTAAAAGCATTTCCTTTAAGATCAGGAACAAGAAAAGGTTGCCCACTCTCACCACTATTATTCAACATAGTTTTGGAAATTTTAGCCACGACCATCAGAAAAGAAAAAGAAATAAAAGGAATCCAAACTGGAAAAGAAGAAGTAAAAGTGTCACTGTCTGCAGATGACATGATACTATACATAGAGAATCCTAAAGATGCCACCAGAAAACTACTAGAGCTCATCAATGAATTTGGTAAAGTAGCAGGATACAAAATTAATGCACAGAAATCTCTGGCATTCCTATGTACTAACAATGAAAAATCAGGAAGAGAAATTAAGGAAACACTCCCATTTACCACTGCAACAAAAAGAATAAAATACCTAGGAATAAACCTACCTAAGGAGCAGAAGACTGTATGCAGAACACTATAAGACATTAATGACAGAAATCAAAGATGATACAAACAGATGGAGAGATATACCATGTGCTTGGATTGGAAGAATCAACATTGTGAAAATGACTATACTACCCAAAGCAATCAACAGATTCAATGCAATCCCAATCAAATTACCACTGGCATTTTTCACAGAACTAGAGCAAAATATTTTACAATTTGTATGGAAACACAAAAGACCCCGAATAGCCAAAGCAATCTTGAGAAAGAAAAATGGAGCTGGAGGAATCAGGCTCCTTGACTTCAGACTATACTACAAAGCTACGGTAATCAAGACTGTATGGTGCTGGCACAAAAACAGAAATATAGATCAATGAAACAGGATAGAAAACCCAGAGATAAACCCATGCACTCATGGTCACCTTATCTTTGACAAAGGAGGCAAGAATATACAATGGAGAAAAGACAGCCTCTTCAATAATTGGTGCTGGGAAAACCAAACAGCCACATGTTAAAGAATGAAATTAGAACACTCCCTAACACCATACACAAAAGTAAACTCAAAATGGATTAAAGATCTAAATGTAATGCCAGACACTATAAAACTTAGAGGAAAACATAGGCAGAACACTCTATGACATGAATCACAAAAGATCCTTTTGACCCACCTCCTAGAGAAATGGAAATAAAAACAAAAATAAACAAATCGGACCTAGTGAAACTTAAAAGCTTTTACACAGCAAAGGAAAACATAAACAAGACAAAAAGGCAACCCTAGAATGGGAAAAAATATTTGCAAATGAAGCAACTGACAAAGGATTAATCTCCAAAATACACAAGTAGCTCACGCAGCTCAATATCAAAAAGACAAACAACCCAATCCAAAAATGGGCAGAAGACCTATATAGACATTTCTCCAAAGAAGACATACAGATGGCCAACAAACACATGAAAAGATGATCAACATCACTAACCATTAGAGAAATGCAAATCAAAACTATAATGAGGTATCATCTCACACTGGTCAGAATGGCCATCATCAAAAAATCTACAAACAACCTACAAACAATGCTGGAGAGGGTGTGGAGAAATGGGAACCCTCCTGCACTGTTGGTGGGAATATAAATTGATATAGCCACTATGGAGAACAGTATGGAGGTTCCTTAAAAAAACTAAAAATAGAACTACCATATGACCCAGCAATCCCACTACTGGGCATATACCCTGAGAAAACCGTAATTCAAAAAGATACATGTAGCACAGTGTTCATCGCAGCACTATTTACAATAGCCAGGACATAGAAACAACCTAAATGTCCATCGACAGATGAATGGATAAAGAAAATGTGGCACATATATACAATGAAATATTACTCAGCCATAAAAAAAGCAAAATTGAGTTATTTGTAGTGAGGTGGATAGACCTAGCATCTGTCATACAGAGTGAAGTAAGTCAGAAAGAGGAAAACAAATACTGTATGCTAACACATATATATGGAATCTAGAAAAATGGTACTGATGAACCTAGTGGTAGGGCAGGAATAAAGATGCAGACGTTGAGAATGGACTTGAGGACACAGTGGGGGAAAGGGAGGCTGGGACATAGTGAGAAAGTAACATTGACATATATACACTACCAAATGTAAAATAGCTAGGTAGTGGGAAGCTGCTGCATAGCACAGGGAGATCAGCTCAGTGCTTTGTGAAAACCTAGAGGAGTGAAATAGGGAGGGTAGAGGGAAGGCTCAAGAGGGAGGGGATATGTGAATATATGTATGCATATAGCTGATTCACTTTGTTGTATAGCAGAAACTAATACAACATTGTAAAGCATTTATATATCAATAAAAATGTATAAAAAATATTCTCTTGCTAACCAACCTTCATGTCACTCTCATTCACCATAACAACCTCAATCCAGTTACTCCTTTTCCTCCTTCCATGGACAAAACCTCCCATATCTATTTGAGTTTGATGAATCACCTATCAACCCCTTGTAATGAGTTATAAGAAACCCACTTGACAAATGTCAATTGTTCATGGTTTACTGATGGCTCTTACTTGAAAAATGAAAACGGCAAATATTGTGCTGGATATGGAATATCAACTCCTTTTGAGGTCCTTGTGGCTGCACCCCTACCTTTGTCCACTTCAGCCCAACAAGCTGAATGATACGCTTTTATTCAAGCATGTATTCTAGCAGAAGGTAAAATTGCAAACGACTATACTGGTATTTGTCATGCCTTTGGAGTACCCCATGATTTTGGAATATTATAGAAACATGATTTCTTTACTTCCAGTGGAGACAAATTTTAAAATGGTCCTTATGTCCCAAAATTGAGATGCCATACTCTGGCATGCAGCTTTGGCTATTATTAAAGTCCCTGGGCATTCTCTCTGGAATCCAAAGTAAAGCACCTCACTGATATCTCTGCAAAAATGCTGCTCTTATAGGATCCACAGACCCAACCTTTCTCATGGTCCAGAAAACTACTTCCCCTAGTGACAACCTAAGAGAATTCACCAGGGAAATACAACAACTGGCCCTTGAAGAAGAAAAAGAAAATTGGAGATCTAAGGTCTGCTGGTATCATGAAGAAAAGAAACTCTGGTTCAGACCCAGTAACAAACTGGTCCCTCTAGAAAATTTAACATTTCTATTACTATCATACCTAAATTAAATCATTGGCCTACAGATAAAATGATAATGTTCATGAATCAATATTGGTGGGGAAACATTGATAAGGCTGCAGAAAGCGCTTATCTCGCTTGTTCCATGTGTTCTAAATTTAACCCAGGGAAACCTATCCAAACTATTCCTGGATATTTTCATTTACCCAATGAACCATCTAAGATTTGGGAAGCGGATTTCATGCAATCACCCCCACTCATGAATGTTCTGCTAATGGTTTGTATATTTTCACATTGGACTGAAGTTTTTCATGAAGATATGTGACTGCTTCTTCTGTAGCTAAATCCCATTAGAAAAGGTTACTTCTAGTTGGGGACCCCCCCCTTGAACTTCATAGTGATTGGAGAATGCACTTTACTTATCAAATATTTTGACAAGTCTGTATTGTCTGGCCAGTTCTGTAGCACCTTCATTGTGCTTATCATGCTTAGTCTTCAGGACTGGCCAAGCATACAGATCTAATTATTAAGATTCAGTTAGCTGAATTAGTGGAAACCCTCCAAATACCCTGGCCAAGAGTATTACTGTTGGTTCTTCTAAATCTTAGATTTACTTCCTTCAGGATGCAAAAACTTATGTCTTTTAAAATAATTACAAGACAGCTGATGCACTTAGCCTCCCACTTCTTTTGACCCACAGCTAATAAAGAAGGATATCTTTCAATTTTGCAAAGGCTTAATCAAGCCCATAGAAAATAACCATGCTCTGATAGAGCAATCTTTCCACAGTGCACTTCCAGGAGACAAAGATGTCAAACATCACACCTTACAGCCCAGAGGTTTCATCTATCAGAAAAGACATTTCCCAAAAGACTCTTCTTTAACCTTGCTGGAAGGGACCCTGCCTTAGGTGATATTAACTAATCCTGGTGCAGCCAAACTTCAAGGATTCATGTGTCACAACTAAAGAAGCCCCCAAATCTGAAGAGACATGTATACTAACTTGTGACCTAAAGATGAAAATTTCTAGGGACTGAAGTAGATGGCATGTGAAGTAGACAGCTTGCCTAAGATATATGGACCAGGCCTGCATAACTTATTTTTTTTCTTCTCACTCTATATCTGGTTAAATCATGTCATTCAGGCCTTCAATTGTTCTTTCCCTTGTTTTCCTACTGCCCTTTACTTTAGCTTTAGCACATCCTTGTATCCACACCTTACAAAAATTCTCTGATTCTACTAAACTTATTGATTGTTAGATTTGTGCCAGAGCAAACAATACTCATGATGAACATGGACTGGTGGCCTAGCTTCTGTCTTTAGAAGGACAGTAAAACATGTGGTAAAGATGTAGGATTTTCCTTTGGTAGCTTTGAAACCGCACATGTCCTCCCTTCCAGAAGATTGGCACCAGATACTACGGCTTTCCATTGGGTACCCCCAACTCGTAAAGGAATGCCCCTCACTCAGGTCTGGACTCTTATCCCAAACTTTTCTTTATGTTTCAAAACAATGATGAGCATGGCAAAACTCTAGGGTATCTCCCACTGAAAAATTGTAACTGTAATATTTTATATATCTTTGGGAACATGAACTCACTCCCCATTGGAATATACAAGCTTATATCATCTCCTCCCTTAATGTAACTCCATAATGGAAATGAAAACAATAATAATACTGGGAAAAGAGAAGCTGATGTTCTCCCACTCAATGGTATGTCACTGGGAATTGACCAAAAATCTGGTGAATGGTGGAAACTTAATTAAACTTGCTTCTCCCCTAAAGATCTTCCAGACCTCCCCCAAAATCTTACTTATACTAGATCGGTTCACTTGTTACTTCAGATCTATAGAAATTTAAGGTGCTCGAATAAACATTCTCATAATGTGAATGGACCAGATTATCATGTGCTCTGTATAATAAGTATATTTATGATCATAAGATGCCGCCTTTCATTCCAGAAAAGGAATCTAAGCAAAGGGACCCAATTATGCCTTATCCTTACAAGACATTGGGCATTTTTTTTTCATGTGGAAAAAAATGTATACTCTATCCTTCCTCTTAATTGGAAGGTACACTGTGTGATTGTTGCCCTCACCCATGATTCCAAAATTAGAAAAACTCTTCCTTCTACTTCTTATATACCTAATCTGGGATTTTTCTCTTATTAACTTAAAAAGATACATCAGAGCTGGGAAGGTTATAGTTTGGGTGAATGACTACAAATAACAATACAGTAGATAGAAAGGACTTGGGCATGCATTCACCAAAAACTTTTTCCTTAGGTTGAAACAGCAGAATTTGAAAAACGAATTCACAATCGTTTTATAGTTATGTCTACCACTTTCAATGCTTCTGTCCAAGTTTTTAAATATTAACAAACCCAAATAAATAGCCTTTCAAAAGCAGTACTAAAAAACCTCAGAGACTGAATATCTCCTCATTGCTCAGCAAGGGGGAACTTGTGCCCTACTTCACCAAGAATGTTATTTGTCAATAGGTCAGGAAAATACACAAGAACTAAAAATAACAAAGGACAGTACCAAGCAGAAGTTGACCAAGCTCCTGAACCTTGGGACATTTTTGATCTATTAAACATAAACAGTTAGGGAAACTGGTTGAGAAGCATATTTCAATCAACAGCTATCATTGGGCTTCTGGTCATCAGTTTATTTCCACTATTTTGTAATAGTAAACAAATACCTTCCTCACAAATGTATGTACAAATTTAAATTCTTTTCCTTTCAAAGGCTTTTCCTGAAACTCGACTGACCATGGAAACTAAACCATCCACCACAGAAAGACATAACTGAGATTCTTCGTTTTTCAATCCTTTCAAATGAAGCCAATGAAACTCCCCATCATTTTCCTCCTCTGTGGGACAAGACACCTGAGCATGATGCTCCTCAGCTTCATGAGAAAGATACCTGAGGACAGCTCTCCTCAGATCCATGGGACATATAATGCAATCCACCTATAAAAAACTATACCTTTGACAACAATTAACAGCTGAATGATACTTGATCAGAGATGCTTTTCGCAAAAGATCTTGAACGAAAGGGGAAAATGTGAAAGAATGGAACCAGAGAATATAAAATGGAAAGTCTCACACATGTACCCTCAGGAAAACAAACCTTAAGGACAGAGAGATTGACTTCCTGTAAATGCTTGATTTACAGAAAACTGATAATATTGGAACTTTCTTAAATGACAGGGAGTTGGTCAGGGATTACCTGATTACCTAACTTTGTTAAATGACAGGGACTTGGTCAGTTGGTCAGGGATTACCTCATATCAACCTTGAGAAGCTTTGCTTATGCTTACCAGAGGCATGAGATGACCCAATCAGGTTGGTCTCAGAAAATAAGCTGAATTGAGCTTTGTTTGTGTGACTGGACTGGTTTTGTCTGCTCGGGGAATTTTCAAAGCAGTTCTCCATTTGTTTTTTATTTCAACCAACTCTCATTTAACTCTCCCCTCTTTACATTCTCTGCATATATTTACAGCCTACCCCAAACCCTCAGCTGACTCACCTGTATCTTGCTATTTGCATGTCCTGAATTACAATTCCTCCGCTATTCCCAAATAAACACATTTTTGTTTTGACAATTTTGAACGTGCCTCATTTTACCTTTTTGTTTAGGTCAACAGCCAGAACTGCTAGCAATCATATATTGGAATTAATACACTTTATCTTAATTAAAGCTCTTTCCCAGTTTTTAAATTTACTTCAGCCAAAACTTTAGAATTAGAATTTCTAACAAATATTTTAGAAATGGAATGGAATATTTAAAATTTTAACTTTGGTCTTATTAGTTATTAGATTGATCATAGTGATTTCAATCTTAATGAAAAAGCACTCTGCACCATTTAAATTCTGGGTCACTTCAGAATTTAACAGCATTATTGTCTGTTTATTTGAAAAAACACAATTCGGGAGCATCACAATTTATTGTTTTCCATGTTCTCACTTATATATTGAATCCCAAACTTTATATTAAAATGTAATCTTTTTGATGAAGCAGGGAAATTAAAATGGCCAGATTTTAGATTAAAAATTATTCTTATTAAAACACATATATAAAGTATAACTGAAAATCCTGAAAACAATGAAATACTGAAAAAAATCATTGTGTCTAGAAGGACAATTAAAAAATAAAATTTAATTTTTTGTATGGAATGTTACACAGATGGCCTTTTTTGTAGAAAGGGTTGGTTTTCATTAATATTATGAGAGTTTTACATAGAGTCGTATTTTTATTAATTTTTTACCTCATATTTCAGATCAGCCAAATTTTCTAGTAGGAAAATATTCATCCTGTAGAGAATAAATTTAATCTTACCTTAAATGTTGAAAATTCAGAAAAAAATTATGTAAAACTCTTCAAATATATTGAATGTAAACTCAAAAAGATATTAACAATTATATCTTTTATTGTAAATTATGGTTTTGTGGAATTGAATGTTACATTGCTTCAGCCATTTCAAAAATTAGTTTTATTATACAGTATATTTAAAATAACAGATGACTTTCTGTATATAAAAGCACGTGTTTTTGACACTAACAGCGAAAAGTGGCATCTCATGTTTTTATTTGCTTTTCCTCAAGAGTAATGATGTTATAATCTTTCACGTGTTTTCATTATTAAAGCTTATGTTATGATAATAGACTTGTAAAACTTATATGTAATAGATTTATTTTAAAATTATTTATTTTGGGGTAGAAAATATGTAATTTTTAAAAATAAATTTCAACAAAGTATAATTTATGTTCAGTAATTCTTTTAGTTTTACAAATGTCCACTGAAATCTCTGACACAATCACATATAGAATGTTACATTTTGTAGACCATCCCTACCACCCTCCATGTCTGGAACAACAACTGTTCTGCTTTTGACTAGAGGTTAATTTGTACTTACTAGAATTTTATATAAATGGAAGTATACAATATGTATTTATTTATGTCTTTCACTAATATAACTTATCGGTGTCTTCAAGTATGTAAGTAATTCATTTCTTTTTATTGGTCAGTATTATCCCATTGTCAGATATACATTTTGTTCATCCATTCATCTTTTGATAGGTATTTCAGTGGTTTTAAATTTTGGTTGTTGCAGCCAAAGCTGCTATAGAAATGCGTGTACAAGTCTTTGTTAAATCATACCTTGTCAGTTCATTTGTTTATATACTTAAGAGTGGAATGATTGTGTCACAAGATAACTGTGTTTTACTCTTTTCAAAAATTGCCAAACAATTCTTCAAAGTGGTTTTACCCTTTTACATCCCTGGCAAGACTGTATGAGAGTTCTAGTTGCTCTAAATCCTTGTAAATTCTGGGCATTGTTTGTTTTGTTATTATAAAAGATATGTATTAATACCTTAGTGTGGATTTAAATTGTGTTATTGAAGAATAATGTTGAGAATCCAATTATGTGGTTTTTGTTCATTTGTTTATCATTCTTGTGAGCTGTCTCTTCAAATTTTTGCTCATTTTTTGAAAAATTTGGTACTGTTGTTTTTTTAATATTTAGTTGAAGTTTATATATATATATTAGACACATTTTGAAGAATAAACTTTTATATCTAGGAACTTTCTTACCTGGAAACAAGACAGAAAGCACAGGTAAGTTTGTATGTGTGAAATCGTCTCAAAGATAGAAACATACAAAGGAGTTTGTCCTTTAGGTCATTATGCAATACCGGTCTTTTTAAAATTCTAACAGTGCATTATTTATAAGTTGACAAGGTGGTAATAAAATTTTTATTAAAATAAATTATCAAGAATAAATAACATAAAATGATAAGTAGGATTTTTAAAGCTAGAATAGTAAAACTGTCCTGGTGTGCAGTGATACCCATGGAAAAGAATGTGTAGCTGAAAAACAGACGTACACTGCAGATGGTATGTGTGATATACAGCATATTGGGCATTGCGAATCAGTAGGAAAAAAGATTTTTTTTTGATAAACCGTAATAGGATAATTGGTTATCCATATGGCAAATAAATATAATTAAATATCCTTCTCATGTTAAATATATTTTTCTTTAAATACTTGATTATGAATAGCAAAATAATTTAGACAGAACGTAGAAAAATATGTTATTAAGAGACTTAAGAATTTTCTGACCAAAAAAAACCTTCTCTTGAAAGACTAGCAACAAATAGAAAGAAGTGCAAATAGCTCATAATGTGACAACAGATTACTATCCAGCAATATGAAGAATTTACAGAAGTTCATAGATGACAATTCAAAATCCAACAGAAGAACAAGTGAAGAATATCTTGTAAATGCAAATTGTATAATACGAAAACTTATTGGCTAACTAAACATACAAAAACTAAATTTGTTAAATGCAAGATAAAAAATAACCATGTCACACCCATTAGTAGATGTATGTGTGTGTATATATATATATGTATATATAATACCGCAATATGCCAACAGTCTCACCAATACAAAGTACTGACACAGAGAAAGAAACAGGGGCACTCATAGATCACTTAATATGTTGGAGAATAACTTGGTAAAAGAGTTTACTTGAAAATTCACAGGGCTTATGGCAGAACAGTTGCAATTATAAGTACATAGTGAAATGTGCATATGAGTCCGAAGAACCATATATGATGAAATTATTGAGACACATTTTTAAAATAATGGCCCAAACTTCAATATCCCTTTGTAGAAAGATAAATAAGTAAATCAAAATATGCTCATGTATATGAGTCTCACAGACAGAGACAAGTTGGCAGAGTAGAAGGATGTGAGCTTACCTTTTCTTACAAAAATATCAAAATCACAATTAACTGCTGAACAGCCATTGACAAAAAAGCACTGGAATCTACCAAAAAAAAAGATATCCTACATCCAAAGACAAGCCACAATGAGATGGTAGGAGGGACGCAATTGTGATAAAATCAAATCCCATACCTGCTGGTGGGCAACCCGCAAACTGGAAACTAATTATACCACAGAAGTTCTCCCATAGGGATGAAAATTCTGAGATCCACATCAGGCTCCTCAGACTGGGCATCTGGCAACGGGAGGAGGAGCCCCAGAGAATCTGGCTTTGAAGGCCAGCAGGAATTCCACAGGACTGGGGGAAACAGAAACTCCACTCTTGGAGGGTGCACAAAAAGGTCTCATGTACACCAGCACCTAGGGAAAAAAACAGTGACCTCATAAGAGACTGCACCAGACCTACATGCTAGTATTGGAGGGTCTCCTGCAGAGGTGAGGGGCAGCTGTGGCTCACTGCAGAGATGAAGACACAGGTAGTGGCAGTCCTAGGGAGTACTCATTGGCATGAGCCCTCCAGAGGCCACCAATGTCTCCCCAAGACCTGGC
The DNA here is from genome assembly GCF_937001465.1 of Orcinus orca. Classification (NCBI taxonomy): domain Eukaryota; kingdom Metazoa; phylum Chordata; class Mammalia; order Artiodactyla; family Delphinidae; genus Orcinus; species Orcinus orca. The sequence goes on along the minus strand of NC_064575.1, from coordinate 36,735,583 downwards.
CCCACCCAACAGGCTGTAGGCTCCAGTGCTAACATGCCTCAAGTCAAACCACAAACAACGCAGGAACACAGACCCCCTCATCAGACAGGCTGCTTAAAGTCTTCCTGAGCATAGCGCTGCCCACCAGAGGGACAATATGCAGCTCCACCCACCAGTGAGCAGGTACCAGACTCTCCCACCAGGAAGCCTGCACAAGCCTCTTAGACAGCCTTATCCACCAGGGGCCAGACAGCAGAAGCAAGAAGAACTACAATTCTGCAGCCTGTGGAATGGAAACCGCAATCATAGCAAGTTAGATCAAATGAGATAGCAGAGAAATATGTCCCTGATGAAGGTGCAAGATAAAACCCCAGAATAACAACTAAATGAAGTGGAGATAGAAAACCTGCCCCCAAAAGAATTCAGAGTAATGACAGTAAAGATGATCTGAGGTCTTGGAAAAAGAACGGAGGCAGAGATCAAAAAGATACAAGAAATGTTTAACAAAGACCTAGAAGAACTAAAGAACAAACAAACAGAGATGAGCGATACAGTAACTGAAATGAAAAAATATACTAGAAGGAATCAATAGCAGAATAACTGAACCAAAAGAACAGATAAGTGACCTGGAAGACAGAATGGTGGAAATCACTACTGCAGAACAGAATAAAAAAAAAAAGAATGAAAAGAATACAGTTTCAGAGATCTCTGGGACAACACTAAACACACCAACATCTGCATTACAGAGGTCCCAGAGGGGAAGACAGAGAGAAAGGACCTGAGAAAATACTGAAAGAGATAATAGCTGAAGATTTCCCTGACATGGAAAAGGAAACAGCCACCCAAGTCCAGGAAGTGCAGAGAGTCCCAGGCAGGATAAACCCAGGGAGGAACACACTGAGACACATAGTAATCAAACTGACAAAAATTAATGACAAAGAAAAAATATGAAAAGCAACAAGGGAAAAGCAACAAATAACATACAAGGGATTTCACATAAGGTATCAGCTGATTTCTCAGCAGAAACTCTGCAGGCCAGAAGGGAGTGACACAATATTTTTAAAATGATGAAAGGGAATAACCTACAACCAAGAATATTCTACCCAGCAAGGCTCTCATTCCGATTCAATGGAGAAATCAAAAGGTTTACAGATGAGCAAAAGCTAAGAGAATTCAGCACCACCAGACCAACTTTGCAACAAATGCTAAAGGAACTTCTCTAAGTGGAAAGTAAAAGCCCACAACTAGAAACAAGAAAATTATTAATGGAAAAGCTCACCAGTAAAGGCAAACATACAGTAAAGGTAGGAAATCATCCACGCATAAATATGATATCAAAACCAGCAATTGTGACAAGAGGAGAGCACAAATAGAAAATATTGCAAATGCATTTCAAATTAAAAGACCAGCAACATAAAACAATCTTGTTTATACATAGACTGCTATATCAAAACCTCATGGTAACTGCAAACTGAAATTCTACAATAGATACACACACAAAAGGAAAAGGAACCCAAACACAACATTAAAGTCAGTCATCAAATCACAAGAGAAGAGTACAAAAGAGGAAGGGGAAAACAGACCTCCAAAAACAAATCCAAAACAATTAACAAAATGGCAATAAGAATATACATATTGATAATTACCTTAAATGTAAATGTTCCAACCAAAAGACATAGACTGGCTGAATGGTTACAAAAACAAGACCCATGTATATGCTGTCTACAAGAGACCACTTCAGATCTAGGGACACATACAGACTGAAAGTGAGGGAATGGAAAAATGTATTCCATGCAAATGGAAATCAAAAGGAAGCTGGAGTAGCAATACTCATATCAGACAAACTAGGCTTTAAAATAAAGTCTTTTACAAGAGACAAAGAAGGACACTACATAATGATCAAATGATCAATCCAAGAAGATATAACAATTGTAAATATATGCTTACCCAATATAGGAGCACCTCAATATATAAGGCAAATACTAACAGCCATAAAGAGAAATCGATGCTAACACAATAATAGTGGGGCACTTTAATAACCCACTTTCATCAATGGACAGATCATCCAGACAGAAGACAACCAAGGAAACACAGGCCTTAAATAACACATTAGACCAGGTAGACTTCATTGATATTTGTAGAGCATTCCATCCAAAAGCAGCAGAATACACATTATTCTCAAGTGCCCATGGAACATCTTCCAGGTTTGATCACATGCTGGGCCACAAAGCAAGCCTCAGTAAATTTAAGAAAATTGAAATCATACCAAGCTTATCTTTTCCAACCACAATGCTATGAGATTAGAAATAAACATCAAGAAAAAATCTGTGAAAACACAAACACGAGGAGGCTAAACAATATGCTACTAAACAACCAGCGGATCACTGAAGAAATCAAAGAGATAATTAAAATAATACCTAGAGACAAATGACAATGAAAGCACAATGATCTCAAATCCTATGGGATGCAGCAAAAGTAGTCCTAACAGGGAAGTTTATAGCAATACAATCTTACCTCAGGAAATAAGAAAAATCTCAAACAACCTAAACTTACACCTAAAGCAACTAGAGAAAGAAGAACAAACAAAACCCAAAGTTCGTAGAAGGAAAGAAATCATAAAGACCAGAGCAGAAATAAATGAGATAGAGATGAAGGAAACAACAGAAAAGATCAATGAAACTAAAAGCTAGTTCTTTGAAAACATAAACAAAATTGATAAATCTTGAGCCAGATTCATCAAGAAAAAAAGGGAGAGGGCTCAAGTCAATAAAATTAGAAATGAAAAAGAAGTTACAATGGACACCACAGAAATACAAAGGATCATAAGAGATCACTACAAGGAGCTATACGGAATAAAATGGACAACCTAGAAGAAATGGACAAATTCTTAGAAACATACAGCCTTCCAAGACTGAGCAGGAAGAAATGGAAAATATGAACAGACCAATCAGAAGTACTGAAATTGAAACTGACTTTAAAACTCCCAACAAACAAAAGTCCAGTATCAAATAGCTTCACTGGCAAATTCTATCAAACATTTAGAGAAGAGCTAAAACCTATCCTTCTCAAACTATTCCCAAAAATTGCAGATGAAGGAACACTCCTAAACTCATTCTGTGAGGGCACAATCACCCTGATACCAAAACCAGACAAAAGTACCACAAAAGATAAAATTATAGGCCAATATCACTGATGAAAAGAGATGCAAAAATCCTCAGCAAAATACTAGCAAACCGAATCCAACAACACATTAAAAGGATCATACGCTATGAGCAAGTGGGATTTATCCCAGGGATGCAATGATTTTTCAATATCCACAAATCAATCAGTGTGATACATCACATCAATAAATTGAAGAATAAAAACCACATTATCATCTCAATAGATGTAGAAAAAGCTTTTGACAAAATTCAACAATTTATAATAAAAACTCTCCAGAAAGTGGGCATAGAGGGAACACACCTCAACATAATAAAGGCCATATATGACAAACCAAGAGCTAAAATCATAATCAATGGTGAAAAGCTGAAATCATTTCCTCTAAGATCAGGAACAAGACAAGGATGTCCACTCTTGCCACTTTTATGCAACATAGTTTTGGAAGTCCTAGCCACAGCAATCAGAAAAAAAAAACAAATAAATGGACCCAAATTATAAAAGAAGAAGTAAAACTATCACTGTTTGCAGATGACATGATACTATACATAGAAAATCCTAAAGATGCTACCAGAAAACTACTAGAGCTTATCAATGAATCAGTAAAGTTGCAGGATACCCAGAAGTCTGTTGCATTTCTATATACTAACAATGAAAGATTGAAAAGAGAAATTAAAGAAACAATCCCATTTACCATCACCTCAAAAAGAATAAAATACCTAGGAATAAACCTACCTAAGGAGACAAAAGACCTGTAGTCCAAAAACTATAAGACACTGATGAAAGAAATCAAAGGTGACGCAAACGGATGGAAAGATATTCCATGTTCTTGGATTGGAAGAATATTATCAAAATGACTATATTACCCAAGGCAATCTGCAGATTCAATGTAATCCCTATCAAATTACCAATGGCACTTTTCACAGAGCTAGAACAAAAAAGTCTTAAAATCTGTATGGAGACACAAAAGATCCTGAATAACCCAAGCAATCTTGAGAAAGAGAAACAGAGATGGAGCAATCAGGCGCCCTGATTTCTAACTATACTACAAAGCCACAGTCATCAAAACAGTATGGTAGTGGCACAAAAACAGAAATATAGATCAATGGAACAGGATAGAAAGTCCAGAGATAAACCCACACACCTATGGTCACCTAATCTATGACAAAGAAGGCAAGACTATACAATGGAGAAAAGACAGTCTCTTCAATAAATGGTGCTGGGAAAACTGGACAGCTTCATGTAAATTAAAAAAAAAACTCAACATGGATAAAAGACCTAAATGTAGGACCAGATACTATATAACTCTTAGGGGAAAACATAGGCAGAATGCTTTGCGACATAAATTTCAGTAATATTTTTCCTTATCTCCTAGAGTAATGGAAATACAAACAAAAATAAACAAATGGGGCCTAATTAGACTCAAAAGCTTTTGCACATCAATGGAAACCATAAACAAAATGAATAGACAACCCATAGAATGGGAGAAAATATTTGCAAACACTGTGACCAACAAGGGATTAATCTCCAGAATTTACAAGCAGCTCATGTGGCTCAATATCAAAAAGCAAACAACCCAATCAAAAACTGGGCAGAAGACCTAAATTGACATTTCTGCAAAGAAGACATGCAGATGCCAAGAGTCACATGAAATTTGCTCAACATTGCTAAGTACTAGAAAAAGGCAAAGCAAACTACAATGAGATATCACCTCACACCAGTCAGAAAGGCCATCATCAAAAAATCTGCAAACAATAAATGCTGGAGAGGGTGTGAAGAAAAGGGAACCTTCTACACTGTTGGTGGGAATGTAAATTGGTACAGCCACTATGGAGAACAGTATGGAGGTTCCTTAAGAAACTAAAAATAGAGCTACCATATGATCCAGCAATCCCACTCCTGGGCGCATGTCTGGAGAAAAACATGGTTAGAAATTATACATGCACCCAATGTTCCTGGCAGCACTGTCCCCAATATCCAAGACATGGAAGCAACCTAAATGTCCACCAAAAGAGGAATGGATAAAGATGAAGTGGTACATATATACAATGGTATATTACCCAGCCATAAAAAAGAATGAAATAATGCCATTTGCAGCAACATAGATGGATCTGTACATTATCATACTAAATGAAGTAAGTCAGACAAAGTCAAATATAATATGATATTGCTTATATGTGGAATCTTAAAATAATGATACAAATGAACTTATTTACAAAACAGAAACAGACTGACAGACTCAGAGCATGAACTTTTGGTTACTGGGGAGGGAGGGGTGGGGGGAGGGATAGATAGGGAGTTTGAGATTGACACCTACACACTGCTATATTTAAAATACATAACTAACAAGGACCTACTGTACACCACAGGGAACTCTGCTCAATATTCTGTAATAACCTAAATCAGAAAGGAATTTGAATAAGAACTTATACATGTATATGTATAACTGAGTCACTTTGCTGTACACCTGAAACTAACACAACATTGTTAATCAATGATACTCCAATATAAATAAAAATTAAAAAAATAAAGATAATGAGATTCCTTTAAAAAAAATAAAACATACACATCTGGACATTAAAATACCAAAAAAAACCCCATGTTCCAGAAGGATATCAACAATATTATTCATATGAAGTTTATAAATTAATAGAAGCCTACTATGTATTTTAATCAACATTATTTATTATGAGTTCAAGTTACTCTTTATTAATTTTATATACATTTATATATATTTATAGTAATAACAATATATAAATGGTCTGGGTGAATTCCCAAGAAGATGAAAAACATGGAAATTTATAGAAATGAGGGGAATTGTAGAGGAGTAGGAGTAGTTATCTAAAATCTATGAGAGTGAAAGGAACTGTAATTGCTAACTCTAATTTTTCTTCCTTTTTTTTTTTTTACAGGCATACAAATGCCAATAATTTTTAAAATCTCATAGTTGGTATGTGCCTGAAAGTTACCAGCCATACCTTTTATTTATTTGAATATTATTTTATAAGATTGGAATTAACATTAAAATGGAAACAAAAAAATGTGTAGACATAGATTTTTATAGAGCGAGTTCCACGGAGGCCAATGCAAGGAGGGGAGACATTTTGAGAAAGAATTACTTTGAACTTGACTTGCAAGTTGATAACTGTTGGGGAAGGGAGTTTAATGCAACATAAACTAAGAAATATTATTTTATTTCCTTCTAGCCTTTGAAATGTTTCAACTGAATTAGTAGTCTAAAACTTGGCACTGAAGAGCTAGTAAATAAAGATATTATTAAATTCAGCAAATAAGTGGAACCCCTTTTCCACTTGATGACAAGGTAGATAATCTTCATGCTTCCTGAATTCTCCCTTAGGATTGACATTACTGGAGGTGGGTGTATGTTGGTGTTATTACTTCATTTGTTAGATCTGCTCTCAAAAGGTCAGTTTACTGGTTGAGTTTTGTCTCAATGCAATGCCAGCTTTAGTATGTCAGAGCTGTTACAATCCCTGAGATTGGTTTTAACCCCAGCTCTGACTTTGTCTCTGTGCCATTTTTTTCTATCTGCAAAATGGGGACAACTACTGTAGAAGGTTAATGCATGCAAAGGTGTTAATACAAGTAATATCCTTATAAGACTGAGCGGCATGCTCAATAAAAGTAAAAAGAAAACAATAATATTCGTGGGGGTTCTCTTAGTCATTCTGTATTTCTGTCTGCAACTTCTTTTTCCAATGACTGGAGCAAAGCCAGGTTTTCAATACAATATCCTCTTTAACTTTATCATATTACTATTATAAATAGAGAGCTTATCCTTTTTGGTTCAAATCCTTCAGTGTTTCTTAGAAATATTTATGACAATGATAAAACTCACAGCATTTCACTGGGCAAGCTGCCTCTGATATATTGTGTTTTCTAGACTTAAACCTACTGCAAGTTTGAATCCTCTTTGGTATGAGCTGTGCTGTTCTTTCTCAAAGGGCAAGAATACATCACTGTATTATTTCTAAGAATGTCTTTTATATTAAATCTGACACCAGCCTTTCCTTTACTCATACTGAATGATGTCACTTCAGAAAGCATTTGAAGACTTGCATAAGAAACATTTCAGGGAGGAAGATACATAGCAAAATTGTGGAGGTAAGAATGGATTTAGGTATTTTCTGCTTTTTACAATACTGGAATAGCTTGTAACAGATTAATTCAACTGCTGAAAAAAAATAGGTAAGTTCGTTAAATTAAAAGAATATTATTTGTGGGCATCAGAGAGATACAAAGCTAGAGTAGATTTGATGGACTAAGTCCTAAAAGAAGGAAATGCATCATTGTGAGTCTGATACTCTGCACCACTTTTTCACTTAGGTAACTGCCAATTCATAAGCCAAATTATCAAAACACAGTAATATAGATCTATCTCACCACCACAGCCAATTAAATGTCGGCCAAAGAAGCTAGAGAAAAAAGAACACATAAGGCATGAGTACACTTATATAAATTTAAAGGATTTTTTGTTGGTAGGAGTAATTATTTTAAAGAGAATGAGGTTTAGTTCACAGGAGGGTTCATATGAAAAGAATCTGGTATGCTAGTTATGACCAATTTCTCCATCTACTGATAGCTAGATGGGTGTCCTTCCTTGTGAAAATATACAATCTGTGAACTCTGTATGTCTGACTTTAGTAAATATGCCACTAATAGGTAAAATTTTCCATTTGTCAATGTTAGGAAACAAAATCTTGTGTCCTAACTAGTGCTTGGTTCAATGCAATGACAATATGCACATTCAGTCACAGTAATTAATAGAAAAAGAGACTTACTTTTTCTTAAAAGAAAAGGAAATAAACTTTATTCTTTTGATGGGAAAATTAGGAAATTAGCTTCATTAATTCTTCCTCTCCTTCACCTGTCTGCCTGCCTTCCTTCTTTTTTCTTTTACTCTTTCAACAAATATTTCTCATCTATACTCTGCCAGATGCTGTACATAATATCTGGGCATTCTGTCATCATTGAACTATTTTTGGTGAGATGAGAATCTCAATTTACAAAATAAGATCATGGAGAAGAAATCTATCAGATAGAAAGTTCAGACAAAACATTTGTAGGAGAAGTGAGAGACTCTAGTGCTATATAAGCCAAGGGAAGAAAGGATTGAAAGAGGGAGCAATTATTTGAAGGAAGGGATGTAGATATTTTAATTGGAGAGACGGGGAAAAATGGAGAGGAGGGTGGAACTACTAAATGGGAGGTTAGGCAGTCAGCAGTCAGAACCCTAAATGGAAACAATGCTTTCAGCAAGTTAGATTTGAGCTAAAGATGTATATGTGGTTCTGTGGTTTAGAGTTTGTGATTGCTTGTCTTTAGATCAAAGAGAATGGAACATGTACAGGCATACCTCGGAGGTATTGTGGTTTGGTTCCAGACCACTGCAATAACGAAAATATCACAATAAAGTGAATCCCAAATTTTTAAAAATTTCCCAGTTCATATAAAAGTTATTTTTACACTATAATCTGTTAAGTTGCAGTAGCATTATGTCTAAAAAGACAATGTACATACCTTAATTGAAAAATACTTTATTGCTAAGAAATGCTAAACATAATCTGAGCCTTCAACAAGTTGTAATCTTTTTGCTAGTGGAGGGTCTTGCCTTGATGTTGATGGCTACCAACTGACCAGGGTGGTGGTTGTTGAAGGTTGGGATGGCTGTGGCGTTCCTTAAAATAAGACAACAATGAAGTTTCCCATATCAACTGACTCTTCCTTTCATGAACAATTTCTCGATAGCATGCAATGCTGTTTGACAGCATTTTACCGACAGTAGACTTCTTTCAAAATTGGAGGCAATCCTCTCAAACCCTGCCACTGCTTTATCAACTAAATTTATCTAATATTCTAAATCCTTTGTTGTCATTTGAACAATCTTCAGAGCATCTTCACCAGGAGGAGATTCCACCTCAAGAAAACACTATCATTGCTCATCCATAAGAAGCAACTCCTTATCTGTTAAAGATTTATCCTGAGATTACAGCAATTCAGTCACACCTTCAGGCTCCACTTCTAATTCCAGTTCTCCTGCTACTTTCAAAGTCACCCACTAGGGTTGGGATCAACTTCTTTCAAACCCATGTTGATATTTTGACCTTTTCTCATAAATCACAAATGTTCTTAATGGCATCTAGAATGTGGTGAATTTTTTCCAGAAGGTTTTCAATTTATTTTGCCCAGGTCCATAAAAGGAATCACTATCTATGTCAGCTATAGTTTTATGAAGTGTATTTCTTAAATAGGACTTGAAAGTCAAAACTTCTCTTTAATCCATTGGCTACAGAATAGATGTTGTGTTAGCAGGCATGAAAACAACATGAATCTCATTGTATATCTCCATCAGAGCTCTTTGGTGACCAGATGCATTGTCAATGAACAGTAGTATTTTGAAAAGAATCTTTTTCTGAGCAATAGGCTTCAAAGGTGGGCTTAAAATATTCAGCAAACCATGCTATAAACAGATGTGCTGTCATCCAAGCTCTGGTATTCTATTTATAGAGCACAGGCAGAGTAGATTGAGCATAATTCTTAAGGACCCTAGGATTTTCAGAATGGTAAATTATTGGCTTCAACTTCAAGTCACCAGCTGCCTTAGACCCTAGCTAGATAGTCAGCCTGTTCTTTGAAACCAGGCATTGACTTCTCCTCTTTAGCTATGAAAGTCCTAGATGGCATCTTCTTCCAGTATAAGGTTGTTTTGTCTACATTGGAAATCTGTTGTTTAGGGTAGCCACCTTCATTAAGGACCTCAGCTAGATCTTCTTGATAACTTGCTGCAGCTTCTAAATCAGCACTTGCTGCTTCATCTTGCATGCACTTAACATTAATGGAGACAACTTATTTCCTTAAGCCTCATGAACCAGTCTCTTCTAGCTTCAAACTTTCCTTCTGCAGCTTCCTCACCTCTCTCAACCTTCATGGAATTGAAGAGATTTAGGGCCTTCCTCTGGATTAGTCTTTAGCTTAAGGGAATGTTGTGACTGGTTTGATTTTTTGATGCAGACCACTAAAACTTTTTCCATATCAACAATAAGGCTGCTTTGCTTTCTATCATTCTTGTGTCCACTGGAGTAGCATTTGTAGTTTCTTCCAAGAACTTTCCCTTTGCATTCACAAGTTGATTAACTGGCAGCACAAGCGGCCTAGTTTTCAGTCTATCTGCTTTTAACGTGCCTTCCTCACCCAGCTGCATCATTTCTAGAGTTTGATTTAAAGTAAGAGACATGCAACTCTTCCTTTCACTTGAAAACCTAGAGGCCATTGAAGGGTTATTTACTGACCTAATTTCAATATTGTTGTGTCTCAAGGAATAGGGAGGCCCAAGGAGAGGGAGAGATGGAGAATGGCCCATGGGTGGAGCAGTCAGAACACACACATTTATTGATTAAATTTGCTGTCATATAGGTGTGGTTTGTGGCACCTCAAAACAATTACAATAGTAACGTCAAAGATCACTATTCGCAGATCACCATAACAAATAATAAAACATTTTGAAATATTGCAAGAATTGCCAAAATGTGACGCAGAGGCTCAAAGTGAGCAAATACTGTTGAAAAATGGTGCCAGTAGACTTGCTTGATGGAGGCTTGCCACAAACCTTCAATTTGTAAAAAATGCAATATCTGCAAAGGGCAATAAACCGAAGCACAAGAAAACAAGGTATGCCTGTATACATGCTAATGGAAATGGTAGAGAAGGAAAAGGTAGCAATACCAAAGAAAAGAAAGAAAAAATAATGGCATAACTTTGTTGAGATGTCAGGTACAATGGGATCCACAGCCAGGGAGTGGAAGTGGAGGGGAAGACAGGAAAGTGTTTGGTAAGAAGACAGACATCCCCTCCTGTTCAATAAGTAATAAAGAAAAAACAAGAGCATGTGCTGTGGGGATTGAGGGTAGGAAATTGAGGTAGTTTTGTCTTTTGGGCCTTTTAAGTTTTTGTGATATATCTGAAACATTAGTAAGAGAAAAGTATCTACATGTTCATAGAAATGTACATCTTTAAAGGATGAAATCTACTTTAGGTATATTAAATCACAATAATCCTGCCTTTAAAATGAGAAAAAATGAGTTACATTGACCTACCTCCCCCTTTGTTTTTTGCTTCATCATGTAACGATACAATGATAATAAAAGTTATTTAGTCTCGGGAAAAGAAGAATGCAAAAATTATAAAATTATTTGTACAAATTAAGAAAAAATTATAATTTAGATGGTGAACAACTTGTTACTGTTTTTGATGATAATCAATGTATTTATATCACACTTCATGATTTCTAGTTCCTTAGAAATTGGGTAGACTGGCACATTTTTCTCTATTAAAATGATAAATGAACTTAAGTGATAGTAATGGATATGTTTGTCAAATAATAAAAGCAATAAATAAGCTAAGAGTAGTAGCTTCAGTACATACTTATTAAATGTAAGATATACTGTATTTTTATCACTAGTGATGTGGCTGTTTAAGAGAAGTAATTGTCATGTATGATTCTTTTTACAGTTAGTTATAAATTATTTCCTTATCATGCTTTAAAGATGTCTAAAATATTATGGTTTCAGAATTAGGAAAGATCAAATGATTTTTTTTTACAATCAATTCATGTATTTCTAAATTATCTTTATCAATCATAGCTAAGCAAAATCTTCAAAATTCTGGGCCCAATAAATATTACTGACAAAATAATCATCTTAATTTAGTAATAAAGGTACTATTTTATTTATTTATTTGCGGTACGCGGGCCTCTCACTGCTGTGGCCTCTCACGTTGTGGAGCACAGGCTCCGGACGCGCTGGCTCAGCGGCCATGGCTCACGGGCCCAGCTGCTCCGCGGCATGTGGGATCTTCCTGGACCTGGGCACGAACCCGTGTCCCCTGCATCGGCAGGTGGACTCTCAACCACTGCGCCACCAGGGAAGCCCTAAAGGTACATTTTTAATACTATATAGCACACTAGCTAATACATACCGTTTTAAGAATATCAATCACAAATTTGCAGTATTTTTCCTGTTTGTGAAGAAGCTGCTTGTAACACTTTTTTTCCAGAGAAAGCCTTAGGCTGTGCTAAAGGATGAGGGCATGTTTCATATAGTGATAAATAACAACAAAAAAATGAAACATCAAAAGTAGTGTGAACTACAACATACGTGGAAATTTATTGAGATACTATTTCTACGATTTTTAAAATATTTAGAATTTATTCATTTTAAAAATTATTTTTAAGCAGTATCCCATATGTAACAAACTCTTTTGTTAAGCCCTTTGTAATGTAGGAGTTTGAGAGGCTAATGTTCCTTTTCTAGAAGGATTATATCTATAGTGTCAGGAAGCAGCATAATCTACTTTTGATACCATTCAAGTACCACAGGGGTACAAGCTTACATTGTAAAATTTTTACTGGAACATTTGACCACTTGATTGTTGTAAAAAGTTCCAACAAAAATGAATGTTTTTTGGCATTCTATTACATTAAATATTACTTTCCTCTATGTCTGATATATTTTGCTGTATTTCCTACCAAGTATATATGAAGAACTCTGAATTTATTTTCTACCATAATTATTTATCCTATATTGTGTGTTTATTTGTTTCTGTGGTATGTTAGAGAAATAAGTCTTGACTACCTTCTGGCTTTCTAATTCTTTTTCTGGATTGTGCATTCTGTTATTCACACTACATATAGATTTTTTTTTTCATTTTTGTCTTTGTTAGGATTTCCCTGGCAGTTCAGTGATTAAGACTTTGCCTTCCAATGCAGGGGGTGTGGGTTCAATCCCCTGTCAGGGAGCTAAGATACCACATGCCTCGTGGCCAAAAACAAAAAATAAACAAACCAAAAAACCATAAAACAGAAGCAATGCTGTAACAAATTCAATAAAAGACTTTAAAACTGGTCCACATCAAAAAACATTTGGCTTTATCATCTGAAACCTCTACTTGCCTCTTTCCAAAATAAATGCTTATTCATCTATTTTTGCTTTTCTGTTTATAATACAATATAGATAATAATACTGTATGTACTTTTCAAAAATTCTTTTCTCTAAAAGATATTTTGAGTATTGCTCATGTCTTTAAGTATGATACTTTGTTTCTTTGATAGTTATGCTACCTCAGATATATGTTTTTCTTATTGTAATCCAGACCTTTGCTTGATCAGCACAGATATTTAGAGGGATATCACTCTAGTTAGTTTCCTTAGTTAAAGGAGGGATGTTTTCCTGAGTATGGAGACAATTCTGATAAGAAATAAAATGTCTTTGCTCCATGATTCTACATGAGAGTTGAGAGGACTCACATTTGAACAGGTTCTTCCATTGAATTCTCTCTCCCTTTCGTTTAAAGAGGAGGAACTACTTTTTAATCCTACTCTCACATTCATTATATCAGAGTGGTTTCATTGTTCTTTAGTCAATTGTTTGGGAATGAAAATCCAAGGCTCATTCCATCGCCCAGCTCTCAACTCTCCCACATATATTTTGCTAATAATGAGGAATTATACTAAGAGTATTTTTTTGATGGACTTATTCTTATTGGTGTTCAGTGGTAGATTTTATAGGTCTTTGGATTTGAACACCTTCTGATCCAATTTGCTGTAGAACTTAACAGAAATGAAATACTACTAAAAGTAAGAACTAATGGGTTCTGATTTTTAATTCTAGAACTATTGCGGATTTAATATTTTTATATTTGTTCTGCCATTTGAAATGGATTCTGATAGGGAGAGATAAATTCCTGTATATAATAAAATTCCTTGGGTAAAGCTCACTGGTTTCTTTAATAAAGCCTTTTGCTTTGCTCCTTCCAACATGTCAATAAAAATGTAATTACTATTTTTGTCAAGAGAAAAGGAAAATACTTGTTTTGTTTTTCAAGTGTCAGAAACAAAACCCTTACCTCACTAAAGAATAAGACAAAGATGTTCACTATGACTAGTACAGTTTTACTCAGCATTCGAGGTATTAACTAATGCAATTAGGTAAGAAAATTCAGTTCTAATCTAAATAATTAGAAAGGAAATAAAACTACATTCATCATCAGAGTATATGACTGAATATTAGGATAAAACCAATATCAACACAATAACTACCAGAAATGTGACAATAAAAGTAAAACAGTAAATACGGGATATAATGAGAGAGAAGATTCAATTTGAGTTAACAACAAAAAACAGTTACAGAAAAGTGCCTCAGTACAAACCTAAACAGTAATGTGCAAAACTGGAATGCACAGAGTATATATTATTAAACAGAAAGAAATGTCTATGCTCTTGAATAGGAAGTTGTAACTTCATAAACTGTCAATTTTCCATAACCTAATTGATAGATTTAATTAAATTCATATAAAATAAAATTTCCAACAATTGCTTTTCATGGAGCCAGCTAACTTGATTATGATGTTCATTTGGAAAACATGAGTAAGCAAAATAAATAGACAAAGAAAAAGTAGAAAAGCAATATTAGGGGTTGTTCTTCCAGCTATTTAAATGTATAGCCTCTATAATTAATTGTGTGTGGTATTAATGCACAAATATAAGAGCAACAAATCAAAATTTAAAATACCAGGAATATACACAGAAGATAGTAAAATTTGCTAGCTGATAAACTTGGCATCCCATTACAATGAAAGAAGGTTAACTTTTTAAATAAATTATTTAATAGATATTCAGATGAGTATAGAATTGAACCTGTATGGTATTGTATAAAGGATAAATTCCAGACAGATGAGTGGTCTAAATAGTAAACAGTGAAATAACACAGATGTTAAAAATGGTTAAATTCCTTTGTAATCTTGGAATGAGTAATACCATTGTAAAATTCCAAAGCAATAGTAATAGGGATTGATAAATACAACTTATTTAAAAAGCAAACAAACAAACCAAATCAGACTTTACATGCATTAAAAATAAAAATCCAAAAGGAAATCACAAATAGGAAACAAAGGAAAAGTACTTGTAATTTATGTCACACACTTACAATCTGTAATATCAATAAAGAAAATGAGACTATGTAAATTAAGTATATATTTAGAACTGAATATAGAATTTAAAAATATTAAACTCATATAAATATTAAATTTACTTACCTATCTGACTGGCAAAATCCAAGTCTGAGAATATACTATAATGACAAGACTACGGGAAAATAGGCATTTTTCCACAATAAAATGAAAAATGTTATATTCCTTTGATGATATCAACAATATATACATTTACCCTTTCACCTAGCAATTTCAATTCTAAGAATCTACCCATTCTGCTTTTTATAATGAGATATATATTTGTGCAACAGTTTCTTCATCCTTTCTTGAAAACTTCCTTTTATAAAATCAAGAATTCACTAAATACAATCTTGTAAGTGATTTAGTGCATAGGGAATTTCTGTACTCAACAACATGACCTCATTCTTCTTATGTTAGGGCATTTAATGCTTACTTTTGGAGTGTCTTTGGCAATTGAACACTGTATAACTTCTATCTTTGGTACTTATACTCAGTATATGAATATTATATGGGTACTTCTACTCAATATATGAATACTACAGAATAACAATGGAGACACAAGTCTAATGCAAGAAAAGCATTATCACAGTGTCCACCTAAATATTGGACCTCCAACTTAACCTAGGCTGCAAGAGATAAAATCAGCCTGTTAACCATTTTTGTCTGTACAGACTGACCTCAAATACATAAATTTTATTTTCTCTTCTCAAACCTAAAATAAATTAAAAATTTTAAGCTGTAAAAGATAATACTGATCTCTTCTCCAAGAATGACTTATACATAAATATGTTCATTTTGGCGTTATTTATGACATTAAAATTTTAAAACAACCCCAAATTAATGGAAGGGCTTGAATGAATAAGTTTTGGTATACCTGCCCAATTGAATACAAAGAATCCATAAAAATGAATGGGGAAAATTTTTATACATTGGTATGAAGTCATACCTTCATGCAAATATTCTTAAGACGACAAGGAAAAGGTGCAAGAGAGTTTGTATGTGTATGTACACATATTAGCTGCATTTTATGAAAGAAATGAAGGAAAATATGCAAATATATATTTGAAAAAGGAAACACTGAAATAACCACAATTATAATACAAATTGTTTCTTTTAAAGAGTGAAAGGCATAGATTGGACAGAATAGGAAGAGAAATATGGTGGGGTTTTTTCCTAAATATTCATCATTTTATAGTTTTGCCTTTGGAATGGTATAATTTTACATATTTAAAAACCAAATTATGGCATCACACTTTCTGATTTCAAACTATACTATAAAGCTATAGTGATTATAACAGTATGATGCTGACATAAAAATAGACATAGACAAATAAACAGAGCAGAGAGCCCAGAATTAAACCCCCATATATACAGTCAACTCATATATGACAAGAGAACCAAGAACACCCATTGTGGAATGGATAGTCTCTTCCTCAAATGGTGCTGGGAAAACTGGATAAACACATGCAGAAAAATAAAGTTGGACCCCTGTATTACACCACTCACAAAAATTAACTTGAAACTTCAAAAACTTAAACGTAACACCAGATACCACAAAATGCCTACAAGAAAATAATTGATCTTGGCAATGAGTTTTTGGATATGACACGAAAAACACAAACAAAAGCAAAATTCAACAAATGGGACTATATAAAACCAAAAACTTCTGCACAGCAAAAGAAACAATAAAATGAAAAGGCAACATACAGAATGGAAGAAAATGTTTGTAAACTGTATATCGAATAAGGAATTAATATCCAAAATATAAAAAGAATTCATACACCTCTACAACAAAAAAAAAATTTTTAATGCCCTGAAGAACTAAATAGACATTTTCCAAAGAAGACATCCAAATGACCAACAGGTACATGAAAGTATGCTCAGCATCACTAATCATCAGGGAAATGCAAATCAAAACCCAATAAGATATCATCTCACACCTGTTAGAATGGTGATCATCAAAATGACAAGAGATAACAAATGTTGGCAAGGATATAGAGAAAAGGAAACCCTTCTGCACTGTTGGTGGGAATATAAAGTGGTTCAACCACTATGGAAAACAATATGGAGGTTTATCCAAAAATTAAATAGATCTACCATATGATCCAGCAATTCCACTCCTGGGTAAATACCCAAATAAAAACATGACATTGAAGAGATATATGCATTCCCCTGTTATTGCAGCAGTATTCACAATAGCCAAGATACAGAAACTACCTATGTGTCCATCGATGGAAGAATGAATAAAGAAGATGTGGGGTGTGTGTGTGTGTGTGTGTGTGTGTGTGTGTGTGTGTGTGTGTGTATAAAATATTATTCAGCCATGAGAAATAAGAATATTCTGCCATGTGCGACATGGATAGACTTTGAGAATGTTATGCTAAATGAAACAAGTCAGACAAAGATAAATACCATATGATATCACTTATATGTGGAATCTAAAAAAGCCAAACTTGTAAAAACAGAGAGTGAAATGGTGGTTACCAGGGGATGGGGCTAAGAGTGGAGGTGGTAGGGATAGGATAGATGTTGTTGAAAGGTACAAACTTCCAACCAGTAGTAGATAAGCCCTAGAGATCTAGTGCACAGTATAGTCAATATAGACAACAATACTGTATTATAATCGTCAAACTTATCTTAATTATTCCAACTAAAGAAATACTTATGTGATGTGAAAGAGCTACTAATTATCTCTACAATGTCAGTCATATTACAATACATATTTAACATGTAGTACATCTTAAACAATGTCAAATGTATTTCAATTAAAAAAATAAAAACCAAATTAATTACAAAAGCAATTTCCTCTAATTGAAAACTAACTAAAATAAATTAATCCAACCACATATCATATTGGGGACCTAAACATACATGCACAAAAGATAATTATTTCAAATGACTTTAGAATACAACATTTTAACTCTGTGTCTTTAGTGTAATATATACTAAAACCAAATAGAGCTTCTAAGAAATCCCAAATATTATTCAGGTGGCTAATACTGAATAGTAAACCAATAAGTATTATTGTACAGCTGTGTTTAAGTGCATGGAGCCCTGCTGCCTTTCTTTAACATAGATTTGGGAAATGGGAATAGATATTCTGTTACTAAGACAAGTTGAAGCACTGATTTTGAATAGGATATTAAAGACAATGTTCTGTAAAGCATTTGATAACTTTTAATTCTCTTCCAAGTTACATAGGTAATATGAGCAGACGGGGTCACTATTTTACTGTTTGCTTAACCTCTGCCTTCTTCCCACAATTTATCAGGATATATTCATGTCCCTCACCATGTGGTAAGATTTTATTTTGCATCAGTCTTTTACTGAACTTCTTAGGCATATGAGTACCTCTTCCACAATACGGGAAAAATTAAACCTGTCTGATTTGAACTAGCCAGGTTTGGCTCTAGATAGTGGAGCTGGAAGTAGGAATTTAGGATTCCAGATGATAAAAATTCATGGTTTTTATGTCACATGATTTTTGATTAAATGCCTTTTCCAACTCTTAAATCATTTTTCATTTGATATTATTTTCAGAACCTGAGGCATCCAGGTTACCCTTATTTGGGCAAATTGACCTGTCAAATTTTAACACAAATAACAAATAGGTGGATTACTCTAAATATCTTACAGACACAAATTAGAAGATAAAATGTATTTAATGTTTTTCCCTGTATCATTTATGGAAATAATTAGAAATGGAATAATCAATCAATAGAAATTAATGCCACTCAAAGCAGGGTACAAGAGACAGAAATGTATTTCCTTGGACACAGGAAAGCCAAAGTGAGATAATAATTGGAAGGCATGCTTGGGCATTAATTCTGCCTCCTTTCTTAAGGAGGTAGCCTTGACATTGTAGAGCTTGGTGAGGTCACAGGAAAATCTATTATTTGCGAATATTCAGTTAAATAAAAGAGTTCAGATTGTTATTTTAACACCATACTGGATGGTGGCCTGACTGTATTATAAAAAATAGTGTGTCAGGAAGGTTAGTCTTTTTGGATCAGATAGGACTTTACCTTCTTTCAACAGTCATTCATAACTTCTTTCCTTTGCAAATAAAGGTCAGAGAAATCAGACCAAGATACTCTACAACTATTATTTTTCTTGTGAAATCACTTGTTTTTCCAGAAATTTCTGAAATCATTCCTAAATTGAGATTTTGTATTAATTGTGTGTTCGGTCTCCTTCTGCCTATATTAGAGCCAATTATAAAGATGTTTTTATGTGAAACATTCTTTATTTCAAGATTTAGGAGCCAGAAAATGAAATTTCTTTAGCCAGGGATAGTTTCACATTGGTCAAATAGTCATAAAACATTCAGTTCCTGTTCTCCACACATCTTTCTATACTTAAAAAGTTCATTATTGATCACATATATTGTTAAATTCACTTAGTATAAATAATATTTAAAAGATAAAGATTAAATTCATGGATAACAGTAAAGCATATTTTCTTCTATAAGATTCCCTTTCTTAACCCTGCAGAATTTAAAGTTTTCCCTTTCTTTAAAGTGCTTAACAAACCAGAACCAACTCACAGCAACATATACTGATGAACAAAGGTAAAAGATCTCTGACATGCCCGAGAATATCCATGGAGAACTTTAAAATCGTAAAAGCTTAGATTAGTTCAAACGGAAGCAAAGTGGACATATTCCAGGCTCACATTTTTTCTAGGAAAATAATTGTATCCATTTGAGTCTGGCAGAGATAGGTTTTTGGATGAAATTTGATGGCAGACATAGTATGAAGCTCAATTTTAAAAAAATCATAGTAGAAACATCAAATAAAAAACATACAGTTAAATTACTATGGAAATGAAAAATACTGTAGTTTAATAGCACTGACAGGCGATGAAAAGCATACCTATTAAGGCCATATATGACAAGCCCACAGCAAACATCGTCCTCAATGGCGAAAAACTGAAAGCATTTCCACTAAGATCAGGAACAAGACAAGGTTGCCCACTCTCACCACTATTATTCAACATTGTTTTGGAAGTTTTAGCCACAGCAATCAGAGAAGAAAAGGAAATAAAAGGAATCCAAATTGGAAAAGAAGAAGTAAAGCTGTCACTGTTTGCAGATGACATGATCCTATACATAGAGAACCCTAAAGATGCTACCAGAAAACTACTAGAGCTAATCAATGAATTTGGTAAAGTGGCAGGATACAAAATTAATGCACAGAAATCTCTGGCATTCCTATATACTAATGATGAAAAATCTGAAAGTGAAATCAAGAAAACACTCCCATTGACCATTGCAACAAAAAGAATAAAATATCTAGGAATAAACCTACCTAAGGAGACAAAAGACCTGTATGCAGAAAATTATAAGACACTGATGAAAGAAATTAAAGATGATACAAACAGATGGAGAGATATACCATGTTCTTGGATTGGAAGAATCAACATTGTGAAAATGACTCTACTACCCAAAGCAATCTATAGATTCAATGCAATCCCTATCAAACTACCACTGGCATTTTTCACAGAACTAGAACAAAAAATTTCACAATTTGTATGGAAACACAAAAGACCCCGAATAGCCAAAGCAATCTTGAGAACGAAAGAAGGAACTGGAGGAATCAGGCTCCCTGACTTCAGACTATACTACAAAGCTACAGTCATCAAGACGGTATGGTACTGGCACAAAAACAGAAAGATAGATCAATGGAACAGGATAGAAAGCCCAGAGATAAACCCATGCACATATGGACACCTTATCTTTGATAAAGGTGGCAGTAATGTACAATGGAGAAAGGACAGCCTCTTCAATAAGTGGTGCTGGGAAAACTGGACAGGTACATGTAAAAGTATGAGATTAGATCACTCCCTAACACCATACACAAAAATAAGCTCAAAATGGATTAAAGACCTAAATGTAAGGCCAGAAACTATCAAACTCTTAGAGGAAAACATAGGCAGAACACTCTATGACATAAATCAAAGCAAGATCCTTTCCGACCCACCTCCTAGAGTAATGGAAATAAAAACAAAAATAAACAAATGGGACCTAATGAAACTTCAAAGCTTTTGCACAGCAAACGAAACCATAAACAAGACCAAAAGACAACCCTCAGAATGGGAGAAAATATTTGCAAATGAAGCAACCGACAAAGGATTAATCTCCAAAATTTACAAGCAGCTCATGCAGCTCAATAACAAGAAAACAAACAACCCAATCCAAAAATGGGCAGAAGACCTAAATAGACATTTCTCCAAAGAAGATATACAGACTGCCAACAAACACATGAAAGAATGCTCAACATCATTAATCATTAGAGAAATGCAAATCAAAACTACAATGAGATATCATCTCACACCAGTCAGAATGGCCATCATCAAAAAATCTAGAAACAATAAATGCTGGAGAGGATGTGGAGAAAAGGGAACACTCTTGCACTGCTGGTGGGAATGTGAATTGGTTCAGCCACTATGGAGAACAGTATGGAGGTTCCTTAAAAAACTACAAATAGAACTACCATATGACCCAGCAATCCCACTACTGGGCATATACCCTGAGAAAACCAAAATTCAAAAAGAGTCATGTACCAAAATGTTCATTGCAGCTCTATTTACAATAGCCCGGAGATGGAAACAACCTAAGTGCCCGTCATCGGATGAATGGATAAAGAAGATGTGGCACATATATACAATGGAATATTACTCAGCCATAAAAAGAAACGAAATTGAGCTATTTGTAATGAGGTGGATAGACCTAGAGTCTGTCATACAGAGTGAAGTAAGTCAGAAAGAAAAAGACAAATACCGTATGCTAACACATATATATGGAATTTAAGAAAAAAATATCATGAAGAACCTAGGGGTAAAGCAGGAATAAAGACGCAGACCTCTTAGAGAACAGACTTGAGGTTATGGGGAGGGGGAAGGGTGAGCTGTGACAGGGCGAGAGAGAGTCATGGGCATATACACACTAACAAACGCAGTAAGGTAGATAGCTAGTGGGAAGCAGCCGCATGGCACAGGGATATTGGCTCGGTGCTTTGTGACAGCCTGGAGGGGTGGGATGGGGAGGGTGGGAGGGAGGGAGACGCAACAGGGAAGACATATGGGAACATATGTTTATGTATGACTGATTCACTTTGTTATAAAGCAGAAACTAACACACCATTGTAAAGCAATTATACCCCAATAAAGATGTTAAAAAAAAAAAAAAGCATACCTATTTTCTCATTCAATGGCCAGATTATACCTTTAGATACGTTAATGACATCCAATAATGGATATGGGCTCACATTTTGTGCAATAAGTTAAAACTGACCTAATAATATCACTGAAATTAACTTGAAGGCTAGATAGTAATAAATGTCCACTCAATGAGGTGGAAATTGTGTTATATTGTAATAAATCAATAAATACTACTATATGGGATATAGTATTTTAAAAGCCTGGGAATCGTGTATTTTTCCACGGCGTGCAAAGGGACTTTCATTTTCTAACATAAAGAGAAAAGTAGGGGCTTCCCTGGTGGCGCAGTGGTTGAGAGTCCGCCTGCCGATGCAGGGGACACGGGTTCGTGCCCTGGTCCGGGAAGGTCCCACATGCCGCGGAGCGGCTGGGCCCGTGAGCCATGGCTGCTGAGCCTGCGCGTCCGGAGCCTGTGCTCCGCAACGGGAGAGGCCACAACAGTGAGAGGCCCGCGTACCGCAAAAAAAAAAAAAAAAAAGAGAAAAGTATATCCAAATCTTCCAAGTCTCAGATTTAGAAGCTGGTCAAATGTAATCTCAGAAATATATATGTGTGTGTGTCTGTGTGCGTGTGTGTATACAGACACACACACACACACACACACAATTTAGCAGCCTCAAAAATGTATATTGTAGAAAATATTAGAATAAATATATTAAGACAAATGGGTTATCATTTTCTAAGTTTATTAAAGGTTGTCAAAGTTGGGATTCTTGATCTATGGAGTCCATTTATGTTTTTTGGGAAGTCCAATTGTTTTTGTTAGGAATGGGTATGTACCTTTTTTATTTTTTCAATAAGAATTAGAGTCACTAAAACGAGTAATGGTAATATGAAAATCCAAAACAAGAACCAGTGGAATGGGACTTCCCTGGTGGCACAGTGGTTTAGAATCCGCCTGCCAATGCAGGGGACATGGGTTTGAGCCCTGGTCCGGGAAGATCTCCCATGCCACGGAGCAACTAAGCCCGTGTGCCACAACTACTGAGCCCGCATGCCTAGAGCCCATGCTCTGCAACAAGAGAAGCCACCGCAATGAGAAGCCTGCGGACCACAACAAAGAGTAGCCTCCGCTCGCTGCAACTAGACAAAGCCCACGTGCAACAACAAAGACCCAATGCAGCCAAAAATAAAGATTAAAAAAAAAAAAAGAACCAGTGGAGCATCATTTGCAAGATAGGAAAAACAAGAATGTTCAAGAAAATATACAAAATAATTAGAAACATAGTCCTAAATTTGAGAAGTGCAGATTACTTCAAAAATATTTTGTACCTATTCTTTTGATAGTAATTGTACCATTTACATTTAATTAGTACCATTTTAATTAGTATCATTTAAAACTTAAATTCTGATACAGTTTTCCAAGAGGGTAGTTATATGTTCATGCCCCTAAAGTCATATGACAAAGGGGGCTTCATGTGACCACTGAGGTACAGCCAGTCTGCTTAGAGACAGCTTGGGAGCCTCACATAAAGGTGTTAGGTTTCTGCAGGTTTTCACTCTTTTTCTAAATACTTCTAAATGAATAGCATAATGCCAATTATTATCACATTAACTCATCAAATGCTAGTGGGTTTATCTTTCCTTTTTTAATGTGTCAATGTTGTTGATACCACTTTCCAGAGGAGATTGAGGAAAGATCAGTGATCACAGCATAACTTTATGTAGGATGACTATGAGGGTCATGATTTAATACCATTTATCCTAAAGTAGAAAGTTTAAATATTTCCATTGTGCCCTTTTTAGGAATTTTCATAATCTTATGATGAACCATCATTTTAGTTTACAGATTTGTCAGAATTGGTTAAAGCTCTCTATTAACAGTGACCTTTCCCTCCTCCAACCCCTAAACAAACAAAAAACATATTTAAAAGCATTTCAAGGTAAGGCTTATTTTTCTTACAGATTAAATCACTTGACTAGGGTTTTACTGCTGAATATGTTCTATATTCTTCCTAATACCAAAACAAAAGTAAAACTGCAAATGATGAACATGGGTTTTTTAACCAATCAGAGCCTATGTCAAAACTCACTAAAATAATGAATCTTACTGCTGGAAGGAAGCTAAAACGGCCTGCTTCATTAAATGTAAAGTGGCAGAGCATTTACATGTTGAAAGCAGTCTTCTTTCTATGGAACCTCAAAACTCACAAAAGAAAATCAAGCCCTAGGGTAATAGAATCACAACAGGACACTTTAAACACACACAAACACATGCATGCATACACACACACACACGCACACACCATAAGAATAAAAAAGAATTCTCAGGCACAGTGTGAGGCAGAAAAAAAATTAAGCTAAAACAACACAACTGTTCTCATTAGTGAATTTATATAGAACCTCACTAACAAATATTATATTTGAATCTTGTTAGAATGACACTTGGAAATGAAAAACTGGAACCATATTGCCATATCGGATACTGTGTTTAATTCTGGTGAATATAATAAAAGGATTTTTTGTTTGTCTCTTAAAAAGTTTATATATTTGCTAAGTAAAATGCACAATGGTTAAAAGCCTGACCATCAAAAAACAAGTAGCTTGATCTGGAACCCAAGATTGCTTTGAAAGTAATTCTGACATATGTGTTCTGACATAATTTTATCTGATTAAACCTAATACTATTAATTTTAATATAAAAATAAAGGTAATAATTATTATATGCCCACCATGTACTTCTTATGATTTCTGACTTTAAGTCAAGCTTCAAAGTAAATATTAATAATGAGGGTTTACACATAAGGAAACAGGTTTGAATAGTTTAAGTAATTTGCCCAAAATAATAAAACTATGACACAGCAAAGCTAGGTTGTAAACTAAGGAATGTCTTTGTTCCAAATTTTGCAATCTCTTCTATTAAATCATAATAACAGGTTATATTATTAATATTTGGTTTTCTGAGGTATAAGTATAAATTAGATAATCATTAGGTATAAAAGACTATTAATAAATGGCACTGTTTCAAAACTTTTTTACTTATCAGTGTCGGGAAAAGAAAATCACACGCTCTATTCAGTCAATATGGTTTGTACTCTAGGGGATTAGGGGCCATTTCTGTCTGGTTCAAAATTGTACCTGCAATGTAAAACACAGTGCTTAGTACCTAAGAGGTGCTGAGTATTTTTTTGAATAAATGAATGAATATTGGTGGGTTTTATTTAACACTAAAGTTAATTTTGCTATATTAGAAATTAATTCCTCTATGACCTGCCTTATATTATTGTGATATTTTAAGAACTTAGTAAACAAAGCAGAAAACAAATTGTTCAATAAGGAAACAAACTCTTTTATGTGGAGGGCGGCAGGGTTTTCGTTTGCTTTGAAAGTATTAAAACTCTATCTATATCTATCTATAGAGAAAGAGAGAATTTTTAAAATATATATATATTTTTATTACTGATTAATACAATCAAATTGTAAAATGTAAATTCAGGACATACAAAAGGAATAAACTAGTGATATCATTAGTCATGTTGGACATCTACATTTTCATAATATTTAACTGGAGGAAACTCAAGAGCATGATCAAATGTGCACCATGCCAGTAATATTGAATTACTATGATTCTTGGGCAAAACAGCCCATCTTACTATTTCCTAAGAAGAGAAATGTGCTATGTGATTGAAAAACTACTTTTCACATGAGCATTGACTCATAAAATGCATAAAGTGTTAGTCAACATTCCAAAATGTTAAGGTTAATGCTTACTATTTGTATTAGTTTGCAAGGGCTGCCATAACAACATACCACCGACTAGGTGGCTTAAAGAAGACTTATTTTTTCACTATCCTGGAGGCTAGAAGTCCATGATCAATATATGGTCAGGTCTTATTTCTTCTGAGGTCTCTTTCCTTGGCTTGCAAATAGCCACCTTCTCTCTGTGTCTTCACCTGGTCTTCCCTTTGTGCACATGTGCCCCTGGTGTCTCTCTGTATGTTATAATCTCCTCTTTTTATAAAGACACAAGTCAGAATAGATTAGGGCCCACCAAACCAGCCTCATTTTTAACTTAACTATCTCTTTAAAGACCCTACCTCCATATATAGTCATTTTCTGAGGTACTGGAGGTTAGGACTTGAACATATGAATTTGGAGGAACTCAGTTCAGCTTATAACACTAATACAAAGATTACAATTAATTAAGTATAACTTGTTTAGGTCATCAAGATTGGCTCATCTAGGAGATGACAAATGAATCCAGGTAAAAAGAAAAAGTCAAAAGTAGGCAAGACATAAAGGAGTGAAGACACTAAAACCCAAAATTTTTTTAAAAAGCAGAAAACAAAACTGTTTTAATTCTAATCAATGTATTATTTTCTAAGCAATTCTAAAATTTTGCTTTCCTGCATTGCCTGGATCATGAAACAACATTTTCAACCATCATTATTATTCTCTTTTAGAGAAAATTATGTAAGAAAATTGTCTGACAGCATTCAAAAATGTTGTTTATATATTTTTTTTACTTCAATCATATTTTAATCTTAGATTTATTTTTAGAGCCCATAATTATACATTTTAGGCAAAATGTAATATAAGATATGATGATCCTAAGACTACTGAATACTGGATTGTTACCAGATAAGACAACACTCCTTCTCCTGAGATTCTCAACAGAGAAAAACATCAAATATGAACAAAAACAAAAAGCAAAAGCATTTGATTATTAATTGGCCTTACACTCCACACTCCTACTTCTCAATTCAGTAGGCTCTGTTAATAGGGTGCAACTAGTGGCTTAAAAGGGAGGCCTGAATTGTCTCCATGTGGCCCTAAGTATAGAGCCAACTGAAGACTAAGAGAGATAAGATAACAGAGTGGGTAAAAAAATGGGGAGGGAGGGCTTCCCTGGTGGCGCAGTGGTTAAGAATCCACCTGCCAATGCAGGGGACACGGGTTCAAGCCCTGGTCCAGGAAGATCCCACATGCCACAGAGCAACTAAGCCCGTGCACCACAACTGCTGAGCCTGCGCCCTAGAGCCCACGAGCCACAACTACTGAGCCCACGTACCACAACTACTGAAGCCTGTGCACCTACAGCCTGTGCTCCACAACAAGAGAAGCCACCACAATGAGAAGCACGTGCACCGCAACGAACAGTAGCCCCCTCTTGCCGCAAGTAGAGAAAGCCTGCGTGCAGCAATGAAGACCCAACGCAGCCAAAAATAAATAAATAAATATGCTTTTAAAAAATGGGGAGGGAGGTTCATATCTCCTACTATAAAGCATGGAATCCTCCACTTGCTGACATCCAGCATCATGAAAGTACAGAGCCAACTACTTTTACCCTCCACGATGGTGACTGTTAGAAAACAAGGGCCACAAATTTTATGGTATTTGACATCTCAATAAACACATTGAAAATCACTTTGGGAATAGAATAATTCTCAGTGGCATATTTGAAAAATGGCTAGAAAATAAATATGAAAGAAGTTTTGATATAATTATAGTCTATATTAAGAAAACGAACACAGTACTGGACAAATAATTTCCCTGTCCACAAATATTATTATTCCATCCTCAACCTATTCTCACCATGCCTTTTCTTTCCTTTCTGTTCAGGAAATGCTTTGCACACATACATTTGATGTTGGATATTACTGTTAAGTTTGTCCCTTAAATTTTCAGACCTTTGTAAAAAGTATTGACTTATACTATTCTTGTTAGTTTTCCTTCAGGATGCTACATGTAACTTAAAAATCAATGGAATTATGGGTGTGTGTCTGTGTGTGTACAGAATGTCTTATTTTAGAGTCATTTTCTAATTACTATATGTGTCAACCTACTCACAGCTATTAGGGACACTTAGTCCACTATCATACATGTTTTTATTTCTTTACAAAATAGTTTTTTTCACGTTTAATCAAAATTGCCAATTATCTGCATTTGCCTAATGATCTCCTGCCATGTGATGTGTTACCAGGAGGATAATGTAGAAGGTTAAGAAGGATGAAAAGCTATGAAACATTCTGTGCTTTTTAGGATATCCTTCTTTTGGCCCTGAAACCTGAAATTATGGCTAATATAATAACCACAGTAAGAAAAACTTTTAAACATTTTACTTGTCATTCAATGTAATATCATACATTAAGTTAAATATTATGCCCCAAATATTTTTCATTATTCAAAGAAAGAAGCTTGTAAAAATAAAAAGTGAAATATATAAATTAAAAAAATAAACATATGCTTATCTCGTCAGCAAAGCACATTGCCAAAAATAACACATTTTGATAGTTTAGTAGTTAACTATATAAACTCTTATGAAAAATGTTTCAACATATAAGGAGCATAATAGAAATATTCTTTGCTAAAACTTTTTCCTTTACTATCAGTGCCATTTTTATGTGACTCAGGAAGATTATATTCCATATATTTACAATTAAATTCTATTCAATAAGAGAAAAATAATACTTAATGCATTTCATACAGACTATTGTTGCTAGAGTTTCTCAAGACCTAGACCTATGGGGTCATAATCCATGGACTCTAAAGTAAAATTACATTTTTATATGCTATATCGCCATCTAGCTCACTACCTAGGTATTTACTCATTTATACATATTTGGAGGGGGGCGTACATGAGATTTTATATATCTCTGTGTGTTAAATGCATGACGTTATATATGCACAAAAACATATCGTGAGTATGCACCATGTATTTAAAAAAATCAAGACATATACATATATTCAAATAGTACTTCATTTACTGCTGATGCTGTTAAATTTCTTTTTAAATAATTATCACTTATATCAGCAAAATACATTTCAATATTCACACAGAGAGAGAGCCCCTAATATATGAGCCCATTCCAACATTCATAATTCACTGGATTACACCATTTTACAAATGGCATGACTGTGAAATTGGACTGGGCCTGCTTCACAAAATCTTGAATAAAAAAACCACGTAACTATGATGAACTAAAATTATTTCCTAAATAAAAGACTATAATCAAAGTATGTCAGTTACATATGGTTTTACTGATTTATTGAATACTAGTTAAAATAGTATTATACACTTAGCTGGCATTTTTCCAGTAGAACAAGTTTTTTAGAAATTTGACTTGTGCTCATACTGAACACACACACACACAATTAATAGGGATGCACATACATTACAGCAAAGAGCAACGGTCATCTCCATGAAGATTTGTGTTACACACTAAATTATTCTGCTATTGTTGCAATAAACTAACAGACCACCAGAAAATTCAGTGGCCTATCTAGCAAGCATTTATTCTTCTACTCATGGTCTGTTTAACAACTGGGTGACATTGCATCATATTTCAGTGAGCTCAACTTGGCTCTGGGATTTGAGTAGGGTTCAGATATATTCCACATATGTTCACATTCTCCGTGGGCAAGCACTACCCAGGGATATTACTTTCATGGTCGACCCAGGAGTAAAAGAGTTCAAGCCAAACCACACAAGAACCAAAACCACTCACAGATCATTGAACAAACCAAGTCAAAGGCAAATCCATAATCTGTGCAGAAGAAAAGCATACTATACCCCAAGGGATATGGAATAGTGGGTGAAAGCAAAAAATATTATGAACTAATACAAATACATATACACAAAAATATGCTTTAAGGGGCTTCCCTGGTGGCGTAGTGGTTGAGAATCTGCCTGCTAATGCAGGGGACACGGGTTCAAGCCCTGGTCTGGGAGGATCCCACATGCCGCGGAGCAACTAGGCCCATGAGCCACAACTACTGAGCCTGCGCGTCTGGAGCCTGTGCTCCTCAACAAGACAGGCCGCGATAGTGAGAGGCCCACACACCGCAATGAAGAGTGGCCCCCGCTTGCCACAACTAGAGAAAGCCTTCGCACAGAAACGAAAACCCAACAAAGCAAAAATTAATTAATTAATTAATAAACTCCTACCCCCAACATCTTCAAAAAAAAATATGCTTTAAGGACTGATATAAATATAATTTTTCTGGTAAATTGAGTTATTTGTGTTAATAAACTTAGAACAATTTTAGATTTACAGAATTATTATGAAGATAAAGAGTTCCCATATACCCCATGCCCAGTCCCCCATATTATTAAAATCTTATATTAGTATGATACATTTGTCACAATTAATATGGATATATTTTATTAACTGAAGTTCATGCTTTATTATGATTTCCTCATTTTTTTCTTAATGCCCCATTTCAGTTTCAGGATTTCATCCAGGATACCATCTTGCATCTAATAGTGTTATTTCTTTAGACTCCTCTTGTCTATGACAGTTTCTCAGACATTCCTTGGTTTTCATGATCTTAACAGTTTTGATTACTGTTCACCATTTTGTAGAATGTCTCTCAATTGGGATTTGTCTGATTTTTGTCCCATGATTAGACTGGGGTTGTATATTTTTTGGAGGAAGATCTCAGAAGTAAAATGCCATTCTTAGCACATTGCTTCATGAGTATATACTGTCAATATGACACCATTTTTGATGCTAACCTTGTTCATGTAACTTGAGGTAGTGTTTATTAGGTTTCTCCACTGTCAAGTAACTTTCTTCCCTTTCCATACTGTACTCCTGAGAAAAGTCACTATGCACAGCTCACACTTAAGGTGTGGGGAGTTAATCTGTACCTTCTGAAGGGTAGCATATCTACATAAATGGTTTTAAATTCTTCTGTGCAGGAAATTTGTCTATTATTCCTCATTTATTCAATCATTTCTTTATATCAACATGAATGCATGGATATTTTATACCTTATAATCTAAAAGTATTCTATTTTGTTTCTCAAATTGTGCCAGGTCTTTTGGCTGGCCCCTGTATCACTTTTGTATTTCTTCATCATTGTGTGTGTGTGTGTGTGTGTGTGTGTGTGTGTGTGTCACTCCCTTACTTTCTGGCACTACAAAATACTCTACAATCATCATACACATTTTCTGTCCCAGTCCTAGAAACAGCCATTTCTCCAAAGAGTACTGGTTGCATTTTGGAGACTGGTATTACGAAACAAGATCTGGCCATCAACTGTAGTTTTTGCTACTGGGTTTTGTTGACTTGAACTATTTTTGAGTATACAAACTAAGTATCCATAGGAAGTTAGACATTTAAAGATAAAAATTACTTATTAATGCAATATCTTCTCTTCCAACAGATATGCTTCTAAGAGTCAAAGAAAACTAACTTGGGGTACTATACACTTAGGAGAAGCACAGGGATAGAAATTTTGGGATATATTTCTAGAAAATGTGCGTCTTTGCATATATGTATGTGTATATAGACACACATATGGATACATTTTATATGTGTACATATATGTATATAAATATATACACATTAAAATAAAGATATACATATGTGTATATTACTATATAGGAGAGTGCAAAAGATAAAAGTTAAAATTGCTTCCAGATTCAACCCTGATCATTCCTTTATATAACAAAAATTTTTGGTCATTTTAACATGCAAATAACTTATAGGAAAGGGGATAAATATAGATTAATATATATATCTGATTTCAATCTTTGTTAATAACTTCTCAGCAACCAATATAGACAATTTTGATAAAGATTATATGTGACCTTGAAAACCACATAAATTCAAGTTTCCAATTTCATCAGCTTTGCCCTGTATTTCAGCTAACTACTTCCTGGTTTCTCCTTCTGTCTTCCTTGGCCATGCTCTGATTCTCAGCCAAATCTATATACCTTAGATTGAAGATGATCAGTCAGATTTGTTTGTTCCGAGTATTTGTATGTGGTTATGACAAATACAGGATCATATAGAAAGACATTATGTCTGAAGCCGGGCATAGCCTCCGTTGGTGAGTCAATTTGGGTATAACAAGAGGAGTGGTCAAATGAAAACTACAATGAGGTATCACCTCACACCGGTCAGAATGGCCATCATCGAAAGTTCTACAAACAAAAAACAAATGCTGGAGAGGGTGTGGAGAAAAGGGAATCCTCCTATACTGTTGGTGGGAATGTAAATTGGTACAACCACTATGGAGAACAGTATGGAAGTTCCTTAAAAGAGTAAAAATAGAACTAACGTGTGAGCCAGCAATCCCACTCCTGGGCATGTATCTGGAGAAAAACATAATTTGAAAAGATACATGCACCCCAGTGTTCACTGCAGCACTATTTACAATAGTCAAGACATGGAAGCAACTTAAATGTCCACTGGCAGAGGAATGGATAAAGAAGATGTGGTATATATATACAATGGAATATTAGCCATAGAATAGAACAAAATTATGCCATTTGCAGCAACATGGATGGACCTAGAGATTATCATATTAAGTGAAGTCAGTCAGATAAAGACAAATATCATATGATATCACTTATATGTGGAATCTTAAAACAATGATACAAATTAACTTATTTACAAAACAGAAACAGACTCACAGGCTTTGAAAACTTATGCTTACCAAAGGAGAAACATGGTAGGGTAGGGATAAATTAGGAGTTTGGGATTAACATATACACACTACTATATATAAAATAGATAACCAACAAGGACCTCCTGTATAGCACAGGGAACTCTACTCAATGTTCTGTAATAACCTATATGGGAAAAGAATCTGAAAAAGAATGGATATATGTATTTGTATAACTGAATAGGTATACACCTGAGACTAATGCAACATTGTAAATCAACTATACTCCAGTATAAAAAATTAATTTTAAAAAAGAGGGGTAGTGAGGAATAGTTGGGGCTAGTGTTTAGCAAGGGTCAGTGGGAAATGTTCAGTTCTTCAGCATCTACTATATTACACAGTAGTTATGTTTGGGGTAAGTGGAGAAAAATACGAGCTTATTTTAGGGACTTAGATGTTTATTCCTCAATAACATGGTCCTTGCTTTATCAAATAACAAAAGCATAACCCCAGGTTGTGGGCAGCATTGAATTCAAGAAACAAGAGTGTGAGCCATCACTAGGAATGACTTAGGCCAGTGAAAGTAGCACCAGTGAAATTTAATTTACCTACCAAGTCTCAGACTATTTGGAAAAACAGTGTGTTAGAACACTATGTTTCATATATAATAAATAATATGTACCTAGAGATTGTAAATTAAGGAAAACATGATCTTTCCACAGATAATTCATGTCTAATCCCACTTACATAGCATTTAAATATGCATTACGTTCCCTACATGTTACATTTTTTTATGTATATGCATTTTGTTCCCTA
Source organism: Orcinus orca (assembly GCF_937001465.1). Classification (NCBI taxonomy): domain Eukaryota; kingdom Metazoa; phylum Chordata; class Mammalia; order Artiodactyla; family Delphinidae; genus Orcinus; species Orcinus orca. The sequence goes on along the minus strand of NC_064575.1, from coordinate 36,702,049 downwards.
CGTGTTTTATATGCATTATGTTCCCTACGTGTTACATTTGGTGTTATGCTATAAATTGTTAGTGAGAATTTTTCCTAAGTGCCTGGACAAATTAGGAAAAAAAACTAATGATTTTTGACTTATTATTATAATAAGTCAAAATTATATAATTTTTACAATTTTTATTATAATAAAAACTTTTATTATAATAAAAAATTATTATAAGTCAAAAATTATATAATTTATAATATTATAATAAATATTATTATTTATTACTTATTATTTAGTAAACCCTATATCTTAGTAAATAAATAGTTATTTACAAAGCAATCTGTGAGGGATACAAAAAAACAAAAGATATGGTTCCTGTTCTGTGAATTTGAGGTCTAGAATTTCAATACCCAAGATACATTTTGGGGGAACTCTTAAAGCACAAACGTCTAAAATCATAACATATCAAGAAGTGTGAAATCTTGCTGATATACATAAATATGAGAAAGCCTAGATATGATGTTGCTAACCTTAAAATCCTTAAAATCTAAAATCAAAACTTGGAAAGAAAGGAAAGATCAACACAAATAGCAACTGTTTGCCAATAATTCTTTACTACATTGCCTTTAACTTTACATTCTTTTTATAATATTAAGTATCTTCTCTTTCCTATATGTTGATTGGTTTCTGCTAGAGACAAAGGATTTTTTATGGTATAATATAAGAACTTGTCAACTTCATGGGAAAAGGAATTGAAACTTAATATCTTACATAGCACATGATGTGGCCAAGACAGCCTACATTTTTTTATTTAGCAGACTTGCAATCAAGGAGTGGGGAGTGACATCTATCAAACTGTTAGCCTTGCTCCTTGATACCAATGCAGATCTGTGTGGATACTCATCACTCTACTCTCAGGAAAGCCTAAGTGTTCCCACCTAGTGTCACTATACTTAGGCTCTCCATTTATTTAGTGTTTTGTAGCCAAGCTGTCCATGATATGAAACCTATAGTTGTCACACATTTGAAAGTACTTGTCACAAGATTAGTATTCAGAATTCAGTGGATTTGTACTTTCTTAATAGCACCAGGCAAACTGGAAAAAAAGACTGCAATTCTTTCTGGAGGTGACATCTAATATACACACCAAAATCTCCACCTTGATGTGTTCTGTCTTCATAATTCTGTGGGTAATGAGGTACTACAGACTGCAGCCCTCTTCCGTACTCAAGTTATAGAACTCCCATCATCTACTATGGTATCTAGTCACTTCCTTCACCATAGTAATTGTGCCTCATTTATCTTTATTTTGCCAGCATCTGGCATGGAGTATGACAAGAAGTGATTTTTCACAAATATTTACAGAATGCAATTGAATCAATAAACTTGAAAACAATGACCCAAATGCCCACAAAAGGAACTGCTTTAATTGGCCTGAGTTAACAGAAACAAGAAAAATCATAAAATCTTAAAACAACAGTAAGACCACAAAAAGTATGGATACAGTATATATGAAACTCTCTTAGCCAACATTGACAGTTTTTAAATTTTCTTATTTACAGGAGACAATAGTCCAGATAAGAAAAAAATAGAATTTACATGTTTAATATTGGCAGATTTTACTTTTGTGTTTATTCTTGTGATACCCACAAGATACCCCCCAAATTCACTATACAGAGTAACTTGTTGAATAACTAAGGCACAGATCTGAATCACGACTATTCATCTACATGTTCCACTCAGTGAGTGGATAGAGCCAGCCATCTATCACCTGCATGTCAGCCAAGCTTTGTTACCTGTATAAGCAGGATGAATGGTGACTTCAGTAAGATCTACTGGATTCCTGTTACCTGACTTCATCCTGTCACACACTGTATTTTATTGTCATTCTTATTTACCCACTACCTGAAGCTGGAGCAGTGAAACACTGTGTATATCACTTTAGCTTTTATTATTTTTACTATTTTTAACATCTTTATTGGAGTATGATTGCTTTACAATGGTGTGTTAGTTTCTGCTGTATAACAAAGTGAATCAGCTATACATATACATATATCCCTATATCTTCTCCCTCTTGCACCTCCCTCCCACCCTCCCTATCCCACCCCTCAGAGGCAAATATAGTTTTGGTCATTGTTGATAAGATGATAAGCATTGGTTTTATAGAATCATAAAAGTCATTTTTTTGGATCGATTTCATTTTGTGGTGAATATAAATGCGTTAGTATTGTTTGGGAAACTGGGGCTTCTCAGGAATCTTAAAACTTGTCTATAAATGTTAATGTATAAATAAATCAGTTTTGAATTAAATTTAAAGTTTCTTCTTTAAAATGTTTCTGAAAATTCTTCCAAAAAAATAGCCATGAAATATGAATGTCTCCATTTTTAAAAAGCACATCTAAAAGCAACAAAACAAAAAGAAAAACAATCCAAAGTTAAACTTTAAAACATATGAATTTTATTGAATATATTTTTGGAATAGTGCTTTAAACTCAGTAGATGACAGGTTGCTTATTTTATTTCAAAGGGAGTGAAACTAGTTTGGTTGGCTTTCAGAGCTTTTCAAATCCAGCAGAAGAATTTGAAAACCTTTGTGTGTGTGTCTGCACATGTATATGTGACAGAAAGGGAAAAGGATGCATTCTATCACAAAGGAAAATAAAATCATTAGGAAGGCACAGATTCACACAATTTAAAATGACAGAATCAGTTTACTGAGAGATTACAATTTAACATGCAATTGTAATGTGCTCACAAGTTTTCTGGGACCAAGCTTAGCTAGCCCTTTTTAAAAATCCTTAGCCTGTTCTTACTAGTGTTATACAAAATACTTAAAGGCTTTTGATTCATTTTCCTGATTAGTAAGTTAACTTTTCTTAAATGAAGCAGGAAATTCTACAATGTATATAAGCAAAAATAAAATTTCCCATGGATCTAAGAATTTGAAAAGTGAACAGCTTTATAGTACAGTGGTTTTAGAAATAATGCTGTAAAAGTTAAAACTGAATGGTCTTTGCTTCAGTTGAGGCTTCACCTGATCTCTAAAATATGGGATATATCAAATTTTGGACATGGCTTAAGTATTGAAAGAATAGACTGAAGATATATTTTAACAGAGTAGTATCTGAAAGAAGATGCAAAATGTATAAGATCGATAAGTGAGGTAGGGCAAATAATGCGAGGAACAATGTTGGAAAGAGTAAAAAATCATGAGAGTAAAGGCCTACATTGTTCAAGCTTTAAGTCGTTTGCAACATTTCCTTGCCTTCAACTCACTTCAAGAATCATAAACTTGAAACTGTCCTAATGGCTTCTGAGTTTTGTGGAGTTCAAGAACAATAACCAAAAAAAAAAAAGTAGTGTATGATAAACCCCCTCAGAGTTTATCACAACTGAACCAGCAAAAGATTCAAACAGCTCCAGTCAGCAGCCCCTGGAGGTGCTGGAAGAGGAGTTAATGTTATGAACAAGATCAGTGCCTTGTGGTTGCACTTGAAGTATAGCTTCTGCCTTTCATTTGGGTTAAGCAAGTGACCCTAAGTTCTGAAAAAAAAATAACTACAGTTAGAATTAGAGACAGAGACAAAGAAGAAATATATACCAAGGCAGAGGAGAAAGAATGAGAAAATGAGAAAGAATAAGCGGTATAAAGCTGCCCTGTCCTATATGGCAACCATTAGCCATGTGAAGTTATTCAAATTTCAATTAATTAAAATGAAATAAAATTAAAAATTCACTTCCTCAGACTTGATAGCCTCATTTCAAGTGCTCAGTATTTACACATTGCTACTCATTACCATATTGAACAGTGCAGATGGAGGGCATTTCCATTTTCTCAGAAAGTTATGGTTCAAAAGGCTAATATGGACAAAGAGGGAGAAATAAAAAGACAGCAGGGACATAATTAGAGGCTAAAATTCAGTGATAATAGAGAGAGAATGGGTTACAGTTAGAGGTAGACGTGGGAGAGAGAATACAAAAAGATGATACAAAGAATTCCTTTTATAACTTAAAAAAAAATTAAGCCAGGGTAGAATATAGGAATAATAGGTGCAGAAAAAGTATAGAAGCCCACAATCACCTGAGTGGTTTATGATTTTTAAAAAATCCATAACTATCAACTCAGCATACATGATATTCAGACTTTAAGAAACTAACCACCAAAAAGACCAAAATAGGGTCACTGAATTTATAGTCTAAGCACCAAGATCATTTAACGGTTTTTGTTTGACTTTCTAAAGCACATACAATTAAAATTTCAGATTTGCTCATCCTTCCTCTCTTCATTTGTATATGAAATAGAATAGCTGCCTTACTAGGTCAGGAAGTAAGTGGGTACATGTAAAGAAAAAAACAATAGATTATGAAAAAATCATAGCAAAGATAAACATTTTAAAATGTATATGTAAATTTTTACAATTTGAAGTCCTAATACTCAATTTTTTCTTTATTCTGAAAAATTGAATATGAATTTTATACAGAATATAGGTTATTAATTTTTTAATGAAAAATTTTTCAAAGATTAAGAAATTTAATGCAGAAATGAATGATAATGACCTGAATTTTATATAGGAAAAACGCACAATTTGGAAGAAAAATTCCATTAAAATCCAACTAGAGAATTTATCAAATAGGAGAGTTTGAGCAAAGAACTTAAAAGGAATATCTTCATTTTTCAGAAAATATTTAGATTTAATAACAATTTTTAAAAATTTACATTTTACATTTATAATTTACATATACATTTTCATATTTAGAAACATTAAATAGAAAAAATATAGAAACAGGCTTTTAAATTGCACGTGGTCAATATTTCGTGATAATATTGACTGATAATCCAAATGGAAAAATTCACCTATATGTTCTCTTTTTATCTTGTGTTTTGAGAGAGTAGTTTACATTTACTCTACTGAAATAATCTATAAAATAATCTTACTGAAATAATCTACTGAATTTTTCTAATTTTAAAGTCTCTGGAGAGAGGATAAAAAGAAAGAAAAACAGGATGATAATTGTCAGGTCCTTTACTTGGCAATAATAAACCATCCTTCTATGCATATAATTAGATCAGTTTTTGTGAATGCCATATCTTACACTTTCCTCCACTGTTTTGTATTTTCCACTACACAGGCCATTCACAGTCTCTACACTTTTTTGTCCAAAGAGATTTGATGCTTTTATATTCATCATTATGGAATTTCTCCAAAGAAGACAATTAGATGGCCAAAAAGTACATGAAAAGATGATCAACATCACTAATTATCAGAGAAATGTAAAATCAATGGCCATCACCAAAAAGTCTACAAACAATAAATGCTGGAGAAGGTGTGGAGAAAAGGGAATCCTCCTACATTGTTGGTGGGAATGTAAGTTGGTACAACTACTATGGAGAACAGTATGCAAGTTCCTTAAAAAACTAAAAATAGAACTAATGTGTGAGCCAGCAATCCCACTCTTGGGCATATATCTGGAGAAAACCATAATTCGAAAAGATACATGCACCTCAGTGTTCGTTGCAGCACTATTTACACTAGTCAAGACAGGGAAGCAACTTAAATGTCCATTGACAGAGGAATGGATAAAGAAGATGTGGTACATGTATGCAATGGAATATTGCTCAGCTATAAAAAGGAACAAAATAATGCCATTTGCAGCAACATGGATGGACCTAGAGATTATCATACTAAGTGAAGTATGTCAGACAAAGACAAATATCATGTGATATCACTTATATAAGGAATCTAATTTTCAAAAAATGACACAAAATAACTTATTTACAAAGCAGAAACAGACTTACAGATATTGAAAACAGACTTATGTTTACCAAAGGGGAAAAATGGGGGGAGGGAATAAATCAGGAGCTTGGGATTATCATACACACACTACTAAATATAAAATAGATAACTAACAAGGACCTCCTGTATAGCACAAGGAACTCTACTCAATATTTTGTGATAACCTATATGAGAAAAGAATTTGAAAAAGAATGAACATACATATAACTGAATCACTCTGCCGTATACCTGAAACCAACACAACACTGTAAATTAATTATACTCCAATAAAATTTTTAAAAATTACTACTAAAAAAAAATGAAGTCTCTGGCGAAATTCTAATTCTAAATCTGAAAAGGTTTTCAATCCTTATATAAATCGACTGACCTTTTTGCAAAATGTTTTGCTCCTCAGTTCTTATGCATTTGGAAACTTTATACCCATCATGTAGTTTTTCTGTTTGTTTGGTTTTTTTGTTTTTTGCTTTTTGTTTTGCAGTACGCAGGCCTCTCACTGTTGTGGCCTCTCCCATCGCGGAGCACAAGCTCCGGACGCGCAGGCTCAGCGGCCATGGCTCACGGCCGCAGCCGCTCCGCGGCATGTGGGATCTTCCCGGACTGGGGCACGAATCCGTGTCCCCAGCATCGGTAGGCAGACTCTCAACCACTGTGCCACCAGGGAAGCCCCATCATGTAGTTTTGAGACAGCTCTGGCTACCTCCTCTCACTCTTCAAGAGTTCCTCTCCATGCTCCTTAAAGCCTAGGGTTCCCTAGCATTCCCTTCGCTAGCCACTAACTGGCTGTTTCACTCTACTTGCCCTCCTCCCCTGATGCTATTATTCACTCTAGATGTTGATTACATCTCCAAGTATACTTCATGCTTAGAATAATTCTCTAGATTCTGACATGTATCTCAACTTTCTAGATTTCTCTATTTACATCAGTGATTTTAGTGGTCACCACATTTTCATCCTACATACCTGTTTCTCTTGTTCTTTCCTACCAATCCCAATTCCTCTCCTTCCTTTCCCTCTAGTTCTCTAACTGGGATCAATGCCCCTTCTTTGTGTGCCCATACACATGGAATGGCATACTTTGGGACTGCAGATAATTCCACTTCTGACATTCAACATATTGTAATGTGTCATCATCTTAAAACACCTATGATACCCAGGGAGCACCATGAAGTAGAGAATGTTTTATTATATATATATATTTTTTAATTTCCAACCATTATGCAGTTCTTGGCATGAAAAGTTATCCAAAAAGATTTCATGAATGAATGAATGAAATCAGGATATGAAAATAAAACTAGATTTAATAAATACTTAACTACATGTTAGGCAATACCTCACACATTTAGTTGTTTAATATTATGACTCATTTTCCATAACATTTTGAGGCAAGTATTATTATCTCTACATCAGTGGTGGTAGTAGGGAATAAGCCATTACAATATTAAGTAAAAGGCCTAAAATTATATGGTTGAGAAATGGTAAGTCTTCCAACACACCAATGGGAATCAACTAGATAACTTTAAAAAGAAAGAAAACACAAGGTATCACAGAAAGTACACAAACTCTAAGTAAATTCAGACACATAATTTGGCTCATAGTTTGTAGCACCCTATTGCTATAGAACGTAAAATGACAAAGCACAGAAAAATTAAAGCATTTTTTAAAATGTATTTTTATAAATAAATTAGCAAATGTTCATATATATACAAGTGATATTAAAGGTAGTAAAAACTGAACTTATCTATTCAGAGATGATATAATAAATTATTTCCTTTGGTAAGTACATATATTTTTTAAATAATAGATGATTTTTGTGATGAGTTGAATCACACAAGTATACTGAGGGTTTTAGGAGACAACTCTATAATATTTCAATGAATCACTTAGCTCCCTTCTCAGAGGTAAATTCAGTTCTGACAAAAACTATAAGATCAACCAGGATGATTTCTCATTCCTGCGCTTCAAATAGGTTGATCATGCAGAAGAAGATTTTTTTAAACTAAATTTATGATTGAATTGAAATAGTCAAAGACTAGGTGTTTATACAGAGTGGAAACAAAATACATAAAGAAAAAGTAGATAAGGACAGCAGAGTAGCCCTATTTAATGTGGGATAAAAAAAAGTGGTAAGTAAAAGCACAAATGACTCTACTTAACAAAGTCTAATTAAACTGTATGGAGAAAGATTTATGTTGCACCATCTTGACAAGCTTGGTTCACAGGTTTAGACTTTTAAAGAAATTAAATGAACTGACATTTGCATCATTTTGAAACTAGTAAATATTGTCTATTTCAGCCTCAGATGCCAGGAAACTCAAATAATTTGAAATAGGATTTAGTCTTTCAGGATCATATGAAGCTGTTTAAGACCTTTGGAACAATTATAATCTCCATGGCAACAAAATATTTTGCTAGTTTTTTGTTTAATGCTGCTTTCATTGTATCTAGATCATGCCCAGTACATAGCAGATGTTCAATAAAAGTTGATAATGTGTTCATCCTATCATTTATTATTCAACCATAGTTTATTAAGAATTCTTACCTAAGGATGTGCTTGGGTTGCAAAGTATAAATAAGGTCAAGGAGCTTAGTGTGATGAAGCCAAAAAACAGGAAATACAACACATCTTGTTGCAACCTAGAGGAAACTGCTGAGTTTTATAGGAGTATCAAGGAATTCCTTTTCAATCTGCTTATAAGACAAGTTGGGGAGAAGCAGATTTGGGAGCTGGACATGGAAATGTGGATAAGTGTGAAGGTAGAGGAGCAGGGGCCAGACTGCCTAGGTTTTGATCCTAACCTTGTCCTTACTAGCTGGATGACCTTGGGCAAATTATTTGCTTTCCTCCCAATGACTCCTCATCTCTAGAGGATGGATACCAATCAATAATACCGTTCTAATTTATTTTGCTCTTTTTTTAGAATTAAATGATCTAATGTATGTCAAAGACATAGAAATATTCTGACACATAGTAAGCACTCAGTAAAACATTGCCGTTGCTACATAACATTATTCTCATGATAGAAACCAGTATATATTATATTGGCATCATGTTTTATATATTGTTTGCTGATGATGCACATTATATTAGGGTTAAGTACTGAGATGATGGACTATTTCTCTTTGATTAAATAAGATCATACTCTGGAAGGAAGGAATCCTGGGGGAAATAATCGAAACATAAGAATACACAAAAAGTCTCCCATATATTCAAACTGTAGCCTACTAAAAGCAAATTAAATGACAATATCAATAGATGCAATTAGAAGTATAGACTTTAAAAACTGGATCTATATTTTATCCAAATATTTTTCAAAAAAAAGCAGTTGTTCTCATTTTATTCTAAAGACAGAGAGGCAGGAGTAGATGTTTCAGAAAAGCCCAAATGAACTTTTTGGCCAACCCAATAGAAATGACAACAACCTCTGCAATCCCGTTTTCTTTCTTTCACCAGGGCAAGCTATTAAAATCTCACTAGTCTCCAGTTTATGTTTAAAATGTGGCTAGTAACACTTAGTTTATCTCAGAGCACTGAGTAAGAATCAAATGAGATAAAAGACATATTTTAAATACACTTGAAAAATGATAAATTAAGGCACACAAAGGCACAGATATAATGAAAAGTGTTAAATATTTTTCAAGGTTTCATAGATAAATACATTTTATAGGCAATAAATAAAGGATATAATTGACTAATTAATCTATACAGAAATTTTGCTGCTTGAAAAAAAAAAGCTTTTCTACTGCCTTCAAGCTGGTTACAAACCCAAATAGCCACACCTCTCTTGCAATTGCTGCTGTATGGCAGCCACACTTTTCTTCAAAAATGGATTTTGTACCTATCCTTTATTAGTAGATCTTTGATTTTATGTTCCTGTGTGGTGACACTTTAAGAAACAAGACAGGATGTGAGTGAGAGGGGCCAATAATGTAACACTGCATTCTGGGAGGTTGATCCACCTGAGAAATACTGAATGTAGAGATAAATGCAGTCAAAACTTTAGTATCGTAAGAATGATGACGATTTTAGATTGTCAAGTAGATCAGCTGGTAGTTATGGAGAGTGCAATTAAGTAAGGGTGGGCAATACTAGTGTCACATTTCAACAGAATCCAATAAATGGACACTAATGGACTTAAGAAAACAAACTTGAAATTTTGAGACCCATCTCTCATCTTGGATATGAGTAAATCAGAAGGTACTAAACCAGACATATTTTGAAGAAAATTTTCAGAAAGCTGTGACAGTTTTGCTTTTATTTTGCTATTGTGCTTCCCTTCCCCTTGTTTATTATCAACTATTTAAAATGCACTTTAATTAAACAAAAAACCAAAAAAATAAGATTGGTTTCAACCTGCTTCACTTTTCATTAACTTTCCCTGGAACAAAATACTGGCAGCCTGGACATTGCTCCTCAACATTTCACTTCCCTGAAAACGAATGGTCCCTTTCAATTCACATAACCTCATCACTTTTTAAAGTTGGGCTAGTTAAAAATATAAAGTGGTAGAATAATTGTTTCTATTCCCTTTATACAGCTATCTTCTTTGTATATTAGTTCTCTGTTAATTTATCTTTGTCTACTTTAAATTCATTTTATCAACCCATTCATCTACTTGGCACATTAATTTAAAAATTTCAGAGTTGTCTACCCTGACATTCAATTCCTTGTCAAGTACACTTTTTTCCCCTTAATCCCCATATCTGACTGGGATCACTTTTCCTTCACTCTACAGAATTGTGTTGTAGTATAGGAATGCTGATGAAACATTACTTTTATTTTTGTTTGTTTTAAAGTATTATAAAATGTCTTAATTTCTGAAGATTACTACTTGTAGAATTTTATATTTATTGCACTGCTTTAATGATATAATTCCACTGTCTTCTGGATTCCATTGATTTTGCTGAGAAGTCAGATGTCAGTTTTACTGGTTCTTAATTTAAAATACTGTCTTTAAAAAATTGTTTTCTTGAATATTTTCCCTGTTTTTCCCAAATATTTTACTATGATGTTTATAGATGCCATTTTATTTTCATTTATACTACCTGGTGTTCACAATGCTTTATGAATCTGTGTTTTGGTATCTTTCTTCAGTTTTAGAAAATTCATGGTGAATATATCTTCAGATATTACTTCTACTCCATTTTCTTCTCTCCTTTTCCCCTATAAATCAAATTGTATGCAGGCTAAACTTTTTCACCGCTTTGCACTTGTCTATAATGCTCCTTTCTGTGCTGCCTTATTCTTTCCTCTCTGTGTTTCATTTTGAATATTTTCCACTAGATAGCCTTAACTTCAGACTGGATTTGAAATAGGAAGGCCAGAAAACTTGAAGACAGGTTGAAAATAACTAGTCAAAGTGGAACAGAAAGAGAAAAAAGAGTGAGAAACAAAGAAGAATAGAGCATGGCTGATATGTGTTACATTAGCAAATGAAAAACTTGTATGTAACTAGTATCCAAGAAGGAGAGGAAAGATAGGATAAATCAGAAGAACTTTTTGAAGAAATAAAGAGTTGGGGATTTCCAGATTGATGAAAGATGTTATTGTATACGTGCAAGAAATTCAGCAAAACTCCAAGCAAATAATATACAAATAAAACCACACCCAGCATGTTATAAATTAATTATTTAAAACCAAAAAAGGATAAATCTTAAGGGACAAGGCTAAAAATACTCATTACATATAGTAGAACAACAAAACGAGTGACTAATGATGTCAACATCCCATCAGGGAAAACATAAATAAATAAAAAATAAAACATAAATAAATAGAAACTAAATACTAAGTTTTAGCTACAATTTTATATTCAGTAAAAATATTGCTTAAATTTAAATGGATTTTAAAGGACATTTCCAGACAAAGCCTGAAAGTATTTGCATCTAGTAAATGCACTATAATAAATGGTTGAACTAAATTCTTCAAGTGGAATGGAAAACTAACAGATAAAAAGCCAGATTTATATATGTGATGAAGACCCAGAAAAAGAATATCTCTAGGGAAATAACAGAACATCATTGTTTTAGTATTTGTATTTTTATATTTAGATTTTTTAAATTGTTAAAAACCTAGTGACTCTTTAGAGTAAAATATGTTAGAGGGTTTATAATACAGAAGGAAGTAAAATATAAGATGTCCACAAATATTTGAAGGGAAGTAAATATATTTTACTGTGATATGGTTTGATGTTTTGTAAAATGATTATGAAATATCGTATTATTATGTATTAATATCTCTAGCATAGCAAACTCAAAAATATATAGATAATAAGTCAATAAAAGGTACACTCACCACAAATAGGCAGAGGACAAAAACCAAAGAAATAAAAACAAAAACACTAATTTGAAAAGATACATGTACCCCAATGTTCATAGCAGCATTATTTACAATTGCCAAGATATGGTAGCAGCCTAAGTGTCCATCAACAGATGAATGGATAAAGAAAATATGGTATATATATATACACACAATGGAATACTACTGAGCCATAAAAATGATCAGAATTTTGTCATTTGCAGCAACATGGATGGACTTGGAGAGCATTATGCTAAGTAAAACAAGTGAGACAGAGAGACAAATATGGTATGAGATGACTTATATGTGGAATCTAAAAGATACAACAAACAGGTGAATATTAAAAAAATAAGCAGACTCATAGATAAAGAGAATAAACTAGTGGTTACCAGTGGGAGAGGTGAAGGGTAATGTAGGGGTAGGGGAGTGGGAGGTACAAACTATTGGGTGTAAGATAGGATCAAAGATGTATTGTACAACATGGGGAATATAGCCAATATTTTGTAATAACTGTAAATGGAAAGTAACTTTTAAAAATTGTATAAAAAATTAAATTTTTTTTAAAAAGAAGGTATTGCCAGGAAAATAAGAGACAAGACTGTTAATGAAGAAGAATAAAATATTTAACCAGGAAACTTGTATAAAATTGTCAAGAGGATGAACAAAAAAAAAATCAAAAACAAATGGGATAAATTAAAACCAAGACAGGAGTCTTAACCCAGACAGATCCATTATTAATTTGATATGTTTGAATTAAGATTCTTCATGAAAAGGCAAAGATTGTCAGACCAGATGATGAAGTAAGACCACATTATATGTTGCTTATAAGAAACACATTAAAAAAAAAAGACATAGTGGCTGAAACTAAAATGTTGAAAATTACATACTATGAAAACACTAAGCTAAAGTAGGCTGTAGTGGCTATAATAATACCTGACAAGGTAGATTTCAAGTCAAATGTATTACCAGAGTTAAAAAGGGTATTTTATAATTAAAGGAGGATCAATTATTCAAGAAGATCTAACAATCCTAAGTGTTTACCCACTAACAGAGCTATAAGATACTTGAAGAAAAATTGACAAAGCTAAAAATAGTAGACAAATCCATAATAAATGTTAAATATTTCAATAATACTCTTAGTAATTGATAGAGAAAGTGTAAAAAAATGAGTAAAGATACAGATATTTGATCAGTACTATCAACCAACTTAAGTTCTGTGGATCTAATTGTCCTAACTGACATCTAAAGGACAAATACAACTTACCACTGAAGCTTAAATATTCCTCTCAAGTGTACATAGTACATTAACTAAGGTAATTAATAAGATGGGCCATAAAAACAACTCTAAATTAGTATAATTTAAGCAGAGTCTATTTTCTGACCCATGTTTATTCCAAGTACTCTTTATTCTTTTGTGTAGATCCCTATTTCCATTTGGTTGTTACTTTCTTTTTGTCTGAAGAACAACATTTAACATTTTTTAGTATGGATCTCCTGGAGATAATTATCTCATATTTCATGTTATAAAATATTTATTTTGTTTCCATTTTAAATGATATTTAACTAGTTATAGAATTCTACACTGGGGAGCATAGAGAAAAATGGAGCAGTAGTGGAAAAATGGAGCATAGAGAAAAATGGACCCTCAAACCTAAATGCAGGGAGAGAAGAAAAGGAGGGATAGAAAGAGCTTCAGCCTGTAATGCAGCTCTGACAAAGTATTGGCCAGGATGATCAGAGCCTCAGAACAAAGATGTCCCCTTAAAGGAATCACATATTAGGCAGGAATATGTATCATAGCTCAAGTACCTGAACCATGTTCAGTCATTGGCTGGGAGTAGTCTGGGAAGAGTGTGGTTTGATAAAATGTTCTGGAAGATCCTTAAGTTATGGCAATTGGAGGCTCTCAAGTAACTTTACTCTTTCCAACACAGATTATCTTTTTTTTTTTTTTTTTTTTATTTTTTTTTTAACATCTTTATTGGGGCATAATTGCTTTACAATGGTGTGTTAGCTTCCGCTTTACAACAAAGTGAATCAGTCATACATAAACACATGTTCCCATATGTCCTCCCTGTTGCGTCTCCCTCCCTCCCACCCTCCCCATCCCACCCCTCCAGGCTGTCACAAAGCACCGAGCCAATATCCCTGTGCCATGCGGCTGCTTCCCACCAGCTATCTACCTTACTACGTTTGTTAGTGTGTATATGTCCATGACTCTCTCTCGCCGTGTCACAGCTCACCCATCCCCCTCCCCATAACCTCAAGTCCGTTCTCTAGGAGGTCTGCGTCTTTATTCCTGCTTTACCCCTAGGTTTTTCATGACATTTTTTTTCTTAAATTCCATATATATGTGTTAGCATACGGTATTTGTCTTTTTCTTTCTGACTTACTTCACTCTGTATGACAGACTCTAGGTCTATCCACCTCATTACAAATAGCTCAATTTCGTTTCTTTTTATGGCTGAGTAATATTCCATTGTATATATGTGCCACATCTTCTTTATCCATTCATCCGATGACGGGCACTTAGGTTGTTTCCATCTCCGGGCTATTGTAAATAGAGCTGCAATGAACATTTTGGTACATGACTCTTTTTGAATTTTGGTTTTCTCAGGGTATATGCCCAGTAGTGGGATTGCTGGGTCATATGGTAGTTCTATTTGTAGTTTTTTAAGGAACCTCCATACTGTTCTCCATAGTGGCTGAACCAATTCACATTCCCACCAGCAGTGCAAGAGTGTTCCCTTTTCTCCACATCCTCTCCAGCATTTATTGTTTCTAGATTTTTTGATGATGGCCATTCTGACTGGTGTGAGATGATATCTCATTGTAGTTTTGATTTGCATTTCTCTAATGATTAACGATGTTGAGCATTCTTTCATGTGTTTGTTGGCAGTCTGTATATCTTCTTTGGAGAAATGTCTATTTAGGTCTTCTGCCCATTTTTGGATTGGGTTGTTTGTTTTCTTGTTATTGAGCTGCATGAGCTGCTTGTAAATTTTGGAGATTAATCCTTTGTCGGTTGCTTCATTTGCAAATATTTTCTCCCATTCTGAGGGTTGTCTTTTGGTCTTGTTTATGGTTTCGTTTGCTGTGCAAAAGCTTTGAAGTTTCATTAGGTCCCATTTGTTTATTTTTGTTTTTATTTCCATTACTCTAGGAGGTGGGTCGGAAAGGATCTTGCTTTGATTTATGTCATAGAGTGTTCTGCCTATGTTTTCCTCTAAGAGTTTGATAGTTTCTGGCCTTACATTTAGGTCTTTAATCCATTTTGAGCTTATTTTTGTGTATGGTGTTAGGGAGTGATCTAATCTCATACTTTTACATGTACCTGTCCAGTTTTCCCAGCACCACTTATTGAAGAGGCTGTCCTTTCTCCATTGTACATTACTGCCACCTTTATCAAAGATAAGGTGTCCATATGTGCATGGGTTTATCTCTGGGCTTTCTATCCTGTTCCATTGATCTATCTTTCTGTTTTTGTGCCAGTACCATACCGTCTTGATGACTGTAGCTTTGTAGTATAGTCGGAAGTCAGGGAGCCTGATTCCTCCAGTTCCTTCTTTCGTTCTCAAGATTGCTTTGGCTATTCGGGGTCTTTTGTGTTTCCATACAAATTGTGAAATTTTTTGTTCTAGTTCTGTGAAAAATGCCAGTGGTAGTTTGATAGGGATTGCATTGAATCTATAGATTGCTTTGGGTAGTAGAGTCATTTTCACAATGTTGATTCTTCCAATCCAAGAACATGGTATATCTCTCCATCTGTTTGTATCATCTTTAATTTCTTTCATCAGTGTCTTATAATTTTCTGCATACAGGTCTTTTGTCTCCTTAGGTAGGTTTATTCCTAGATATTTTATTCTTTTTGTTGCAATGGTAAATGGGAGTGTTTTCTTGATTTCACTTTCAGATTTTTCATCATTAGTATATAGGAATGCCAGAGATTTCTGTGCATTAATTTTGTATCCTGCCACTTTACCAAATTCATTGATTAGCTCTAGTAGTTTTCTGGTAGCATCTTTAGGGTTCTCTATGTATAGGATCATGTCATCTGCAAACAGTGACAGCTTTACTTCTTCTTTTCCAATTTGGATTCCTTTTATTTCCTTTTCTTCTCTGATTGCTGTGGCTAAAACTTCCAAAACTATGTTGAATAAGAGTGGTGAGAGTGGGCAACCTTGTCTTGTTCCTGATCTTAGTGGAAATGCTTTCAGTTTTTCACCATTGAGGATGATGTTTGCTGTGGGCTTGTCATATATGGCCTTTATTATGTTGAGGAAAGTTCCCTCTATGCCTACTTTCTGCAGGGTTTTTATCATAAATGGGTGTTGAATTTTGTCAAAAGCTTTCTCTGCATCTAAGATTATCTCTTGAAGAGAGTTCTGAGTGGAGCACTCCCCTGGCTGCCACAGAGACATCCTTATCCTGATATAGAGCATCTTTGATAAGGCTACAACAAATATCTTCCTTACGATGGAAGATCGAATACTTTCCCCTTGAGCTCAGGGACAAGACTGCTTTCTATTCAGCATTGTATCAGAAGTATATATAGATATACACACACACACACACACATATATGTTTATGCCATATATACGTATTATATATTAATATAAAGGTATATTACATCTGACTTTTGAAGGATGCAGTATTCTCTCGTATCTTTAAGCATAATAGTAGTATTTCTTCCCCATAAATAAATTGATTCTCTCAAGTTGCTTTGGTTGGTTTTCATATTATTTTCTTTCCTGGTGATCTTGATCAAGCATCTTATGTATAAGATAGGGATACTAAAAAGCAAGGTCAACTAACAGGTGTGTGGGAATACTTGGCCTCTCTATCCTTACTGTAGACTGATCTTGCTGGCACTTATTGTAGAAAACACTGGTGATAATATTTTTTATTTATTTATTTTTTCATTTGCTTGGACTTCCCATATATTGTAGAGAAGATAATGTCCGTCTCCTGCCTTAAGTGTGAACACCTTTGTCCCAGTTAGAATACCAAATAGCAGAAAAAGCCCATGGGTGTTCCTTAATCCTCATGTGATCGTCTCCCAAGCTTCAACTTTTCCTCCAAGAAAGATAATTTATATTTCACACTCTAGAGTATAATTCTGAGTCTTCTCTTAAGTAGGGAAGTTACAATCTCCTGCCTGCTTGGAATGGGGGGAGGATACTTGGGTATACTTTCTTCTCAATTAGACTTTCAGCCAGTCCACCTGCTGTAAAGGTCACCTTCCTTTACCTTTCAGAGTTTACTGCTACCAATTAGTATGGCTTCTGGAAGCTCTATGGGGATAGGTTTACTTCATTCTTAAATTTCCCCACTGCTAAATTAAGGTTCTGTCTTCCCAAGCTTACTGCATGTAAGCAGAAGGCACTGCTATCTCTTTAATCCTTTTAGACACTTAGGCTATATGTATGTATACATATGTGTGCAGTTTTGCTGTCATCCCATGATCTCATGCTCTTGGGTTTTACTTTGAGGTTTTAAATCCAATAGCTTGAGTTCTCCTAGTGCTTGTGACTGATGACTTTCACTTACTATGAACTTTGTAATTTCTGATTTTGAGCTTGTGAGCTCATCTTAATCTGGCCTCTTTTGATTTTCCCCTTTATAAATCCTACATGGACCAATGTGTCCCTCCAGAGCAATTCTGCATTTGATTTCTAGACTCCCTAGGATTTTCATGACACCAGGATCATTTTTTAATTGCTATTTTCTCAGCTTAGGATATCCCCATATTATGAGCATAGTGTAAATTCATGTTCAAACACATCAAAGTTGCAGGGCTACTCTTTTGATTTCTTGTGAGAATTGTTGCCCCACACAGAGTCATGACAAAGGCAAGCTTAATTTTCTCTGGTGGCAGACTTAGTTAGTTCCCTTACCACTAATACTAAAGGCCTTTGACAGAATCTACTCTATAAGAATTTTGTAGGCCTGAAATCACAGTACTCAAACCATCACTATTTCAATAATTTCACAGAACTGTTGCTGTATCATCTTATTTACCTCTGTCTAGTGCTCAGTGCATTCTTCACTTCTGGCATTTAGAATCCCCCCCCTTTTTTTTTTTTTGGCAAACTATTGCATAAACTTTTAAATCATTTTATCTATAATCTAGTTTTTCAGAATAAAAATAAATAATTGCAATTCTATTACTGAAGTCCACCACACAATTTAAGTAATGTTATAAAGAAACCATAATTTATATTTCTTAATAGTGATATGTGTTCATCAAGATAAAGAACTTACTAAATAGGACTGGGGTATATTTCCTTTTTCAGTATCCTTTATGAAAATCTCTAAGCTTTTAGTGCTACTATATTTGTTCACATCTCAATCAATCCTTTAGACCTATATTTACATTGGTTATTGGTTTGCTGCACTAGGCAAAGATTTTCTCAGTCCTCAAAAGAAACTCTGTTTTTCTCTATCTTCTCATCTACCAGGTGGAAATATTCTAATGCGTCTTAAGTTATATCTTTTTGCTTGACATTGTGCTCCCAGCTTATCCTTTAGCGGATTCTCTGTAATAAACCGAGAAACAATTTCTAGCTTTACCTACTTTCATGCACCTCCTTAGGAATTCAGCATTAGAGGTCTGGTTGATTTGTGAGGCTGTCTTTTTCAGTTGATGGTGAGGATGGCTCATAGTGACACTTTGAAGCTACTCAAGAAGCTGAATGTGACATCCATGGCAAGTCTGTGTTCACAGCACGAGAGATCTTGTGCTCAGCTCTGCTCTATTGACCCTTCACTCAATTTGTCCTTTCATGCTATAAGCCATGATTCAGAAAGAGATACTGGCTTTCTCTGTTTTTCAAGTATCTACCACTTGCCAAATAATATACACAAGACAAGTTTGCCCAGGAAGAAACTTGTATAATTTAATGACTGATTCACAACAGAAGTCACTATATTGTTAAGGGTTTTCTTCCAGGTGTATATTATAAAACACATCAGTTCATCAATTATGTTCAAGAAAGTGTGTGTGTATATATCTCCTTAGGAATTTACATATATATATATATATATATACATATAGCATGTGTGTGCGTGTCGATTTACTCCATGAATTCATATAGTTTCATGGGTTAAATATCATCAATATTCTGACATTTAAGAATTTATATTTCAAGCCTTATTCCCTCTCCACTCATACAATCCAACTGTCTATTCAATATTTACATCCAACTGCCCAATCAGTATGTGATAGAAAGCTCAAATTTTCTACTTTCAAAACTTACTGGCTTTATATCTCATTTTTTGTTCTATACCACTCTTCTCCATTTCAGGTGGTCCCATCCTTTCTGTTGCTCAGGTGAAAAATACTGAAGTTTTCCTTGACTCTTGTTTATCATAGTCCCATATCCAATCAGTCATTAACTCCTGTTTACATTTTGTCAACATATGTCTAAAATCTAAAACTTCTCAATACCCCCACTATCAGCACAAGATATTCAATTGTCTCTCACACGAATTATTGTAATAGCTTCCTAAGTGTTCTTAGTTTTACTTTTTCATGCTTCCCTCCTGCTGCATATTATCAATACTTGAACCAGAGTAAATTTTTAATAAGTCAGATTATATTGCTGCTCTGCTAAAAAGTCTATGGCTCCCTATGTCTCTAGTATAAAATAATAGCTAAGAACAATCTTATTATGTTGGCAGCATTATCACAATTTTACAAATGGAGTAACTAAAGCACAAAAGGGTCATTTTCTTGACCCATACTCTCTGGCTAATAATGGTAGTATATGATTTGAGGCCAGGAAGTCTTTTGCAGAGTCTATGCTTCCAACCATGATAATATATTATCTCTCAGTAGCAGGTACCTAAGAAGCCCTAAATGTTTGCACCCATTCTCTCCCTACTTCCCACTGACTTCTCTTACTTCATTCTCCTTTTAGTTTCCCATTTGTTCAAACTGAACTTGATATTCCCCAAAGATTCCAGGCATAATTCTGCATCAGGCCCTCCTCCTGCACTGGCTCTTCCCTCCTACTAGAGCTTTCCTGTACCAGAAATTCATTTGGATCACACTCTTATTACATAACTTCACTCAAATGTTGCCTTCTCACTCAGACCTATCTTGCCTTTATTGAAAATTTCAACATCCCCCTCCCCTGGCCTTACACCACTATAGATCCACACAAAACCTATCACCATAGGTTTTGTCCATAAACCTATCACCCTCTAATTAGTTGCACTTAGTTTAGTTTGGTGTCATGTAGAAAAAAACAGAGAGGAAAATAAAATTACTAATTTAGGAAATAATAAAAGTTAAATTTTATGTATCTTAATCACTCTTTAATTTATGGGTAGCCTTTTCCTCGAGTTTACTGTGAAATATTTACTAAGAATTCTAAATTGTGATAAGTGAAAACACTTGAATTTGTACTGCAAAGCTAAGGATAGACTGAGGTAGAAATTTCCAATTTTTTAAGGCTGACTTTAGCGACAAAATAAACTAAATATAATGAACATTAACAATTGACATTTTTATTACCATTATCAGGCTCACTGTTATTTCTCCTCCAAACAATTTTTACCATATATAATTCCTTTCATAAAAGATGAAAGCATTTTGAAAATAGGCTATTAACAAATATTTATGGAGCACTTCCTAAATCTTAATATGTTAAATAAGATATCAGTCATCACAAATGTTTGAGGTTTTTTATCCCATATTTTTATAAATAAGTAATTCAATTTACAGAGTTTAAATGTCTCACTGAAGTTTATCCAGTTACTAAGTGACTTATCCAGAATATAAATTCAATATTTTCTTCCACTAGAGAATGAGCTCATTGCCCACTGACATCCCCAAATTTCTCCCGCCCATTCTCATTACTGAGAAATGAAAACCCATGTGTACATATCAGTTAACCTAAGAATATTTATTACTGTGGCTAGTGTCATTTCACAATGTCCATTTTCCTAAATGTTTTAAAATATTAGCCTAAGTCTAATATAATTATTACTTTTTCTATTGATTTAATTGCTTCCCAGGAAATCAAATGTGTTTTTATGTACACTGACATAATTTATAAAGAAGAGATCAAATGCAGGGCAGTCTGTGCTGGCAGTCACACACACAATTACAGAAATGTAATTAATTCCTGCTCATTTTTATACACTTCTTATGCTCTGAAATTCTTTTGAGGTTGGCTTTTCCCCAGGTATATAGTTTATGGTCTCTGATATTCAAGGATGTTCTTTGTCAAACTATATCGTCTCAAGTAAGTTTACTTATGTGGATTGAAGTTTGTAAAGCAGAATGACTTTCAGCTTCCACATCATTTCTTGAATGCTACCATAAATTAGTTTGTAATAGAGTTAAATATTTCTTGAACGGACTAATATCTAGACATTCATTTTTAGCATAAAAGAGACTCTCCATCCTTCTCTTGTATATTCTCTACTGATAGTTTGCATTTGAATTTACTTTATAACATCTGTGTAAATAAGATTTTTTAAATAAAATTTGAAGAAAACATAGAGAATTGAGATTTAAGATTAACACGTTTCAACTACTTTTTAAAGTAGTTGAATAAGAAAGAAGCTGTAATATCTTCTTAAAAAATAATATTGAGAAACAGCCTAAAACATGTTGGATAACATTACAGGGAATGATATTCAGAACCAAATCAATATAAGACAGTTGTAATGTCTCAAAAATATGTTTCTGTTAATTTTTTTAAAAATTGTGAAAAAAGAAATAGTAAAACTCGAATATTAAATTAGCCATACAACTGCCTAACTTCAACTGACCTGTAATTTGCTTTTTTGTAACATGGAAATAATAATGCCTGCCTGTCCTTCCTCACAAAAATTTTACAGCATCAAAGCTGTTGACAAATATGAAAATATAAACTACTATGGAGAAATCAAACCTCCTTAATCCATCTGTGCTGCCCTTTTTGATTTGGCCTACCCCTATATTACCATCCTCACCTCCAAACACATTCTATTCAACAAAGTAGGCTATTGTAATTTTATTGTATTATGTACTGTTACCACAACCAGTTGGAAACTTTCACACCTTCTAGCCTGTACTCCTATTTCCCCATTGAAGGTGTTTCTTCATCTGAATTTATCTCTCTTCTACTCATTTCTGTAGCCTATTCTGTATCAGTCAGTGTACAGACAGGAGAACTAAAACATCTTCTGGATGTTTCAAGCACATAAACATTTAGTCACAAATTTCTTTAGATGGCCTAAAATTGCAAAAAGGAAAAACGAAGATTTCATAGAAATGTGGAAGATGCTACCATCCTAGCTGGAGCCTCCCCTGTTGTACTGCCAATGGTGTTGCAGCCCACAGTTTCCTGGAGGTACCCAAATCTGCTGATTCTTCTACTGCAGTCAGAGTGAGAAATGACCCTTTCTCTTTTATATTCCCTTATTTCCTATCAGGGAATCCCAATAACAGCAACTGAGTAGAAAACAGCTGTTGAGGGAGTCTAGGCAGTGTGGGTTTTAGGTCCCGTGTGAAACTGTGGAGAGCTAAGGAGGATGGGAACAGAACTTGGGACCAATATACAATATCTGTCAGAGTGCCTGCACTAATTGTCTAGGGCTGTTGTTACAAAGTATTACAGACTGTATGGCCTTAAACAACAGAAATTTATTTTCTCACCATTCTGAAGACCAAACTTTCAAAACCGAAGTGTCGGCACGATTAGTTCTTTCTGAGAGCTGTGAGGGAAGTTTCTGTTCTACAGCTTTCTCCTTGACCTGTAGATGGCTGTCTTCTTCCTATGTCTCTTCACATTATCTTCCCTCTGTGTGTGTATGTCCAACTTTTCCCTTCTATATTGGATTAGGGCCCATCCTAATGACCTCATTTTAACTTTATTAAGTCTATAAAGATCTTATCTCCAGATCAAGTCACATTCTGAGATACTGGAGTTTAGGACTTCAACATATGAATTTTAGGGAAACATAATTCAACCCATAAGAGTGTCCTAATATGGCAACTACATAAATGATTCATAGCCCATATGGGAATTTATTGAACTTTTCTATTTGTATGTTTTTTTCCCACTACTCTAGGAGGAATCTTGTTTTCTCTTTTAACTTTGCCTAGTAGCTAGCTGCTTGGCACATCAGAGTCTCAATATATGTCAGCTGGTCAATCGTTATAGATTAATGGAGCTAAACATTTAATGTTACATTAAAGGCTTCCAAAACTAGAAGTCAGTTTGCATTTCAAAATTATTCAACATTGCTTTCCTATGTTGACTTTTCCATTAATTTGCTCACTATCAATCTATTGATATTCTATACATCAGACACTGATTTTACAAGACACTGAAATGTTACACACTGAAGACAGAAATTCAGATAAATGTGTTACTCCTTCGGAAAGCTGATATTCAACAGGAAGACAGAACTAAATCAACAGTATTCTCAAAGCTTAATAACTGCTCTTAGATAAATCCCATGCTCTGGGAGTAAAGGAGCACTGATTAGAGAGCTGATCTTTCCACAGTACTCATTTCAACTCCCAAATATTGATCATGATGCTCATCCCACCACTAACACCCTCCACATTACTCTCTACCTAGCTAATATATATCCATCAATACTTAAGTTATTTGTCCCTCCACCTCTATAAACTAATACATGCTAAGTTCCCTACCACAGTGCCTGGAACTTTCTTTCTACATTTCTCTCCATTCCTCTCTCCTGTCTTCCATTCTGCTTCATCCTCTCTTCCTCTATTTCTTTCATTTATCACTTCATTTCAGCAAATTCATAACAATTACATCCAGCTTTGCTAAAACCTGACATACATGTTGATTACAATTAATGTGCTATCCAAAATAATGCCATCAAAACCACAAGCCTTTGGGGAAAATGGAATTTAGATTTATATCTGAATACTTATAATCAGAATTTTATAGTGTATTTTCTTTTATGCCTTGTATAGTAAGACTTGCATATATACATTTATTTTTAATGTCAGTAATTAACTCATTGAGTCCTTTTAATGCATTATATATATATATTTTTTTTTTTCGGTACGCAGGCCTCTCACCACTGTGGCCTCTCCCGTTGCGGAGCACAGGCTCCGGACGCACAGGCCCAGTGGCCACGGCCCACGGGCTCAGCCGCTCCACGGCAGGCGGGACCCTCCCGGACCGGGGCACGAACCCACATTCCCTGCATCGGCAGGCGGACTCTCAACCACTGCACCACTAGGGAAGCCCTTCTTGCATTATTTACTCAATCTTTTTCAATACAAATACTAATTTTAAAATTCTATAACCATATATGTCCATTACATTACATTAAATTGTATTGTTCTGAAATGCTCTTTTTGTACAGATTTGAGAAAACTCATTTCTGGTCATAATTCTTTCCTCCCAGAGTAAGCCACCTAGAATGCACAGTGCTCATATTATTTTGTCCATGTGCTATTATCTTTCATATATGCATATTGGATAAATCTGAAAGCAAAGTATGAATAAATTGAGAAAAAGTAAATTATGTTTGTTAAGAGGATTGGCATTCATAACTGCTGTCATCACCATCACTGTTATATAGTTATCCAGACAGACAGAATCCACCTAAAATTTGTAAGGATGCAAGACACAGAGAAGATATCATAGATTCCAATACCTTTGTGAAACACTGAAAAGGGTAGCCAAATATCATAAAGCATGCCCTTTACTTTATGCCAATGGGGACAGAAATATTCTAATATACATGATTTACTTGTGGAAAAGTTCCAGACTACATATAAAAACAAATGATTAGGGCTTCCCTGGTGGCGCAGTGGTTGAGAGTCTGCCTGCTGATGCAGGGGACACGGGTTCGTGCCCCGGTCTGGGAAGATCCCACATGCCGCAGAGCGGCTGGGCCCGTGAGCCATGGCCACGGAGCCTGTGCTCCGCAACAGGAGAGGCCACAACAGTGAGAGGCCCGCGTACTGCCAAAAAAACAAAAAACAAGTGATTAATTTATTTAAAAAAATCTGAGACATTGGACTTGAAATCATGAATAAAATCACAAAAATATCCATTAAAACATAAACATAGTAATATGTTGTCTTTCAGATAGAGATGGAGATAGATGACCAATATCAAGGCTAAATGTAAACACATATGATCATTTGAATTAATATAATGTGATATTGAATTAATCATAATATTCAAATAGTATAACATTGAACTCCATTATGAAGAAATATTTAACTAAATTATTGAGAAATTTGGAATGCCAATTGTTGAATTGTTTTCTTGTGCCATGTGTTTATGCTACATATGAGAGGGCGTTGCATTTAGGTATGAAAAAATGACTTGAAAAATGCCCATTAAGATTTTACAAAAAAATATATTGTACTTAGGTCCCTGTGCATGAATCTGTGTGTAGGTCTGTGTGTGTGTGTGTGTGTGTGTGTGCACGTGCCCATACACTTACACGCTTGTCTGGCATTTCCTATTATGTCAGAATTCAGAGTAACCCAAACATCTAATAGAACAATTTGTTACCTTGGTAGAATATAAAAGCATTAATGCTCATTCTTAGCTTTTTTTGATTTGTATTAATGCTTATTCTAGATATTTATAGTAAAATTTTATAGCATTTTTCTACTCTTTAAATGGCTAAAATACAGCCAATTAATACTTTACACAGAATTTAAAATTTATAATATTTAATATAGTCTAGTATTTGTACCCAGTGTTTTTATTTTATAGGCATCTGTTATTCTCTTATTTTGTTCAAATATTATTTTGATTCATATTTATGCTTTAAAATTTGAAAGCAATACCCAAATACATTTGTTGAAATCTATACTTCTCATAATTTTTAATAATTTTGATTAATATTGAGTTACTTCAGAGCTAAGTAAGATTTTTTATATACAGTCCTGTTACTCTTTTAAGTTTCCATTCAATAATTAGAATTCTCCAGTTTTGAAATCAACTCAATGTATAACAAAGACACACCGCTGGTAAAATAAATTTTTGTTTATTTCCAACTGACCATTCCTCTCTTTGACATCCTGAGGAGTTATACTTCTATACCCTCTGGCTATTTCTCCTCAAAGATTTTACCCACACCTGGGTGCCAATAGCGTAAAATTTACCATAAATCTACATCATGTTAGGATTGTCTAAATTTCAGTACTCAAATACATTTAGAATAATAAATCACTGTTAGGTATGTGATATATATGAGACATAAGCTAACTTATCTTGCTTTTCTTAAAAGGAGTGCTTGCAAAAAAATATATAGATCAATGGAACAGGACAGAAAGCCCAGAGATAAACCCACGCACATATGGTCAGCTTATGTTTGATAAAGGAGGCAAGAATATACAATGGAGAAAAGACAGCCTCTTCAATAAGTGGTGCTGGGAAAACTGGACAGCTACATGTAAAAGAATGAAATCAAAACACTCCCTAACACCATACACAAAAATAAACTCAAAATGGATTAAAGACCTTAATGTAAGGCCAGACACTATCAAACTCTTAGAGGAAAACATAGGCAGAACACTCTATGACATAAATCACAGCAAGATCCTTTTTGATCCACCTCCTAGAGAAATGGAAATAAAAACAAAAATAAACAAATGAGACCTAATGAAACTTAAAAGCTTTTGCACAGCAAACGAAACGATAATCAAGACCAAAAGACATCCCTCAGAATGGGAGAAAATATTTGCAGATGAAGGAACTGACACAGGATTAATCTCCAAAATTTACAAGCAGCCCATGCAGCTCAGTATCAAGAAAACAAAAAACCCAATCCAAAAATGGGCAGAAGACCTAAATAGACATTTCTCCAAAGAAGATATACAGATTGCCAACAAACACAGGCAAGAATACTCAACATCATTAATCATTAGAGAAATGCAAGTCAAAACTACAATGCGATATCATCTCACACTGGTCAGAATGGCCAACATCAAAAAATCTACAAACTATAAATGCTGGAGAGGGTGTGGAGAAAAGGGAACCTTCATACACTGTAGGTGGGAATGTAAATTGATACAGCCACTATGGAGAACAGTATGGAAGTTCCTTAAAAAACTACACATAGGGCTTCCCTGGTGGCACAGTGGTTGAGAGTCCGCCTGCCAATGCCGGGGACACGGGTTCGTGCCCCGGTCTGGGAATATCCCACATGCCGTGGAGCGGCCGGGCCCATGAGCCATGGCCACTGAGCCTGCGCATCCGGAGCCTGTGCTCCGCAACAGGAGAGGCCACAACAGTGAGAGGTCCGTGTACCGCAAAAAAACAAAAAACAAACAAACAAAAAACTACAAATAGAACTACCATACGACCCAGCAATCCCACTACTGCGCCTATACCCTGAGAAAACTATAATTCAAAAAGAGTCATGTACCAAAATGTTCATCGCAGCTCTATTTACAATAGCCAGGACATGGAAGCAACCTAAGTGTCCATCAACAGATGAATGGATAAAGAAGATGTGGCACATATATACAATGGAATATTACTCAGCCATAAAAAGAAACAAAATTGAGTTATTTGTAGTGAGCTGGATGGACCTAGAGTCTGTCATATAGACTGAAGTAAGTCAGAAAGAGAAAAACAAATACCGTATGCTAACACATATATATAAAATGTCATGAAGAACCTAGGGGCAAGACAGGAATAAAGACGCAGACCTACTAGAGAATGGACTTGAGGACACGGGGAGGGGGAAGGGTAAGCTGGGACAAAGTGAGAGAGTGGTAGCGTATATATGGACATATACACTACCAAATGTAAAATAGATAGCTAGTGGGAAGCAGTCACATAGCACAGGAAGATCAGCTCCGTGCTTTGTGACCAGCTAGAAGGGTGGGATAGGGAGGGTGGGAGGGAGGGAGACAGAAGAGGGAAGAGATATGGGGATATATGTATACGTATAACTGATTCACTTTGTTATAAAGCAGAAACTAACACACCATTGTAAAGCAATTATACTCCAATAAAAATGTTTAAAAAAAGGAAAAACAAAAAAGGAGTGCTTGTAATATCTAACTATGCTCTTTAAAGAAAGATGAATCAATCTGCCACAAGTAGTATAGTTGCAAGGCTTAGCTTCTTAAAAACATTAATGTGAAATAACATAATTCTTTCAAACTTTTCTTACTTTTACCAGCATGCTACACAAAATGATTTCTTACTTTTACCAGTGTGTTAGACAAATTTCACAAATAAATGACATTTTAATGCAAAAAGAAGAAATGTATTGGTTTAAATTATCATATTTATAAAACCATCAGAACAAATAAATACACTCACTTAAAATTATTTGAGGGATTAAGTAAGAACCTTAAATATGTTATTAAGTAGGAAACCAATATTTTAACAATAAAGAATAATGTAGTTTGCCTACTGGGTACTGTTCTGGGTTATTCTGACATTTCAAATATACATACATATATTTATGTATGTATATATATGTTTCTGTTTGACTGCAGTGTAAAATCTATGAATTAACATGAAGATTTTTGAAAAGAATGATTACTTTTTAACACATTTCTTTCTAGTACTCTATAACTGAGTTGATTTTTTTCCCCATAAACACCCCCTCACTGAATACAGAGAAAAAGAAGCAAAGAAATAAAAGCATAAAGCAAAAATTTGGTTTAAACTCACTGTTCTAGTTTTCTAGGGCTGCTGTAACAAATTACCACATATTTAGTGGATTAAAAGAACACAAACTTTCTTACCTTTCTGTAGCTTGGACTTTTCCTGGGCTAAATCCAAGGTACTAGAGGGGCTGTGTTCCTTTCTGGAGATTCTAGGGGAGAGACCTTTTAGGGTTGGTGGAGTTCTCACCTCACATCACTCTGATCTTTCATGCAAACGTTGATTGAACTGATGACCCCGAGTTATCAGGGAAATAAGTGGATACACCTAAATAAAATCTAACAGCACAAAAGAGTAATAATAAAATATATCAAAAATTAGAATGCATTAAAACAAATGGAAGAAGAAAAAGTAGTAAAAGAAATTTAAGATCTCAGCATTGCTTGAGAAGCAGTAAAAGAGCTAATAAGTCATGGTACATGTGTAACTGCTACTTGTGTAAAAGTAACAAGCTAATACAAGGGAAAATGGAATTTGAAGAAATCTCAAAGGAAGAAAGAAGAGCAAAAGGAACATAACAAGGTGGGACAAAGAGTAAACAAGGAGTAAACAGTCTATAAGAAAATACATTAACTGTAAATACTCAAATTAAAGGACAAGGATTATTGAAACAAACAAAAAACCTAATTCTATGCCACCTACAAGAGACAAGAGTCAGATTGAAAATGAAAGGATTCAAAGGTTATGTCATAACAACAATAAGTAAAAGTGAAGAAGATTTTTTAATGTTAACATAGATTTGAAAGCAAAAAGTATCACTGGCGATAAGGCAGGATAATAAAACCCACTGTTACTTTACAAGGAATATATTATAAATCTAAACTTCAATGCAATATATGAAGGAAAATTCCAAAAATCTAAGTAGAAATAGAAAAATCTAAATTACCTAGATCAGTAACATAGAACCACAACAACAAATCAGCAGATTATAGAAGATCTGAATACCATCATTAAAAACTTTGGCCTAAATTTACATAAAACACTGCACCAACCATGATGGAATATATATATTATGCAGAAATTTTTAGGTGCACATGGCACATTTATAAAATTGACTATATTCTGGTTATAAAACAAGACTCCAAATAAGCAAGAAATTTAAACCTATATAACCAATATTTTACCAAATAGTTGGATATTAAAAACATACTTCTGATCATTATGTAGGTCAAAGATAAAGTTGCAATGGGAATTAGAATTTTATTAATTCAATGATAATGAAAATATGCCATAACAAAACCTGTGGGTTGCAAATAAAGCTGTGGTCACAGAGAAGTTTATGTATTCCAATTATACTCTCTAAATGTAAAATGGAAAGGAATAAAGTAACTAGAAGATAACCTATCACCCTGAGGTAGGCAGCTCCTGAACTGTACCTGGTGGGGAAGGCAGGGCAGAACTTCAGGAGGCCAGCTGACAGCACGGTGAACACCATGTCAGGAGCAGTCTCCAAGAAAGAGAATTTAATGTACAAAGGGATGACTAAAATATATTTAAGAGCTAGCACCCTGACCCCTCTTAAGGATGACTTATGTTGCTGGGGAAAAAATAAGAAGTGCTCGATGTAGAAGGTGAATAGCTTTATAATTCCCAGGAGAATCTTGGTACCAGGACCACACAATGAAGAACTTGGAGTCCCCGTGGCTAATCCAGCAGACAGAAAAGGAGGAACAGAGATGCGAGAGAAAATAAAGGGAACTCTTGGTGCAATTTGGTGCTGCTGCAGGCCCAAGTCCAGGTATGTGCTCTCTATCTCCACATCTTAAATAAAAGCCACCATGTTCTTCAGTCTTTCAGGTACTTAGAATTTCTCTTTAGAACCTGAAAATGGGGTCAGGTCTGCTCTCTGCATCGCTACAGTACAAAATAGAGGCAGGATGTTTGAAATCGTTCTCCATCTGGCAGAGGAGGCCTTGAAGCTGTGAGCCACTCACTGCAAACCAGCAGGACATGAAGGATTCTTGAGCAGATCTGAAGCTACTGGGAGGCCTTTGAGGAGTTAAATCCCATAGTAAATACTGTACCTTCAATGGCCCCTTCTCCCTCTCTGTCCAGCCTTCCTCCACTCCCGTGGGGGCCCAAAGGGGTTAAATGAGCACTCTTTGACTTGTATTTGGTGGTCCCAGAACTTGACGTGGGCTTGGAGACTTCCATGAAAAGTCTGCCTTCCATCTACTGGCTTGGGTTTCTTGGGCTCTCTGCTCCGGGCTAATCCCTTCAACCTGCTTTTCCCATTTCTGCCAATAATCCCCCTCTCCAGACCTTCCTAATGCTCTTCTGGGGCGGGAGGAGACTTACTGAGGACAATGTTTATTTCTAGAGGGAAAGGTGACCACATGACTTCACAGTGGTCGTCCCCTTGATGATTCAGTTTCTGTCTAGATTAGTCGTGGGTGTTTGTGCACCCCAGCCTCACCCCCAGGAGGCTTTAGAACACTGTCCTTGTCTCAGCACTGAGCCTCTATCTAGCCTCCTTCCCTCTCTCTCCTTACCCATCTTTACCCACAGACTCGCAGGCTTTCTGGACCTCTGAGGAAGATAAGCACTTCACAGAACCTCTGCTACAGAACCAAACATATTGAAATGACTCTTTACGAAGATACTGAAACAACAGAAAATGAATACATGACGATTGTTTCTCCTGAGGATTCAGTTACATAGGGGGCCTTTAGCAAACTTTGATTGATAAATCTAACCTTTCCTTCCTTGGCAATAGTTGATCACACTGTGAGGAAAACAAGTTGGAGAATGGAAAAATAATATTTGGATTTCAATAATAATAAAGATGCAGGGGCTATCTTTGACTTTTGCAAGGTGAGAAGACAGTTTACATTTTGATTATTTGATGGCAGGAATCCCTTTTAAAACAGGGTCAGTCTGCATGATGCATTTAAAAATCAACCTTTTCAAATATAGCCATAACCCCCACAAGATTTCTTGATTTCTCTGGGGTCAAATAAACCATCACATCTCACAGTGGTGCCCTGTATATGAAAGTGATAAACATAACCTGGAAGCACGGCAGTGGCTAAAAATATGGAGCTGGTAGCCATTCGTTGAAATTATTTTTTGCTTTTAATTCATCACATAAAATGCTAATGTCCAAATTCAGGCAGGTAGATCTTACCAACCGTCAAGAGCTTCAACCCTGCTAACAGCTAAGTATGCACTTATAAACCCTACTTTGACTGCTCCAGAAACTTACTGGGTTTCGTTAATGCCTCTTTTACTATTTCCTTTGTGTCATTTTGTTTTTCTTTAAAAACACAGCTGTGTGATCTTGGGGAAGTTATATTATTTCCTTGAGACTTGGTTGCCTTCTCTGTGCAGATCTGGGTATAATTTTAGTATTGCTCAATAAAATTTTTGTTGATAATGAAAATATTCTATATCTGTACTATGTAAAGCAGTATATTCAACAGCTACATGGAGCTAATAAACATCTTTGAAATATGGCAAATGCAAATGAGGAACTGAATTTTTAATCTTATTTTTAAATTTGTTTAAATATAAATAATGCCACGTGGCTAGCATCTGTTGACAGTACAGATCTACATAATATTTTAAGGACACTCTCCACTCAAAAACTCTACCATTCATTAACTCAACCTAAATATTTTTGCCCTCTGACAAACAGAAAATAAGTTATGCTTCCCTTGAAATTATCTGTCAAGACCTTTATCAGTTTGGGGACATTATATTCTTAAAATTCACTTTGCTTTATGAAACTTTAATAATGTTGGAGTTCCCTGCCCTTGGTACCACCTTTGTGATGATGGGAAATATTGTGGATGATCAAGGACCATTTCAAGAGATCATGGAGAGAAATCTCCTTTTGGATTTAATTTCATTATGAGGATGTCAAAATGCTAAATTACTTAAAATAAAACCCATACCGATTTTATGCTAAGTTATATGCTACATGTAGCTGGAAAAATGTTAAAAAGGTTTTTTAAAGAACTGCACATCTGTTTTTGAAGCTGATTTGGCTGTTCAAGGCTTGCTAGCACTTTATGCATCTCAGTACTATTTCACTTAGTAAACAAATGCAGTTGCCATAATTGCTGCATATGTGTCTGTGTTCCCTTCTAGGCTATATGTTTTTGAAGTTAGAAACTATATTTATATCACAGCCCCTATGTATAACACAATATCCGTTGCTAATTCAGATTGTGTTTTAAGATATGAGACAAAATTTAAGACTTTTATTATAGTCATAAACATCTAGCAAACCAACCAGAAAATAAAAACTAATTTTCAGTGGGTTGGCCAAGAACAAAAAAGAGAGGAATACCTAGTGCAAAATCATCTCTCTAATAACTACTGTTGGATTTAGAGCACACACATGCTAAACTTACTTTAAAATATCTTCTCATCAAAGATTTGAGGTTGGACTGGAAAATATTATATCAGAAGTGAAAATAATTATGTGGTCTGACCAGCGTGGATCATACAATGTAAGTGTATACTACATATAAAGTAGATAAACTACGAGGTCCTACCGTATAGCACAGGCAACTATATTCAACACTTTGTAATAACCTGTAAAGGAAAAGGATCTGAAAAAAGAAATATATATATCTGAATCACGTGGCTGTACACCTGAAACACAACATTGTCAATCAACTATACTTCAAGTAAAACAAAACAAAACAAAACAAATAAGTGTAAAGGGAAGTATAGTTTTATAAATTCACCTCTGATATCCAATGGACCAACTGAAAGACAACAGAAAGTACAACTTTCTAGGAGACAGGACATGGCCAGCAAACCAGGCCGTTACCCTCAGTAACGGTCATACCTGCCAAAAAATATACAGACTAGCCTGCATTCATGAATTCATAGGAATTCTTCATTTATCTGGCATTATTAGGCAATGAAGTATTGTATGCTAGGAAAAGTTTTTTTTTTAATGACAAATTTAAGAGGAGTTATTTTAACCTTCACTCAGTAATTTTTTTCTAAAATTAAGAAATGTATCCACTGGTGTATCTAATGTTTCCGTGATAACTCGGGGTCATCAGTTCAATCAACGTTTGCATGAATAATGAATAATGCAAATGGAAACAAGGCAGGCATGCTTACTGAAACTGAAAATGACATGGCACTGGCTGGAGTAACTGATGAGAGAGCAAGAAAAAAACAAAAATGAAAACAAACCGTGATCAAGAAACAATCAGTCAAGTTCTGACTTTCTGTACTTAGTTTCAAAAAGAGATACCACAAATCCCAGCGGGAGACTCCAGCATCATTAGCTGTCTTTCTCCTTTGTTTCCACCTTCCTCTCCTTTTCCTTCTACCCTAGATTGTTCCAGGAAGTGTTTATAGCTCCTTGCAAAACAAATTCTAATACTTGCTTTCTCTCACACAAACTTCACAATATGTCCATGTGATAAATAGTGTGGAGATAAAAGACAATTCATCACAGGCACATCTCCAATGAAAATAAAATTAGAAACTAGTTTCTACACATGCAGAGAGAAGGGCGTGGTGTCAGGCACTAATTTCCTTGCGAATTCCTCTCCATTTCTAATAGATGTTCTTCTTTACCAAGATCCCTTTTTATTGGTGTCCTATTCCAGACTGCTCCACTCCGCCCATCCTCATCCTGTAAAATACATTCACACTCTTTTGTGACCCTACTTATTTGCCCATTAAATAATCAATCATAGAACTGTCGGAATTAAATACAGAGTGAAATTAAAATACTGGAGTCACTTGGAGGGTTTAAGCAGCTCCACCAGAAAATACTGGGCATGGATTTAAAAGAGGCTGCGTGGGACTTGCTCTTGTCCGAGTTCTTTCTCAAGAAGTATCTGAAATAAGCCTAAATTCAGAGTTAATCAGATTGGCCTGCTTTCTCAGGTGGAGTGGAACTCATTGCTCTTTCCCCTCAACTCCTTGATGTCAGTGGCACTTTCTGGAGATGAGGTGGACTTCTCTGCCTACTGCAGAAGCTCAGTTACCCCAGGAACCACTCCCCATCTGAATCCCACACTGGAGGCCAGATGTCAGCCTTCCCAGAACATTCGTGGTCTCCTTTCAGTTTTTGACCTGCTCAGATTGAGTTCCTGTAGACTCTTCCTCAGCTTGAAACCTGATCTTCCACCCCTTTCCCTGACCTCGATGGTTACCTGCCTACTTTAAGCCTCAGGTACTTTAGCTATAAATTGATATATTGGCCCTTAATTCTAAAGTCTTCTTTCTAAAGCTCTACAATGTGGTGGCTCCTTGAAAATGTTTCTCTTTGCTGGTTTTAATTTTGTACAGAATTAAAACCACAGCTACTCTAAAAGACAGTAAGTTGCATTGGATAAGGAAAGTGTGCTTTTGTAGTTAGATTAACAGGGATGGAATACGACTTAGTATGTTTTAAGATACTCATGATCCGTTCTCGTGAGAGTCGGGGAAGAAGGGGAAGAGAGTTAATAAAATACCAAATGATTGTGACAAACTAAGTTCACCAAGAGGTAGGTGATTAGTTACTACTTGAATAAGCCACACAAATCCAATTCAAGTTGTCCTTTATTTTTCTAAGAAGGATCCCAGTGAACTAAGTCCCATGTTCAGTAACACCACGTTCAATGGCTTAGTCTTTAAAAACTGTTATGTGGCTGGAAGAAGAAACATTGCCCATCAGTCCTAATTGATGTTTAGCTATCATGCACATTTCAAATAAATTTATTACATTGCCTGATCTCAGTGTAATACATTCCAAAGGGGCCAAGAGCACATGAAAAGTTATGGAGTTTCCATCTTCTACACTGAAGTGTGCAATAAATTACATATTATTTGGCCGTGAAATTCACAAGCCATAGAAACCACACCATTAGCAATGTATACAGTGGTAAACAGCAGGTAACGAGAATGATATAAAACAAAATAGACTGTGTATGTTGGCACTGCTGCCAATAAAACAATCATTAAATGCATTCATATGCATCTACGCTAGGTAAGCTCTTTAGGGCAATTGCTATGAGTTCTACATACCTGTCAGGATATTATATATAGCCCAATTTCTATGGCGTTTATTCAAAGACACTGAGAAAGGGTTACTCTTGGTAAATTCAGACCTTTTCTCAATATAGAATTTGGTCAACATGCATTGTGAACAGCAAAATTTCACAGTGCTTTCAATTTTCCTACACTAATTGCCACCTCAACAAATGCAGGATTAAGTATAATGGATTATAAGAAGTTAGAAAGAAAAGATGGAAGAAAAGAAGGAAGGTAGAAAAAAGGTGGGTATGGAGTACTTCATCATTTACGTAGAGTGGACCTAAAACTAAACTGAGGTTTCCCTGAACTATTAGCATACGCTATAGAAACTTAAATGAAAAAATAAAAACAAAACCAGCAAGGGAAACTCAAAGATTCTTTGTTTCTTCACTTTACTGCATATACACGTCCATCTTAAACAATCTATATGCTTATATCCAATAAGAGAGCATTGTTTTGCAAGGCTATTTGGGTTCTATCAGCATGTAAAGGTCGGACAACTCAACTTTAGCAGAGTCAGCCTTCAGGTGAATAATTGCTTCTTTCAGGTTGTGAGCATTTGAATTCTCCAGAAATGTTTCCCAAAATATGAAAACTAAAAGAGTCCTAGGACAGCGTCCTTTAGAAGTTTTATAGTATCAAGGCTTTTGGAGGAAGAGTATCCTTGTCGATTATCAACACAATGATTCCAAGCAGGTCAATTTATGCTGAGAATATTATATAACAGAACCCACTTCACTTCCATTATACTGACAATGATCTTCCTTACTTCAACCTTGTGCTTCTTAGTAAAGTTGAAAATACGGAGCCAAGAACAGACAGTGACAATGCCAGAGACTCAGATGTACCTATAGGAGCCTTCAGACAACATCAGCCACCCAGGCTAAAGTCCTGGTTTAAAACATCCCAACATGAATGCATCTCAAAAATCATATACTGAGCAAGTGAAGCCAGATCCAAAGGGCACCCACTGTATTATTCAACTTACATGAAATTCTAAACTGGGCAAAAGTCATCTCTAAAGATAAAAAACAGATCCGTGGTTGCCTTGGGGTGGGAGATGGGGATACTTTTGCAAAAGCCTAGGAGGAAACTTTCTAGGGTTTTAGAATTGTTATCTATCTTTATGGGGGTGGTAGTTATACAAATGTATACATTAATTAAAAGTCACTGAACCGTTGACTAAAAATGTCTGCATTTTATTGTATGTAAATGATACCTTAATAAGGTTGATTACAAAATGAACCAAAACCAAAACAAAACAGAAGAAAAACCTCTTAAGACCTCAAAGGAAATACACTGTTTTCTTCCAGGGTACCAGATTGGAAATGAGGCATTGGTCTGTTCTACCCTCAGATTTTCCCTAGGATTATCTAGTCTATTTTAAAGCACTAGAGTCCCCTATCAGGAAAACTCACCCCATGTTTAATTACTTTGATTTCTTCTCTGCCTCTTCTCCCAAAACAGTAAAGTCATGCACGGAAGGAAAACCAGCTTTTGCCAAATTTGCATCATCATATATTCTTTCCAAAGCGATTATGTATGGAATAAAATTTGGATACACTTTGTAAAAATCTAGCCTTTTGAGCCTTACAAATCTTAACAGTTAACCTATTGTCTCACCTGGAATTTGGAAAAAAATTATTTTGAAAATGAATAGCTGAGATTTGACATTTTTTGTGTGTGTGATTTTCTCTTCCCCTAAGAGAGAAGTGAGTAGGAATGAGAAACACATACATAAAGAAAAATAAATTATCTTGCTGCCTTTGCATGGTTATAATTTATAGGAGGCCCTTTTCAACAATAATCTATTATCAGAATCAATAAAATATAATCTCCATGAAGGCCAGGCCAGGATATTTGTCTCTTTTTCAGCAGATTGCAATACAAACCACATTCATGGATATGCTTCTTGATGATCTTTGTAATACTGGAACAGTTGACCATTTCCTCATGCCTCTTCACCTTAACTTCAACCTGGATTTTCACCAATGACCTCACATTTCCTTCTCTATCACTTGGTTGTGGGCCTCTTTTCCAACTCCAACTCCAACTCGCATTTCACTCTGGCACGAAAGGAAGACTCACACCTTCCTGCTTTTTAGTGATACCTCGAGGTCATTACCATATTGTGATCACCCTGAAGAATAGCCAGACAATTGTTATTTCAGAGCCATCTGACAGTTTGTAGTTCTAAAAATTAACTAAGGACCAAAATTGTCAAAAATATCCTAGTTTAAGATTTTGGTAATACAGCAACAGTAATTCCGAAGTCATTTATGACAACCAGTGTGGGAAGC
Source organism: Orcinus orca (assembly GCF_937001465.1). NCBI lineage: Eukaryota > Metazoa > Chordata > Mammalia > Artiodactyla > Delphinidae > Orcinus > Orcinus orca. The sequence goes on along the minus strand of NC_064575.1, from coordinate 36,664,056 downwards.
ACCCTCCTTCAGGAAGATCCTTTGCCATACAATACTCTTTCCCTGTCTGGTAATAAGGAAGAATGGCCGAGGAAAGTAACCTTTTGTGGAAAGAAATACTTGGCTTTGAGAAGGCTTGAAGTTCATACATTTTTCTTGAATTAGATTCCTCATTAATTACTTTATCCACAAAGAGGTAATTATCAGAGTTATGTAAGCAATTAAGGAGATGCTACTTCTCATTCTTTCAGCTTGTTGACCTTTCTCACTTTATTTCATGTGGCCATCTGAAACATCAGTGATTTACATGTCTGTCTTTCTTTTTTTTTTTAACAGATTTCTGTGTGTGTGTCCCCATGATGAAAACATCATTACAGTAAAATATCATGAATAGACTCTTAAGAAGCAGAGTCTACTGAAAGTCCTGGAAAATATGAAAGCACTAATATTCATGGACAACTCTACACTCTGAAAGTTACTCCAAATGTTGTTGATCTCTCTTTTGTCTAGGAGTTTTTCAAATTTTCTACCATGATCATTTGTTAGTTTTATAATTACATAATAAAGGCATTACATCATACAATCTTTTGTTATCCATTGCAGTTTTAAAACTATTCCTTTCCTTGTCCTCAGCAGATATGTCATAGATTATTAGTACATAAGCAAAGACTTTCAACGTAACAGTACTTTATAGTGAGAAGAACTATACTGAGCTATCTCTATCCTAAGACAATGCACTAGGAAAGCACTAGGAATTCTTAAGCACTAGGAATACAGAGACGATCAAGGGGCAAGTGCCTTGCCTTCGAGTATACATGATCATTATAGCAAATGCTTAAATAGCACTTAGTATATAACTCACCACAGCAGTCTTATTATCCTCCTTTTTAATAGGTGAGCAGAGGAAGCCACAGGGAAGTCATAGGGTAAAGCCAGAATTTGAACCTAGGTAGACTAGTACACTCTCCACGGCTTTAACTACTACATTAAAAAAAATATATATATATATATAAGACTCCAAGTATTCCAAAGTTACAAAACACTTATCTACCAAAACTCAAAAAGGAGCACACAAACTTGCATAGAAAATAAACATGTGGGCTTACCTTGTGGCGCAGTGGTTGAGAGTCTGCCTGCCGATGCAGGGGACATGGGTTCGTGCCCCACTCCGGGAAGATCCCACATGCCATGGAGTGGCTAGGCCCGTGAGCCATGGCCGCTGAGCCTGCGCGTCCGGAGCCTGTGCTCCTCTACGGGAGAGTCCGCAACAGTGAGAGGCCCGTGTACCGCAAAAAAGAAAATAAACAAGTAAAAGTTCATAAATAAACCACAATATAACCTGTTCCACATAATATACTGACTGCAGTGTCCTGGGCCTCTCCCATCCTTAGGTAGCTGGAAATTACAACAAAATAATACTTTTCACCTTTGGAAGCCACACCATCTCTCATACCAACCAACCAATTACTTCCTTAGAGAGAACAGGAAACTAACCTGAATATCATAAAATATATGTATATAGCATTAGTGATGTAGAATCCTTGTTTAAAGACAATAACTTCAATAGCAGAGGGAACTTTACCATTGCAGGCTTCAGATAACCTCTATATTTCTCAGATTTCAAGCTAAATCATAAAATGCCATATTGTGTCTGAAGCTATTTTTTCAATAGTCCAATTTTCTTAAATGCACTAGCAAAGCAGTAAATACTGAGGAACATTTTGGCTTCCAAATCCTAAAGCCATCCTCATTATGCCTGGGTGATCATGGGGACGTCATCGGAACTACCAGAGGACTGGCTGAAATACCAGTGTTCTGGTCAGCTTACAAATTAGAAATTATACAGAATCCAATTTTATTTTTTTGTTAAGTAATTCCTATGAGGCTTTTAGGATGTCAGTGTAAAGTCCTTTCATGTATAATCTTTATCCATTAGATAGGGAACAATGCCAATCCCCGTCATAAATACTTTCACAACCTGACACTGAAAATCCATTGCAGGGCATAGGACCTGCAAATAGGATGTGAATCACACACATCCACTCATTCAGACAATCCACAAATACTCATTTTTAAGTCTACTATATGCCAATAATGTACCGGCCTCTCAGATGCTAAACCATGCTAAATGCTGAAACAGACATACTCAGTTCGGGCCCTCCTGGAACTTATTACCTACAGAAGTGCCTTCGTTGTAAATGGTCAGGTCTCAGCCAATGCTATTATCATCAGCAGGTGACCAAAGGATAGAGCTTGCTTCCCTTCAGAGGTACAAAACAGTTCTTACACCTGAATGGGATGCAAAGAATAATCTGACTTCTGTTCACCGGGGCATGAATTCAACTGTCCTTGCAGAAGAGATAACAGATGGTGTGAACCCCAGATCTAAGAAAAGGGCCAGGCACACGATAAGTATTCAGCTTTCAAAAACAAATGAACAATCACTTCCTCTCCTAGATCTTTAAACCCTTCCTCTGTTGGCTACTTTCTCTCAGCTTATAAACATCCTCAAATATACCCACTTAAAAAAACTCTCAGACCTATGATTCTTTGGATATTCTTGTGGATAACCTAAGTCTCTACCATGCCTTCAAACACCTGTCCTCCCAAAAGCCCACATCTGTACCTTGGGCCCAGACCTGTCTACCAGGCCCCTCTAAAGCACTGAAGATGAAGTAAGATCCTCTCGCCACCCCCAATCCCTTTCTACTGTGCTCTGTATCTCTCAAAAAGATGCAGCTGTAAACTGTCACCCACGCTTGCTGCCCTCCCTTTTCTAACTGGTCACCAGGCCTCATCCAATCTCTCTCAGATCTGCAAAACCCGGTCCCACCTTTTATAACTTAAGTGGGACCCTTAGATAACAATTCACCCTGCACCCAATCAACTGCCTTCCACATGGAGGTCCAAGTGAGCCTCTAAACCAGAATTCCATTTCACTGTTCTTTGGTGTTTCCCGTAGCCTTCAGGATAAACATCCAAACTTCTGACAGGACAAACAAGGTGCTTTTCTGTTGGGCCCCACTAAGTTTTCAGTATCAACTCTCATTTCTTTCCCAAACCCTGAGTTCCAGTCCTGTACATTAGTTTTGCCATATTTTCCTATATTTCTCAAACTTCAACACACACTGCTCTCTCCTGCCACCCCAGGAGCTTCTACATATCCTTAGAAAGGACGGCACTTCCTCCAAGAATCCTACCCTGAACTTGCCCTTCCAAGTTTCTGTGCTCTGCAAAAGGGAAAGATGGCGGGGAGGGATACATTAGGAGTTTGGTATTAACATATACACACGACTATATATAAAATAATCAACAAGGACCTACTGCATAGCACAGGGACCTCTACTCCATATCCTGTAACAAAGTGTACGGGAAACGAATCTGAAAAGGAATGGATATATGTATAACTGAATCACTTTACTGTACACCTGAAACCAACACAGTATTGTAAATCAACTATACACCAATATAGAATAAAAATTAAATTAAAGAAAAAGAGAGATTCTGTGCTCTGTAGCAGCAGAACTCAGTTCTTCCAGAGCACTGACTCCTGTGCTTGTGTTTACTTGCTGCCCAGTAGAAGGGAAGATTACCTAGGGCAGAAGCATGGTCTCCAGCAGCCCTTGGTTCTGACAACTCATTCATGTGCCAGGATACTTCACACACATAACCTGCTTAATTAATTCTAAGAACCCACAGAAAGAGTGATTTTTAATGTCATTTTACAAGTGTGGGGATTATAGTGCAAAAGAAACCTGTCCAGGCCACAGAAAGCATCAGCCCTGGAATTCAAACCCTAAGCTGCCTTGACACCGGTGCTCTTTCCACTATATATGATACACCTATTGAAAAAAAATTTTTTTTTCCTGAGCCCTGTTTGAATGGAAAGGAAATGAAGCTGGGATATATCCATTTCCTAATCGCTTTGGTGTGTACCAGGCAAAGTCATTCAACAGACCAGGTAACATCTATGCAACAATTAACGATGCTCCAAACGGTGCTAAGTGTTCTACTTTGTAGAGTCTAGAAGCATTAACACAGTGCATCCTTGTAACCGCCACGGAGGCTGGGTCCTGTTAAGCCCATGTTACAGATGAGAACACTGAGACCTTGAGGCCTTAAGGCACTCGGCCGGGGTCACCGAGCTGGCAGGAGTCCTAGGCCGCACGCCCCATCTAGTGCACGCACACCCGGGCACTGCGCACCGGTTCTAGTGCCCACCCTCCACCTTTAACCATTTAATACCCCGCTTCTCAGCGCCCACACGAGGGCCCCTGGAAGCGGGAAGTACAAACCTGTCTCGACAAGCCGTGGCTGGAAGAAGCTCTGGATACATATCAGGGGCAGAGGGTGCTCAGGAGCGGCGCCCAGTCTACCCCGCGGAGGCGGTCGGCATTAAGTCCAGCAGGCCCTCCCTCAGGGAAGCCCGCACGGAGGGCAGAGGCACCGAGTCCTGCAGCGCGCACAGGTCCTCAGAGCGCGAGAAGGAGTCGGCCGCGCTGTCCGGGCGCAGCTTCACCGAGTGATCATGGCCTGAGCGCGGCCTCGGGGACGCTGGCTGCAGACAGGATGCCCACACCCTCCTGTGGGTCCCGGCTCGCCTCCCGGCCCCTCGGGCGCCCACCGCCCGGCGGCTGTGGCCCCGCATCGTGCGCAGGACCGGCGTCGCAGCCAGAAGACATAGGGCCACGGGCCCCAGCTAAGCCGGGGCCTCCATGCCGCGCTCCGGAGCCCACGCGCGGCCTGGTGTTGCCGCGGGCATTAACGCCCTCCCGAGCCGCGGGGTTGCGGTTTAAGCCTCCGGGCGGGCCCGTGGGGGCGGGGCTCGAAGACTTCTGCGCGCTCGCTGTGCGTCCGCACGCAGACCCGCCTCCCCTGACGACGCGGCCTGAGGAGCGGTGTCGGCAGCTTCGAGACTACGGCAGCGCGAAAGGTAGGAGTTGTGGAGAATTTGGGGTTTCCAAAAAGCGTTTGCTGACTGATCCAAACAAAAGTGAGACATGGTTGTATCAGCGCATTTTAAAAGTAGTTAAACTACCTCAAAGTGTCTATGCTCGCCCCGCCCAGGAGAGAGCGTGAACTCCGTGAGGGACGCAGGAAAGGCTGAGTGAACGTCTGCCTGTGGTCCCTTACCTGGTGCACAGGTGTGTGAATTTCTGCGGAGAGCTCTTAATTTCTGTCGTTTCTGCTGACTTGACACGGTGGTTGGCAAGCGGTGACGTGTTCCGTGCATTCAGGACATGATTGTGGTTCCGAATAATCACTTTGTTTTGTCCTGACACCTCCACAGAGAATTTACTACTGAATATCCACTTTAGAGAGGAGAAACTGAGGCGTAGGAAGTGAAGTGACTGAGTAAGAGGAAGGACTCAGACAATTGGTGTTAGTAAATTAACCCTGCAAAGAGGCCGTTAGCCTGCGGTGTCTCTAGCGATGCGGCCGCCTACTTAAACCAACCAAAATCTAAGCCTGTCAGCGCCTCAGGGTGACGAACACTGCTGAAGACACCCAGTCACAAACCACCAACTAGGCGTTAAAGCCATAGCAAATCACTCGTTTCCTTGCTTTGCTTCTGCCCTTTTAAAATAAACATCTCTGCAGCTCCTGTGGCTGGAGTGCTCCTCACCTCTTCCGCTTTGTGCTGCCTGAATTGAATGTATTTTTGCGCACATAAAGTGTTAAAATTTTAAATATGCCTCAGTTTGTCTTCTAAGATTGGCCGTAGAAGTTGGATTTGTGTCCGGTTTCTAGAGCAGTGGTAGTCCTCTGGTCAGGCCTTAGGCGTTACGTGTACAACGTTCCTCTTCTACCACCACCTTCTGGATGGCTCCACCCACTACGAGCTCCCACGCATCAGTTCCCCTAGGTGTGGTCAGCAATGGCTTTTACATGCAGCGTGCTCACATTATAACATCGCAGACACTCCTCCGTCCTCCAGCCAGCGTGTGAAGTGAAACATTACCATTCCTGTTGAAGAGTCTCTGGTGTGACCACTTTCCCAAGCACAGCCACTCCCCAGCTGACCCTGGGTAACCACTCCTCTGAACTTGGTCTCCATCACTGGCATGGATGTCTTTCTATGTAGGCTACATGTTTAAGTATTCTTAAACTGCATATCGTATTCTATTTTGTTTTCTCTTGTTACTTGCTTTATTTAGTGTTATCTTTGCTAGGTTCATCCATGCTGACACGTAAAGATCTGTCTAGTTCATGTACTTTCCTCGCTACGTAGGATTCCCATGTAGGGAAATCCAATAATTTATATGTGCATTTTCCTGTTGATGGACATTTAAATTGTTTCGAATTTTAAGTATGATTTCTTTTTTAAAAAAATTTTATATCCTTTTTAAAGGTTACTTTACATTTACAGTTATTACAAAATATTGGCTATATTCCCTGTGTTGTACAATACATCCTTGAGCCTGTCGTACACCCAGTAGTTTACATCTCTCACTTCCCCACCCCTGTATTGCCCCCTCCTCCCCCTCCGCACTGGCAACCATTAGTTTGTTCTCTATATCAGTGACTCTCCTTCTTTTTTGTTATATTCGTTCAATTGTTGTATGTTTTAGATTCCATTTATAGGTGATATCCTACAGTGTTTCAGAGTTCAAAAGACTCTCACGACAGAAGCCAAAAGGTAAGAGCCATTTTACATTGATAAAAAGCAGTTTAACTATGTAGAAGCAGAAAATGAAAAGAAATAACTTTGCATTACATTTAATAAAAGCTTAGGGAGATCTTTGTGGTATATTAGTGAACTTATTTGTGGAAATTTAGCCATGTACATTGTGTTGGAGAGGCACCAAGAGTTCAAGGACTCTCACAATTTGAGTACACAATTGCCTTACTTGTAGGCATGGTGGCACCATTTACATAACAATGATTTGGAGGATGTTGTGTTAGTCAGCTCTTGCTGTGATAATGCTTTGGAACAAATCGACCCAAAACTCAGTTCCATAAACAAGAATTTATTTTTCTTGGACCTCTTGGCTAGCTGCAGTGGCTCTCTTTTAGTCCTCTAGATGGCTGGTTTTGCTCCGTGTTTTGGGTCAGTTTGAGGTCTGTAACACACATGTTCCTCTGGAGCCCAACTATGAGGCCGCAGCTCCCAGGCCCTGTCTTCTCACAAAGTTCACTGAAACATAAGAGGTGAGCCCAACTGCACAAGCCCATTTAAGGCCTCTGCTGCTCATTGAAGGCCATCATGTCTGCTCACACTTCATTGGCCAAAACATGTCACAGATCTAAGCTGTATTTAGAATATGTGTATTTGTTTAAAGTTGGGTGCCCTCACAGAAGAATATTGCATTTTGGACAGTGTTACCTTAGCATTTTCATTGGCATTTGCAAACGTGATAAACACCGTGTGCACTTTTTCACCTTCGAGAACTTTCTGAAATTGTGGGACTATTTCTATTGGAAAAGAGGAAGGTACACTTTAGAACTCAACTCTAGTTATGGCATTGTTGGGAGAAGAATTATTGAGATAAAGTCAATACAAGTGAAAGATTTAGGATCACATGTTCATCATTAACATTACCATTCTATAGAACATTCCTGGAGAATTGTGATGCTTGCTTTATGTGATTTCTATCATAAATCATTAGAATTTGACCAAGACACTTCAGTGAAGCATACATCATACAGCACATCGCATTTCAGTTTTTCCTACCACTCCAGAACTTATCATCAATACTTTACCATAACTCAGAAACAGAAACTGAGTGAGTTCATTGTTAGCAGACGGGCTTCACAAGCAATACTAGTGGAAGTTCTTCAAATGATAGCAGACAGTAACTCAAGCCATACAAACAAAACAAAGAATGCTGACTAGAGCAGTTGTGTAGGGAATTATAAAAGATACTGTAATTTCAAATTTCTTCTCCTTTCTTCTCTTAACTAATTTAAAAAGTACCTAAACAATATGACTATATTTGGATTGTTCTCTATATAACATAAAAAATATCATATATTTGATGATATGGCACAATGAAGGCAGTGAGAACAAAGCTGTGTTAGAATAAAAATGACAGTACACCATAAGCTGAATCCGCAGGAAGAAAGGAAGAGAACCAGAAATGGTAAATAGATTAACCCGACAAACTCAAAAATATTTATTTGCTCAACTTTCTTCTCTAAGCTCTTTGAAAAAATAACCTTCTGAGAAGTAATTATTATAATAATATGTTGTTAAGTATGTAACATATATAAATGTAATAAAAACAAAAAAGAGGGGAAAGCATACAGCTCTATAAAAGTACAGTTTCTGTTTCTATCTGGAATGAACCTAGTAAAAATCTGAAGAGATTCTTAGATGTATTACATAAGCCCTAGTGCAGCCATTACTCAAACAATGTGGTTAAAAATCATTAAAGGAATTACATGTTACAGTAGAAAATATCTACTTACTATAAAAGGAAACTGGAGGAACAATAACAAAAAAGCAAAAACATGAGACATGTAGAAAACGAAAGGTAAAATGATAGACATAAATAAATCCTACCATATCAATAATAAAAACTAAATGTAAATGAATTAAACAGTACAATCAAAAGGCAGATATTGTCGAACTGCGTATTAAAAAATGTTTTCTATAGGAGACACTGCTTGGATTCAAAAGTCTAATGTGTACAAAGTAAAAGGATGAAAAAATATACCTCATGCAAATAGCAACCGTAAGCATTGCTGAAGTGGCTATACTAATACCAGAAAAAATAGACTTTAAAACAAACAAAAAAGTTACTAGATATGAAAAGGGACATTTTATGATAAAGAAAGGGAAGATAGGGCTTCCCTGGTGGCGCAGTGGTTGGGAGTCTGCCTGCCAATGCAGGGGACACGGGTTCGTGCCCCAGTCCGGGAAGATCCGACATGCCGTGGAGCGGCTAGGCCTGTGAGCCATGGTCGCTGAGCCTGCGTGTCCGGAGCCTGTGCTCTGCAACCGGAGAGGCCACAACAGTGAGAGGCCCGCGTACCGCAAAAAAAAAAAAAAAAAAAAGGAAGATACAAAAATCTTTACCCTATTTGCCCTGAAAAAGGTAAAACCAAAGTACACGAAGAAGAAAATACCAAAATCCATGAAGAATTGAAGGAAGAAATAGATAATTGCACAACATTGGGTAGAGGCTTCAGTACTCCACAGTCAATAATGGATAGAACAGTTAGGCAGAAGATCAACAACGATATAGAAGACTTGGACAAGACTATGAATTAACAAGACCTAATAAATGTTTACAGAACACTCAGCCAAACAGTAAAATACTCATCCTGCTCAACTACATGTGAAACGTTTTCCAGCATAGATGACATGCTAGGCTGTAAGAGAAGAGATTGAACCCCACATACATTGCTGGTGGGAATGTAAAATGGTGCGGCCATTTTACAAAACAGCTTGAGAGTTCCTGCAAGTGTTAAACATAGAGTTACCCTATGACCCAGCAGTTCCACTACTAAATATATACCTAAGAGAAATAAAAACTTATGTCTGCTCGAAAGCTTGTACGTGAATGTTCATAGAAGCATATTTCTAAAAACAAAAGGTGGAAATAATTCAAATGACAAATGAATAACCAAAATGTGGAATATCCATACAATAGAATAGCATTCAGCTATAGAAAGGAATGATCTATTGATCCATGTTACAACATGGATGAACCATGAAAGCATTATGTAAAGTAAAAGCAGCCACTCACAAAAGATCACATATTGTATGTTCCCATTTATATGAAATGCCCAGAATAGCAAATCTGTAGAGACAGGAAGTAGATGAGTGGTTGCCTAGGGCTGAGAGGGTTGAGGAGATTGAAAAAAGCTTGTTCATGTGTAATGGGTTTTTTGTGGGGGGACAGGAATCTAAAATTGGATTGTTGTGATGGTTACACAAGTCTTTTAGTGGTTACACTGAGAACCACTGAATTGTATACATTAAAGTGTTGAAATTATGGTATGTAAATTACATCTCAATAAAGCTGTTAAAATTATGATAATTTCATATTTATAAATTTGAAAATTCATCGAAAATGACAAATTCTTTAAAAATGCAAGCTAACAAGACTAACCCAAGAAAGAAAACATATCTCAAAAACCTATATCTACTGCAAAAGTTGTTTGTATAATTAAGTACCTTTACAGAAAATGATTTCCAGGGATAAATGGCTTTCCAAGTAAATTGTTCCAAATATTTAGGGAAGAAATATTGGTAATCTTACATAAAAATCTTCCAGGAAACAGAAAAGTATATATTGCTCAAAATCTTTATAAGGCCAACATAAACTAAAAAGAATATTACAAGAACAGAATCACAGGCCAGTTTCTCTTTTGAACATGTATGCAAAATGTGTAAACAGAAGCACAAACTGTATCCATGGTATGTAAAACAATCATATATCACAATCAAAGTAGCTTTATTCTAGTAATGCAAGGTTGGTTTAATGTTCAAACATGAAACTGATCCCAGGAATGAATTAGAGTGGGAAAAAAGTCATTTAAAACAGAAGTCTTGGGACTTCCCTGGTGGTCCAGTGGTTAGAACTTGGCGCTTTCACTGCTGGGGCCCTGGGGTCCAATTTCCGGTCAGGGAACTAAGATCCTGCAAGCCATGAGGCGGCCCCCCCCCCAAAAAAAAAGGAAAAAAAGAAGACTTAAGCAGGAGAAGCACAAGATCGAATAAACAAAAAAGATAACACCTTATGAAAAGTAGGTGAAGATTATGGAATATGCTAAAATTTTAAAACAAAAAGAAGCATTTAAAGATTCAAGAGGATGTGACAAATATTGTACATAGGCAAAAAATAAAATAAAATAAAATATACGGATGATGGGAGCCCAAAAATCCAGATGCCCATGTCCTGTCTCTGAAGATTCTCATTCAATGGGTTATGGATTTCCTCTATGTTTAAAAACCTACAGGTGTTATAAAGCAGAAACTAACACACCATTGTAAAGCAATTATACTCCAATAAAGATGTTAAAACACAACCAATCAAACCTACAGGTGATTCTGATATGATTCACAGACAATGTAAAGCTTCTGCTTTACAGGAAATAATACCAGATTATTTTGTTATTTTATAGTTATAGTAACAGGTTGTACTATTGACCGGTAAGTCTGATGTCAAAATGCACTCCCCACTAGGGATATAAAAGGAACTAATAGTCTCTGCGGCTACTTGGTGGCAGCATGCATGTATTGCAAGGGCAATTATTGTAGGAATCCAAATGAGTGGAACATTTTAGAATTGGAAGACTACATAGAGATCATCTAGAAAAGCTTCCAACTATTATAGTTGTGAAAACTAAGGCCCATATAAAAGAAATGATTTATCTCCAAAGAGCGTTAGTGAAAGAGTATGAAATTAAAAGTATCTCTGAACTTTTAATTTAGTGCTGTTTTTGTTAATCTCATGTATTAGCTTAAACTTCAGTGTGACAGATTTGGGATTGAATTCTTGCTCAGATTTACTGATTGCGTGCCTTTTAGTAAGTTACTAAAACACTTTTTTTAAGAAAAATAGATTTATTTATTTATTTTTGGCTGCGTTGGCTCTTCCTTGCTATGCGCGGGCTTTGTCTAGTTGTGGTGAGCGGGGGCTACTCTTTGTTATGGTGCGCGGGCTTCTCATTGTGGTGGCTTGTCTTTGTTGCTGAGCACGGGTTCTAGGTGTGTGGTCTTCAGTAGTTGTGGTTCACGGGCTCTAGAGTGCAGGCTCAGTAGTTGTGGCGCACGCTCTTAGTTGCTCCGTGGCATGTGGGACCTTCCCGGCCCAGGGCTCAAACCCGCGTCCCCTGCACTGGCAGGCAGATTCTTAACCACTGCACCACCAGGGAAGCCCTACTAAAACACTTTTAACTTCGCTTTTCACATATGTAAAATGGTGAGCCTTGGCTGATATAGAATATGAGATAACCTAGCCCTGTTCTTAACACATACACGTAGTTAACATTTTTTGGCTCTCATCCCTCTTAAACAGCCTCTATCCTCTTAACAATGAAAGTGTGTTTCAACTAGCAAAGCACCCCAGAGCTGACCACATTCTGGCAAGAGATGTAGGATTCTTTTTCTTGCTGGTGGTTCTTTATACCTGATATTTGAACTGCACTGAAACATGAACATCTCTTGTTTATACTGTATTAATGGATTGATGAATTTGATAATTTGATAGATGAATTTTAAAAAGTAATATGCAGGAAAAAAAAAGTAATATGCAGGAGTTGAACTGCCTTACTCTCAAGAAATATAATTCGATAGTGGTGGCTAAAACGATAAACAGTGTTTGGACAGAGAGTCCATATTGGATGTGAACTACGTGTACTCCCATTCGTCTATTAAGAATAAATAGAATCCTTTCAAAATCTGTTTTAAAGCGCAGTTATTTCCTTCTGACTCATTTAAGTTACCTGCAAGAAAAAGACAATCTCCTGAATCCTTGCTTAAAAGGCTTTTAATATAAAGCAGATAATTTTTTGCAACATTTCCCAAACTTTTCATTATCAAATTGGCTGAGGCTTCTCAACGATTATCAATTTCTCAACAATATCTCCCTTTTCACCTTTTTTAAAAGAATTGGCCTCGTAGATGTGCCCTTAAAACAGAGCTTCACTCTCAACTTATTTTAAATTTTGTATTCAAACAGTATGAAGAAAACAGGATCAGGGAATTCAGCCATAGAAGTGAATGGATTACTGACACATGCTACATCATGGATGCAACTAGGTGAAAGAAGTCAGGCGCGAAAGGCTCTATATTGTATGGTTCCATTTATATGAAATGTCCAGCAGTGGCAGATCCATACACACGGAAAATTCTATACATTAGTGGTTTCCAGGGGTTTGGAAGAGAGGGAAATAGGGAATGACTCCTCAAAGTGGGTGTATGTTTCCTCTTGGGGTGATGAAAATGTTTTGTAGTTGGACAGTGGTGATAGTTACACAACATTGTGACAGTAGTAAATTCCACTGAATGGTACAGTGAATTGTAAAATGATCAAAATGGTGAATTTTGTGTCATGTTCATTTTACTACAATAAAAAGGAGAAAGAATTAGGGAAAGACTTAGAGTTTGGGAAACTAAGGTGAACTGGTCAAGAAAAAGACAGCTCTACTGTTCAGTGTTCTCTCAGCTCTCCCAGTGCATTGATCCTCAGCAAAAAGTAGCCTGAACTTGTCGATGATAGTCATTCAACACAGTCCAGGGAAAAGTAAATAAAATAAAACCCAACTCTTCTTCTTTAGCACATCTATGAAACGTTAACTTGCTGCTCAGCCACGTGGACATTCATGAAGACGTTTCACTTTAGGTGTCCTCTACTTCAGTACTTTACTCACAGCTCATTCACACATGTAGGCAACAGCATTCCTTAATTCGATGGAATCTGCAGTGCTGGTTGTGATGGGTCTCATGAAAAGAAAAGGGAAGGAGGAAAAAGCCTCCACATTGACTTGGTGGTCTTGATGAAATGGATGCAGAAGACAGCTTGAGTGTCAAACTGGAAACTTAGTTTCCTTTTCCTTTTCTTTTTATCTTTCCTATCAGGTCTTCTGCCCACTTCCCACCCCCTTCTTTCAAACAGGAAAGACACTAATCAGCTGCTTTTTTGTGTTTTTGGTAAAACACCTATTGTTTTGCGTTTCTTGTTGTTCAGTGAACATTATTGTTTTTACTGCCAAATGAGCTTCAGTGGTTGATGTAGGGGGTCTCTTGGGAACTTAACTTTTTCCAGTTTAAGTGGAAAAGCTTTTTTGTTTGAATTGGCTTTTACTGGGTGCTTCAAGGTTTGCTCTTGGCTCTTTGAAGGGGGACTGAATAGCACTGTGTTTCCTTTGAGGTTCCAATGAATAAAGGATCCTATGTCCTGGGCACTTTTTGTTGATTTTGCTGTGTGTCCTCTCTAGTAGCCAGATGCAGATTCCAGGAAAATGACATATAAATGAATATAAGTAATCTAATATTTTTACAATTTGCTTTGGCCATACTCCTGGTCTTATTCTACTTGTAGCAGATGGCTTTAAAGAGCATTAGCTATGTATATATTAAAAATAATATAAATATACCAATATTAAATATTATATTGATGTATAAGTGTAATATACTAATATTTATATTAGTGTATAACAATTATGTATTATATTAATATATATTTTTGCCTGGCATATATTATATACAAAATATATGAGTAATGAAATATATTTCTATGGTTAATATGTTCATAATATTAATATGATATATCCTGTAATATTGATTATAAAATAATTATATAATATATAAATATATAATTATTATTATCTGATATAATACACTATAGTTAATATATTCTATATAACAATATATAATGTATTAGTATAATTGTATTATATAATATAAATATAATACATATATAAAACTATATATCTTTTAGTTATACATTACACATACGAGTATGTATAGCTATTTATAATTTTATTGACATAGGAATCTGGTCATCATAACAATTGATGTAAAAATATGCAATATTTTCAATCAAATGGGCCTTAACCTCACTACCTACACATAAGTACTTTTAAAATCTTGAACCCTGTCTAACTCATGCTTCCATATCTCTCAACCCGCTTTTCTACACATGCACGTAGACACACATTTATACACGATATATATGTATACTACCAGTTTTCAGTTCAATGTATATAAATATATAATATATAATTATATTCCTGTGTATGTATACAAATATAAATCAAAGGTATGCGTATAGGTATGTATTTCATATGTTTCTATAAATATACAAATAATGTATGTGTATATAAATACATGACTGTATACATACATACACAGAAATATACTTATTTAAACAAAAGGGACCTAAATATAGTTCTTTAAGAATAAAAAGTTATGTCTCACTGTTTCAGTAACAGTTTATAGTTTTCTACTGTATGTGCTTCTATAATTGTTATGAACATTTCGCATTTTTGTTGAATGTTGTTTTAATTTTTTGCCTTTTTTTGTTTTTTGTTTGTTTTTTTTTTGGTACGTAGGCCTCTCGCTGTTGCGGCCTCTCCCGTTGCGGAGCACAGGCTCCGGACGCACAGGCTCAGCGGCCATGGCTCACAGGCCGAGCCGCTCCGCGGCATATGGGACCTTCCCGGACCGGGGCACGAACCCGTGTCCCCTGCATCGGCAGGCGGACTCTCAACCACCGTGCCACCAGGTAAGCCCAGTTTTTTGCCATTATTAATGAAGTTCTGAAGAATACGGTGGGCAAGATTACTTGAAAAACTCTCCTAAAAGAAAAGGGTTAGGTATGCTAGGTTAAATGTACACAACTTATTTTTAAGTGCGTGGTTGATTTTGGAAGTGTGCAGTCGAAATTTCCAGGACCCATGAAGGAAGGGTGGTCCATGTGTGAGAGTGATAGCTCTATTAAGAGTGGATTGAAGATCTTGCTAGCTTAGAACAGAAGCTGGAAATCCTGTTTTTATGGAGCCAAATGGCAAATATTTTAGGCTTTGTAGACCAAAGAGGCAAAATTGAGGATATTATTTAGGTACTTAGGTAACCATTTAAAATGTTACCAGTTAAAACGTGAAAATTATTCATAGCTCATAGGCCATAAAAAATAGGCAGCTGTCTGGATTTGGAATACAGGCCGTAGTTGAATGACACACCTGGTATAGAGACTTGTTTTTAAATGGCCATGACCACATGGGAGGCAGGAGGTAAGACTCCATCCCTACTAGATGGGAAGTTAGAACTAAACCTATCTATCCCTGGCTTCACCTGTAATGAAAGGGTGTGCCAGGAGAAAAAAATATCTGCTGGCAAAGGGAGACTAAGAGCAAATTCTCTTGGCCTCTGCTCTGGGTAGGAAACAGGTAGGAAATCTTGAGAATTCTGAACCGCAGATCTGTGTTCACAGTGTTTGGGTTGCAAATTTATTTGCGGTCTTGCAAACAGAAGCTAAGAAATTAACTTAAAATGCTCCCAAATCGGTGGTATTCCAAACACAAAACTAAACCCTTTCTGGAGAGGTAGACCTTCAACACAGGCCTATAGCGTTCCCACAGATAAAGTTTAGCTAAACGTGAGCTCATGATCTAAATTTACACAATAATGAAGAAATCAGCTACAAGTGGAGAGAATCAGCAAAAACAATCAATACCAGAATTAGATTCCCAAGGCCATCCATCAGATGTTGGAATAATCAGGTGCCAGGCAGAAAATATACATAAAACTAGAACTGAAACAAGGAGCGAGGATGTTTTAAAAGACTGGGTAGGATCTTTCAAACATTTTTAAAGTACATGTCATTGATAAAGCTAAAAACTCGAAGGTCGTGTAATACAGCAGATTAATCGTGGAGAAGAGTGAAATTATGCTGTTTTTAAAAATATGGCAGATCAGATTTCCTGCCTAATTATATAAGTTGATTTATCTTAAAAAATACACAGTATTTTAAAGACTTATTGGCTGTAAAATAAGTTAAGGGTATTTCAAAGGGCTTCTCTGCAAAGAGAAGTGAGAAGTAGCAAAACACAGAAAGTCGAGGGGAAAAAATGTCAGTATATACATTGCTATAGGGTGAGCTAAGCCTTAGGCCAGCAACTGTGAGGAGGAGCTGACCCTTAGATACGTACAACTAAGCTGGAACCTTCAAAAAGTTCAACTGTTTATAAGTAAAAAGATTTATTAAAATTAATAACCAAGTGTTTTAATTGACATCAGAAGAGTAAAACAATAAACCCTGAGAACATAGAAAAATAGACAATAAAGATATGAGCAGAACTTAATAAAACAGAAAAAAGTATAAAATTGAGGTGATTTAGTAAGTCAAAAGAATATTCTTTGAAAAGATTTAAAAAAACAAACTTTGATTAAGCAAAACAAAAATGTAAGTAAACAATATACAGAAAGAATCAGGACAGTGTTATAGCAGAGAGTACAAACAGAGAATATATGAAATGCCAGTAAATTTGAACATTTCTGTAAAGTGGACAATTTCCTAGCTCCTAAAGTTTACCAAAACTGACACAAGAGGAAATTTGTAGCTGGAGTTCTTGCACCAGTAAAGGAATTAAGTCAATAGTTTACAATCTTTCACCAAGAAAATACCAGACCCGGCCAGATCATTTGGGAGGTGAATTCTATCCAACTTCTGTTAAACAGATAACATCAATATTAACAAAGAAAAACTTCTAGGGAGTAGCAAAGGAAGAATGCTCCTTTATTCATCTTACGAAGTCTATATAACCCTAATACTGAAAATAGATTAGGACTGTAAGGAAAAAGAAATTTACAGGTCAAATTTACTTGTAAATATAAAAGGAAAAATTTTAAACTATGCTATTAGCTACCCAAGTTCACTAGAGTAAGAAAAAGCACGAGCAAGTTAGGTCATCCAATGTAGTTTAATGTCAAGAATATATATCAATAGATTGAAATCACCACATTTTATTTCTTTCATCTGTCTCTTTAAAAAATTGCTATGTACTTATATTGATCTCTCTTGTACTAGGCACTGTGCTAAGTCCTTATTTACTCCTTTAAACCTTCTATCATCCCTGGGGGAAAGTTCTATTTTGCTTCCATTTCTTAGCTAAGACTCTAACCCCCAGGAAAGTAAAGCAGCATTTGTAAGTTTTTGTGGATGGTCAGTGACGGGACCAGTACAGGAACATCCAAAGTCTATGCTTGGAAACAGTGCCCCATGTTGACGCTCACATTACAGATGAAAGGAAAGGAACCATGCACTTACCATATAGATTAAATCTCACATTACAGGTTAAAGGAAAGGAACCACGCACTTACATTATAGATTAATACCCACATAACAGGTTAAAGGAAAAAGAAACATGTGCTTCCCTCAAAAGTTGTAAAGGAGGCATATCCATTTCTAAATATATTTCCCAATTTCTTTTGCTTGTTTTCTGACCTTTGTAGTGCATTTTGCCATGAGGAAGATTTTAATTCTTACATAATTAAATGTATCCTTTTTTCTTTGTATCTTAGAAAGATATTCCTCATGAATAATTTATTTCAAGTCTCCCAGGTTTCTGATACTTTTACACTTTCATTATTTTTTCACTTTTAACTAGTTGCTGTGTCTAGAATTTAGTAATTCTATGATAGCCATATTTTCCCACTTTTGTTGAATAATTTTTGCTGCTGATCCAAAACGTGAATTTTATTTTAATCTCAATTCCCTTATGCTCTTGCATCTAATTTTAAGATGCTTCCTATTCCACTGGTTGTCTTGTCTATCTAAAACAAAATGCTACCTTAAAAATAATGTAATTATAATATAATAAATGTCATTAGTAAACATAATACAATATATAATAAATAGCATAATATAAAATAACAAAATATAATTTACCATATAACAAGGTCAAAGGAGAGCAAAAGTATACAATCACTTGAAATATCCCCCAAAAGATATTTTATAAAATTCAATATTCATTTGTAATTTAAAAGAAAGAGTAAAATAGGATTGATGAATGCTTCCAAAATAAGAAGAAATTATATGTCTAAAAGAGAAAGAGGTAAGTGATAGACTTTAGTAACACTGGCAATAAATGCAGGACAAGATGAGGATGCCTGATATAATGTTAAAGAAAAAGTATTATGTAACATTGTGTTTGCAGCACTGATGAGTTCAGTGAAAAGAGAATCTCATAGAAAAGAATATCTCGTTCTTCTTAATGTATGTACACTTGTCCATTGCATGAACATAACAGCTTATTGAACCAATATGTTACTGATCTGCATCTGGATTTCTAGGTTTTCATGGAATTTTATTATGCACAGTTGCTTCAAACACTAGGACTTCCTCTTATGTTTATATCTTTTGAAAGAAACACTATCTCCACAGATGATTTATCTGTGCTGGCTGCTAGCTGACTTTGGGTACTTCTCAGTTCTTCCCTTTACCTTCCTAGTCAATATGAAAAGGGAAGGCAAGAAGGTCTCCTGTTTAGAGACTGTAAAGGTAGGTCTTGGTGATAAAGTCTTGGTGGTAAAGGCTAAAAGTATTAACCCAGAACAAATGTTTTTCCAGCTGTAACTGTGTGTGATTCCCTTGGCTTGATTCCGTAGAGGATGTAAGACAAGACTGTAGAATCTGCCCTCAAAGTGCTTCCAGTAGGATAAGCTAATTCACGTATGGTGGCATATCTAATTCAAGACAAACTATAACGTCTCCTTTTCTCTCCTGGCAAAACTTGGTGGAGTGAATGTAGAAGTCACTGTATGCTTTAAATTAAAGCAACACAATAAATCTTGTATTGGAAGGTGCTTATTCTGGTCTCTTTGTGGAGACGAATTGGAAATTGTCTAGAAGAAGGAAAATTAGGTTAACCAAAGTTAAACTCATAAATAATTGAGCATTAATTAAATATCTGTGGTCTGTGTTTCTCTTTGATCATAATTTCTCCCAATTTATAGACCTCTTTGATACCTGATTAATCCTTGTCAAAGATGCAGTTAACAATGATTATTACTGTGTATTAGGTTTTGCCTGGGCCCTGAAGAAACTATCCTAAATCACCAGCTATGATTGTCACTTGATTTCCTCACAGAGAACAATGAGAACTCCTTGTCTTAAGTGGCTTGGGATGTGAAACTAGTTAGTCTCTTAGATACTGTTAGAGGACCCTACAGAGCCCATTGGTGAAAGTTTGGAAAGCACTGGGCTTCTTAAGATTGATTCTTGTAGTGCTTCGGGAAAGATCACTGAACCAAAAGGATAACGGTGTTTCTGGTTCTGTTGTTAGTGTTCTCCATGGAAACATTGCTGAAGCTTCTGGACTCAATTTCCTTCCCCATGTGTGAATGTCACTGAAAAGATCCAACTCCATTCTATCCCCATGTAACTTCAGAAACTAAGCAAAATGAAGACTCAAAATTCATTTCAAATAATGAAATGAATATATAACGTAGAGTGGAACTGGGAAAATACCTGGTTTAAATTCTGGAAAGTACCAACTATACAATTCTGGATAAGTTGCTTCATCTTGCTTAGTCTAATTTAATGCCCATCTCACAGGATGTTATGATGATTAATTTAATATCTTTGTATAACGCACAGTGTTATGTAATTTTTTGTTTTTCTTGAGTAAATTCATATCCTTAAGCAACTCACTGTAAACAATAGTTACTTACTTGCTTAAATTACTCTTATCTTCTATTATCAGCTGAATTGTGTCCTGCTCAAGTTAATATGTGGAAGTCTTAACCCCCAATACCTCGTAATATGACTGTATTTGGAGATAAGGCCCTTAAGTAGGTAACTGAGGTCAAATGAGGTCAAATGGGTGGGCTCTAATCCACTATGACTGGTGTCCTTATAAAAAGAAAATATTAGGACACAGACATGCACAGAGAGAAGACCATGTGAAGACAAAAGGAAAACATGGCATCTACAAACCAAGAAGGGATACTTGAGAAGAAATCAATCCTGCTGACACCTTATCTCAGATTTCTAGCCTCTAGACCTGTGAGTGAGTAAATTTCTGTTGTTTAACCTCCTCAGTCTCTGGTACTTTGTCATGGCAGCTCTAGGAAACTAATACAACTTTTTATGGCCTCCTTGTCTCAAGTTGAAAGTTCAATATTTGGCATCATAGCTAGGAAACCAAAACATCATCTACATTCCTTGTTGTAGTCTTTCTTCCCCATTCTCATTGCTAGTAATTTCCATATTTGGGTCTGTTTTCCGTGCCTTGTAAACAGAGCGTTACGCTCATTTCTGCTCTTACTGCTAATATACAGTAAATGTGCAGATACCGAATAGATTTTGGAGAAGTGCAGCATATAGTTGGCACATGTGTGTATGTGTGTGTATTCATGTAATTTATACTTTTTCTCTATTTTCTTCATTTGGGGTGAGCTAAGATTCTCTGCTTTTGTGACGAGTACTCCTGAATACTAATCCCTGAATTTAATTCACCAAAAATTGCCAAAAATAATAATAATATGGGGAAAGAGAGAGTGATAGAGGGAGAAGAACAAACAATCAGGCAAGGGCAGTACTGTGAATTATTAGGGTCTTATTAATAAGATTATGTTAGTCTAGAGGAAATGACCGTAAATATCATCAGTGAGCCCAGTTGGTCTTTACTGACTGCTAGACACATCCCTGAGTTCTGTTCTTAGTCCCCAACTGTATGATTACTACTGTCTGGAAGTATCATTTGAACAACTAAAGTCACTTAATGGAAAAGGAATATGTCTTTAGAGAGTCAACAGTAATTTTTCTATCTGATTAAAGAGGACTGTTGACTGTCTGGAAACCTCAGTCATATTTGTAAGCAGGAAAGCATTGGCTATTAAAAGTGGATGATGTAAAGAGATGAGCAGAAACTTTGGCGATAGGTATACCTGGATTTAATTCTCACTTCTACCGCTTGGTAGCTGGATAGCCTTAGGCAGGTTTCATACCTCCCTGAAATTCACTTAATTCAGTCTGTAAAATGGCATAATAACTTATTATAGCATCCTTTTAGGAATTTTAAATCAGTTCTTGAAATAAAAGTACACAATATATAGACAAGTATGGATTCCTCAATAGGTGTTTGACCTTTCATTTCTCCAGTATCCCACCCGCATCAAATAAAGAAAAATACTTTTTTAAAATATATGAATATTTCATTGTTCTAAAGTTAAAGCCATAAAAATAGAAATAATCAAATGGCCTACTATCATACCATTAGAAGAAAAAAAAAGTGTTCATCAGAGTTCCATATTAGAATACAAATTTTCCTTAGGGACCTGTTTATGTATGCTATTCTGCTCTTTACAATAAATAATTAAATTTAAAAGACTTAATTCTTCACTTTTAAGACCTTATTAGTTTACAAATTACATATTGACCTATGCTAAATTTTATACCGACCCATGCTAATGAATTCAGTACAGAAAACAAAAAACACTGCACTCAAGCAAACTACATATATATATATATATAACTTAAATGCATTTATATCCTACCATGTCTCATAAAGCATTGTGGTAACTCACCTGAATACAGACAATCAAATATAATGGCAAAAGCACTTAATATAAACAGGGCCAAGGAAACATAGACAGAAGATGAAGAAAAGATGAGGGAAATTTGAACAGGAGGAAGTGTAGTTAATCGAGTTGTATGTTTTGACCTTAAGATTCTCTGTGTGGGGACTTCCCTGGTGGCACAGTGGTTGGGAATCCTCCTGCCAGTGCAGGGGACATGGGTTCGGGCCCTGGTCTGGGAAGATCCCACATGCCGCGGAGCAACTAAGCCCGTGCGCCACAACTACTGAGCCTGTGCTCTAGGGCCAATGAGCCACAACTACTGAAGCCGCGTGCCACAACTACTGAAACCCCAGCGCCTAGAGCCCGTGCTCTGCAACGAGAGAAGCCACAGCAATGAGGAGCCCGCACACCACAATGTAGAGTAGCCCCCACTCGCCCCAACTAGAGAAAGCCCATGTGCAGCAACAAAGACCCAACACAGCCAAAAATAAATAAATTTATTTTTTAAAAAAAAAGATTCTCTGTGGATAAAACAACATGTAAATAATTGGTTACAAAGCCACGTTATTTGAAGGTGCCAGACTGCACATTAACAGTCTGACACAAAGGGACAGCACAGGAAAACTATTCAAAGATAAAGATTTTTAAATCTTTGCAGTTTGAAACCTTTTAGAGCAAGTGTAATGAGCTCGACACACATTTCAACACTCCACATGTTAATCACATGTTCAAAGCATGTCTCAAAGTCATTGGAAATAGTTGCTGTCTCTGTCTCTGATATGTAAAACAGATCTGTGATGTGTAAAACTCAGGAGGTATTGATATCCACTTTTTGGCATCTGAACAGGAAACAAAGTTGTTTCGCAGTGATAATAAAGAATGAAGTAAATGCAACAGTCAAATAAAAGACAAAGTACTGAGGGAATGTATTAAGAAAACGAATCCAACTAAATTCTGGTGACCTGGGGCCTACGGTTGTACACACTGCATGGAAATACCCCAGCCTAAATACTGGCATAGGAGGAAGGGTACTGCTAAGCCCATCACAGTATAATCCTTTTAAATGTCCCTTTCAAGGTTGTCTCCACTCAACACTGAGTATAGGAAATCTTCCCATCAGGCAGAAACACTGGCTGTGCAATGATTGACCAAGAAATTAACACACTAATGAATAAATGATGCTAATTTATTTCTATCCCTGAGAACGGGAAACAGCACACACTCTGTGTCAATGGTATGTCCTCTTTCCCACTTTTCTAAATGGTCAATTATGTTTTTCCCTTCATTGCTTTATATCATGTGTGGCAGGCATGATGGGAGATGGCTACCAATGGTTCTGTTATTGATTTCTACCTTCCTTTCACTGTGGCTAAAGAAGATACTTTGTATGATTTCAGTTTCTTAAAAATGTATTGGTACTTGTATTGTGGCGTAACATATGGTCTTTCCTGGAGAATGTTCCATGTGTACTTGAGAAAAATGTGTATTCTGCTGTTGTTGAGTGGAGTGATCTATATATGGCTGTTAGGTTTAGTTGGTTAAATGTGTTATTCAGTCCCCCTGCCTCTCTACTGATCTTCTGTCTAGATGTGTTATCCATTATTGAAAGCAAGGTATTGATCTCCAACTATTATTTTAGAACTATCTATTTCTTCCTTCAATTCTGTCAATGTCTGCTTCACATATTTGGGGGATGTTTGGTACATATATGTTTATAGTTGTTATATCTTCTTGATAGATTGAACTTGTTATCAACATATAGTGGCCTCCTTTTCCTCTTGTGATAGTTTTTGATTTAAAGTTTATTTTGTGTGATATTAACGTAGCCATCCCAGATCTATCTTCCTTCCTTCCTTCCTTTCTTTTTCTCTCTCTCTCTTTCTTTCTTTTTGTTACTATTTGCATGGGATATTTTATTCTGTGCTTTAACTTTCAACTAACTTGTGTCTCTTGAAATCAAGTGAGTTTTTTGCGGGCAGCATATACTTGGATTATGGATGTTTTTAAAGTCCATTCTGCCAATATTTATCTTTTTTTTTTTTTTGTGGTACGCGGGCCTCTCACTGTTGTGGCCTCTCCCGTTGCAGAGCACAGGCTCCGGAAGCGCAGGCTCAGCGGCCATGGCTCACGGGCCCAGCCGCTCCGCGGCATGTGGGATCCTCCACGAACCCGTGTCCCCTGCATCAGCAGGCGGACTCTCAACCACTGCGCCACCAGGGAAGCCCGCCAATTTTTATCTTTTTATTGGAG
The DNA here is from genome assembly GCF_937001465.1 of Orcinus orca. Lineage (NCBI taxonomy): Eukaryota > Metazoa > Chordata > Mammalia > Artiodactyla > Delphinidae > Orcinus > Orcinus orca. The sequence goes on along the minus strand of NC_064575.1, from coordinate 36,639,845 downwards.
AGCTTAATCCACTTACTTTTTCAAAAATTACTGATGAGGAAGAACTTAATTCTGTCTGTTTCCTGGTTGTTTTCTGTATGTCTTGTGCATTTTTTGCCCCTCATTTACTCCATTACTGACTTCTTCTGTGCTTAGCCGATTTTTTTGTAGTGAACTCTTGATTCCTTTTTCATTTCTTTTTGCATATAGTCTATTGATATTTTCTTTGTGGTTATCAAGAAGATTACATTTACCCTTCTAAAGTTCAATCAATATCATTTGAATTGAAACCAACTTCAGTAGCACACAGAAACTCTGTTCCTCTACAGTTCCATTCCTCCTCCTTACATCATTGTTGTCACAAATTACACCTTTATACTTTGTGAGCCCAATAACATGGATTTATGATTATTTTATGCATTTGTTTTTTCAATCATGTAAGAAATAAAAAGTAGAGTTACAAACCAGTAGCACAATACTGGCTTTAGTATCTGCCCATGTATTTATCTTTACTGGAGATTTCTATTTCTTTATACAGCTTCGAGTTGCTGTCTAGTGTCCTTTCATTTCAACCTGAAGGTTCAATTTAGCATTTGTCATAGGGCAGTGTTAGGAAGTTGTAAAACAAACGCCCTCAGCCTTTGTTCATCTGGGAATGTGTTAATTTCTCCCTAAGTTTTGAAACCAGTTTGGCCAAATATAGAATTCTTGGTGGACAGTTTTTTTCTTTCAGCACTTTAAATATGTCTGGCCTCTTGCTTCCGTGGTTTCAGATAGGAAATTAGCTATGAACCTTTTTGAGGATCCCTGCTTTGTAACAAATTTGTTTTTTCTTTCTCCTTTGGGAGTAAAGATTCTTTCTCTGTCTTTTGGCATCTGAGAGTTTGATTATACTGTTTCTTGTTGTGGCGTTCCTTGAGTTTCTCTTAGTCCTGAAATCAGGCAAAGATTTACAGCAAGCAAACACATACTGAACCAGGGAAGGGGCAATTTGAAAATGGCAGGAAAGCTTTGTGGCATTTTTACTTGCCCTTGCCCCATCTACTCTTAGTGTAGTGATGGTCTTAAAGTGGTGGAGTCTTAATGCAGTGATAGTCTTAAAGTAGCAGCAGACCATTCGTAGTATGGGGCCCTCAATCCTGCTTCAGGAGGGAGCAGAAGAGCCCATACTCTCGGATTATTATGTGTATCTGTTCTAACCTGTCTGGGAGCTACCTGAAGGACTGACACAAGATGCTTATCTCTGTCTTAGCTAACCTGGAACACAGTCTGGAAAAGCAGCGGTCATTGCTCAAAAAAAGTGCAAGGTGAACTGACAAAGCACAGATGGCTGGGGCAGAAGACTGTGCATTGAAATACAATAGACCACATAAGATGCAGGAGCAAAAGTTGGGGGAGATTCTTTGGGAACTTAGAACATACAAAAAGTACACATGTGTCCAGAGAAATTAAGAAAGCCACATGCATATTCAAGATAAGATGCATGCTCTGAAAACACCAGAGGAGTCTCTAAGCTTTTACCATGGGCTGAGCCCTGAACTCAGTGCAGGTCAGCTAAATGTTGAAGGAGTGATCCAGCAATCTGCACAATGGGGAGAGGTGTGTGGTTTTGAGTGTGCATGTGGATGTGCTTGTGTATATTTGTTTTTGTTTGTCTTAGGTGCGGGAATTCAAGGACATCTCTGTCAAAACATTAGCTAAACATGAACTAAAGGAACAGAGACTTCAGTGCCTACATACGATAAGGAGTACACTCATTGCAAAACTAGTTTGGAAAGGTCCCTAAACAAACAGACTACTACAGCCTTCAACAATCCAAAGCCCAGAAAACCCTGGGAAAGTGGGAGAATCTGATTTCCATAGACACCACATTATAATATTTGAAAGCCAAATGTTCAACCAAAAAACTCACAAGGTATACAAAGACATGGAAAAGTATGGTCCATTTAAGAAAACAAATTAATTGATGAAACCATCCCTAAGGAAGCCCAGACTTTTCTCCATTGCATATTCTTGCCTCCTTTGTCATAGATTCATTGACCATAAGTGCATGGGTTTCTTTCTGGGCTCTCTATTCTGTTCCAGTGATGGATGTTTTTGTGCCGGTACCATACTGTTTTGATTACTGTAGGTTTGTAGCACAGTCTGAAGCCAGGGAGCATGATTCCTCCAGTTGTGTTCTTCTTTCTCAAGACTGTTTTAGCTATTCAGGATCTTTTGTGTTTCCATACAGACTTTAAAATTATTTTTTCTAGGTCTGTGGAAAATGTCCTTGATATGTTGATACAGACTGCATTGAATGCGTAGATGTCCTTGGGTATGATGGTCATTTTAACAATATTAATTCTTCCAATCCGTGACCATGGTATATCTTTCCAGCTGTTTGTGTCATCTTTCATTTCTTTTATGAGAGTCATATAGTTTCCTGGGTACAGGTCTTTTACCTCCTTAGGCAGGTTTATTCTTATGTATTTTATTCTTTTTTATGCGATTGTAAATGGGATTGTTTCCTTAATTTCTCTTTCTGATAGTTCACTGTGAGTGTATAGAAATACAAAATTTATATATAGAAATCTATTGTATCCTGCAAATTTACCAAGTTCATGTTTGAGCTCGAATAGTTTTTTGATGGTGTCTTTCAGATTTTCTATGTATCATGCCATCTGCAAACAGGGACAGTTTTACTTTTTCCTTTCCATTTTGGAGTCCTTTTATTTATTTATTTTTTCTTGTCTGATTGCTGTGGCTAGGACTTCCAAAACTCTGTTCAATAAAAGTGGTGAGAGTGGGCATCCTTGTCTTGTTCCTGATCTTAGGGGAAATGCTTTCAGCTTTTCACCATTGAGTATGTTAGCTATGGGCTTGTCATATATGGCCTTTATAATGTTGAGGTATATCCCTGTATGCCCACTTTCTGGAGAGTTTTTACCATGAATGGATAGTGAAGTTTTTCAAAACTTTTTCTGCATCTATTGAGATGATCGTATGGTTTTTAGTCTTCAGTTTGTTACTGTGATGATAAGAGACCTAAGACAGCTACAGAGGCTAAGTGACCTTTCCTTCCCTCAATGGGTAGGTATCCTTGTTCTGCCTTCTAATTGAGTTAGTATCTGAGTAAAGAACTGCCAGGTGTCATTTAGTTCACAATACACTGCTGTGGCAATATAGAAATGAATTTGCCTAAGTCATTTGGCTTTTCTCAATTATAGTAAATGAATATACTGAATGAATACTTCAACTTAAGGAAATGTTCTTAAAAATATATTAATGTAGGCAACTTCAGTGGAGAACTGAAATCAAAACAAAACATTCAGATAAAGGGTTGAAATAAAAGTACACTCAGTTGTATCCAGTTTCCTCTTGTAAATCTCTCTTTTTAATTTCAGTGGACAGTCACTTGAGAATATCTGACTTGCAGCTAAGGAAATCTAAGCCTTCTTGGCCACACTGTATTCCCTTATGTCATTTACTAAAGACACCAGTTGGGTTGCTGAAAAAAGCGTGGGAAAAATCAATCCCTCACATCCAAAGGGCGGCTCTTGAAAATATGTGTGTTGTTGTAGTTATTTTGCTCTTCTGGCCTCAGAAGTTCTAATCTTAACCTTAGCCCCTCATGGAGAGAGACTTTGTAAACCAATTCCCACATGACTCATTATGTGACTGTTGAAAAAGAGAAACCCAGCTCTTTTCCTGTGCTTTCAACCAGTCATCTTCTTCAAAAATCTGTTTGGATTGTTATACCTTAATCTTGCCTGGCAAGGGACTTATGGGAAGGTTCTTATTGTTTGAAAGTTTGGTGCCAGTATCTGCAAAGAAAGAAGAAAGATGTGTTTATCAAACATCCCAATAGTGAAGGTGTGTGAAAGCAACTTTTGAAAAAGTTAATCTGTCAGAGTTTAGCTGTATTATTACATTTTATTTTATTCATTGAAAATAAATAATTATCAATGAATCCTTTCTAGATTTTCTAGTTTCCCAAAGTTCCCTGTATTCACATTCTAAGAGGAAAAATGGTATTTTAAGTCACTGCTCTCCACCTTATATTATTTATAATCACTCCTCGTGACCTCTTCCTTCCAAGAAACTTGATCCTGAGAAGTGTCCTTTGTTTGTCTTTGTGGAATAAGTGATGAGGATGCATCCTGGAGACCTGTGAGATGTTCAACTTGTGGCATAATGAAACTAGGATGGAGAGTTCTGGAAAGATCTGGAAAGGTGGCTGGTAGTGTGTGGCCAGATGTGGGAGAAGAGAGACGTACAGAGAGGGGGAGAGAAAATTTTCAGAGGGAGAAAATGAAACAAATAATTAAATAAGTTTTGTTGTGTGGTGTGGGACGCAAGCCTTTCTCTCCCCCTTTCCTTCACAATGTCTTTGTTAAAGACTGTGTTTTTCATTAGTTTTACTAAGATAGGATTTGCCGTTTTGTTTGGATACTGAGAATGGACCCATGGAAACAGTTACATTTGGGTTATCTCTGACTGTCTTTAATGAAGAACATAAATATTGGCCACACTATCTATGCACATGCTATCACCATGCCTTTTTTGTTCTCTGTTCATATATCTAAGTCCTCTTCTTTCTTTAAGGTCAATCTCAAATCTCATCTGAAATGTACATTTATTGATAGATTCAACCCATAATGAACTGTCCCTTCTTTGTCCTCCTTAGGCTCTGATTATTTACAAAAACTCATTTTTGAACTTAGAGACTGTCCAATATGATATATTAGTTATTTCACCAGCATATGTTATATCCTCAACACAATTATACGCTTTTGTGGGGCTGGGATCATACATTCTGTAATTTTTCTCAGTACTTACACTTACTTTGATAAAAAGCGCATTCATTCATCTAAACATCATTTATTGGGTGTTAATTAAATATCTCAACTCAGTAAATATTGTTTGAATGAATGCATGCATGAATGAGGGAGTGTGCAATAGGTAGCCTAATGTACCACCCAATGTGAGAAAACCAAAAACATAAACACAAAAGCAAGCCAAAAAGTGGACCAGGACTTTCTGTAAAATATCCTGCTTTTTGTTGGATGATGCCATGAAAATCAAGATGCTCCTGAAAGGTCTTAATAGCTGACCAAGAATAGTAAACAATTGAAATTCTCTCAGGCTTCTTCAACCCTATCACTGGACACATTTATACCTCTCAGAATGGTATTAAAAGAAGAGATTAATAAAGCTTTTATAGATGAGTTGATAAATCTCTAAATATTTAAGTCTTCATTGCCTGCTAGGTTTTCTCTATTTTGGGTTTCCAAAAGATTTCAATAAACCACAGGATAATTAAAAATTAGACATTATCTTTCTTACCTTGACGTTTTTTGATGGTAAACACCTTTTTATTGTTTCCATAGTGCTGCCCAATTTCCACCAGTACAGTACTTAAGTGAATTTTGCTCTGGATGGTGGGTTATAGAAGATGTAAACGAATTGTTTGTATATGTTTTAGAATTCTTCAAAAGGGCCTGGCCATAGAAATGCATTGAATATTACTTAAATAACTAAAGTAACTTCCTCAGAATTATTATTCTATTCTGGTTAGGATACTATCTGCTCTGGTTTGTTAAAATTTCCCTTTAGATTGGTTTTAATTTTGTTTCTGATAGGGTCCTAGGATTTATTGCCACACCCATCCTGCATCTGTTTTTCTTTGAATTACTCTCCTTGCAGTTTCTGATTCATACAGGGCCTTACAGGTTAGTGACAACCTGGCCATTACAACGCTGGGAAGGAGAGGCCTACTTTTCAGAGGTGTTGATGTTTTCTGTACCTGAAGGTTTTCAAGAGATATCAATCTTCCTCACCACCGCCCTTGGCCCTCTTAATGGACTAAGCAGTTCCTCATGAAATTTCTGTAGGATATCTGTACCAACTTCTCAATATTGTTCCATCCTGAGTCTATAAATGCCTGGCCTCAAGGTAATGTTAGATTTCTAGCTCCAGCCCCTATTTACATAAGGCCTATACTAAGGAACGGAACCCACAGACATCAGTCCGCTCTTCTTTCTCTGGATTTAATTTCTCTGTTACTTTCTGAAACATGCAGGTGTTCCTTTCTTTCTTTTAATCTCAGCTATGTCCTTTTAACTTTTTCAAAATTGACCCAGAATTTACATGTGTCTTCAGTAAGAGTACATTAAATTGAGCTTAGTCTGCTATTCTACTGGCATATTTGAGATCCAGATAATTTGCTACTTAACTGGATTCAATGACCTGTATATTTCAGGCATCTAAAACTCACCATGTTCCAAATTTCCCTCCTTAGAGTTAGTAATTTTCTTGGGAATCTGGATGACATAAAATGGAATAAAGTTAGTGAGTGGCCCAGGAATGCCTGAAAGTTTGTTTGTCAGAGTGGCCAGGGAAAGTTAAGCAAGAAAGAAAAGCAAATGAAAAACAGAATCCCATTATTATGGCTGAGTTTACTCCCAGGATTCCATGCAGAGCTCTCTGTAGAGCTGGGTTGGGTTATAACTTATGCCAGAGCTGTACGTGGGGCTGACACCATCTCATGCCAAGCTCTCAGTTCTGGGCTAACGTCATCTCTTGTCCACTCTGTGGAGTGGAAACTTTGGAGGAATGGCCAATGTGTTCCGCGGTGTAGGAAGAGGGAAATTATGAATGTGACTTTCTAAATTGTGGAGGAACTAACCACTGTAAATGTGCCTTGAACTATGTTGTTTAATTTGACCAGTCAGATCAATGACTTCCCCTTGAATGAAATGCTGCTACGTATATGAGCAGAAAAACAAAACTGGTATAAGGAATAGATAGCTAGTGAGAAGCTTCCGCATAGCACAGGGAGATGCGCTCGGTGCTTTGTGACCACCTAGAGGGGTGGGATAGGGAGGGTGGGAGGGAGGGAGATGCAAGAGGGAGGAGATATGGGGACATATGTATAACTGATTTACTTTGTTATAAAGCAGAAACTAACACACCATTGTAAAGCAATTATACTCCGATAAAGATGTTACCAAAAAAACTGGTATAAAGAGATGGAGAGACTGGGAGTCTTATTTTCCCACCAATTAACTTTGCCTCTGACCATGACCTTCCCTTTGAGTCTCCTAGACCTTGGGGATGATCGCAGCCCCTGGGTTGGGTGACGGCAACCCCATCTTCACTAGAACCTCTATAGTTAACTTTGATTTTTCCCACTCCGTCTATCCATCCCATGTGTGCAGTCAGACATTTGATCATGGACTTTTCCTGACAAAATATGCTTGAATATAACCATTTCTTTTCACTCCCACTGCTACTGCTATTGTCACTGCCTTAACTAGGGCTTTATCTTTAAGTTCTTTATATAAATATATAAATATCTATATATAAATATAATATACAAATAAATAAAATATAATATTAATTCTGATGATTTTAAAGTCTTTTCTTGATAAAGACTTTTCCTGATAAAGACACACAATATCTTATATAAATATTTTTGTATTATCTGTTCTTTTCTTAGAATTTTCGCCATATGATTCTATCTCTTGGTTTGTCTAGAACTTTTTGATTGAATGCTGGCTATTTTATTTGGCTTTTTTTGTTTTTCTCAGTGCAAACGTTGTTTTGCTTCAAAATATTTTATTCTACCTGGAAGTAGCAAATCTTCAAATTACAATTTTTTAAATGCTTTCAAATATCAATACTATAGGTGTCACAAAACCTAGAAAAATGACATTTAAAAATGAACTACTGCCAGATGTGTCTCTATAAAACTTTTCCCCCACTCTTTTAGCTATATATTCTTTAACTGCCTCCTCATACGACAGTTTATGTATTTTCGAAATAAAATTTTAAGAAATAAACTTTGTAGTTTTTAGACATAGATTTCTTGTAGCATGGTTGATTAGAATTTGCTTCTAGTTATTAATAGTTTAGAAAAGTTTATTTCAGCTTCACAATTTATTATTGATAATGTCACATTAATTTTCGTTGTTAACTTTGAGAAAACCTCTATGGATTACTTCCTCATAAGTATTTACTATTATAAATGCATTACTGATTTCAGTACTGCTATAGGTTTGTGCATTACAGGGATTCTGATAAAATACTCATTCATACCATTCCATTGCACACATTGTTGATGGAGTATATTCATTCATTCATTCATTCATTCATTCATTTATTTATTTTTGGCTGTGTTGGGTCTTTGTTGCTGTGCGCAGGCTTTCTCTACTTGCAGGGACTGGGGGCTACTCTTCGTTGCGGTGCACAGGCTTCTCATTGCGGTGGCTTCTCTTGTTGCAGAGCACGGGCGCTAGGCATGGTTGCTTCAGTAGTTGTGGCTCGCAGGCTCGATAGTCGTGGCTCACGGGCTCTAGAGCGCAGGTTCCGTAGTTGTGGCACACCGGCTTAGTTGCTCCGTGACATGTGGGATCTTCCCGGACCAGGGCTCGAACCCTTGTCCCCTGCATTGGCAGGTGGCTTCTTAACCACTGCGCCATCAGGGAAGCCCCTGGAGTATATTCTTGACAGAAGAAAATTTCCGTTTTGACTAAGCATTGATGAGAACTGAATCTTTGACTTATCTTTCACATGCCTGATGATTGAAATAATTTTCCACAGATTAGCTTCTGGTTTTGTACTTTTCAGTTCTTTTTTTCTTCTTCAAACGCACATGCTTTGAGAGCTGTGAAGTGCAAGACATGGCTATATTGTAAGGTGGTTTTTGTCCTTATGCTTCTGTGTCTTGTGCTAGGTTAAGTCAGTAGAGTAGTCAGTATGAGTACTGGAAGTTATTCCTGTAATGCGATAGTATATAGTCAATTACATATGGCGGTGTCTGAAAATCACATAATAGCCTCACTTAAAACATCTCCTTAGGGCTTCCCTGGTGGCGCAGTGGTTGAGAGTCCACCTGCCGACGCAGGGGACACAGGATCGTGTCCCGGTCCGGGAAGATCCCACATGCCGCGGAGCGGCTAGGCCCGTGAGCCATGGCCGCTGAGCCTGTGCGTCCAGAGCCTGTGCTCCACAACGGGAGAGGCCACAACAGTGAGAGGCCCGCGTACCACAGAATAAAGAAAATCTCCTTAGCCAGATTTCAAGAAAGCCTGTGGCCATTCCAATATGATCCAACATAGCGGAATATGATAGAAGGAAAATTGGCAAAGAAAGAGATGCTGGTCTTACCTGATGGAAGTTAAAATATCTCACTTTTGACAATTTTGCAAAAACTTATAATTCCATGAACTAATTTCTAGGGTTCTTCATAGGACCTAAAAAGGAACCCATAGAGTTGTGGAACAACAATAGAAGCTGCTGTGATAAGAAGCTCAGGCACCACAACAAAGAGTAGCCCCTGCTCGCCACAACTAGAGAAAGTCTGCACGCAGCATTGAAGACCCAACGCAGCCAAAATAAAAATAAATAAATAAAGATAAATTTAATTTTAAAAAAGTAATACTCAGGTTTGGGGCATGAGAAGTATGATGAGGAGAAATTAGCTAATCCTTTCAGAACTTTTAAAATATCAAACTCAGTCTCTAAGATTTTAGCATTATATACAACATTGGTTACTTATTAGTGGTTTGGGAAGGCCAATTTAAAATTTTCTGATCTTACTGTATTGAAATTCATGGCCCTAATGTTTTCCACATTGACTATATGAATGATGAAGTAAAGTTAATCATGTATTTCCTTTCCAACTGGACAGAAAACAAAATTTTAAAAAGTGTTTGGACTACTGACTTTTGATTTCTTCTAAGGCAAGTGTATAGGTAATTTTTATTCCCTGATTAGGAGAAAAATGGTGGAAGAGGGCAGGGTTAAGAATTAAGATTTCAAGAGCGTGAGAGGTAGATGGCCAACCAGAGTTCCTAAGTTTCAGTGCGTGTAACTGTTGCCGCCGCTTAAGCCTGCCAAAGCAGTGGTATGGCTGCTGCCCTCGTATTTGCTACCTCTAGAAACATTCTTGCCAGTAGTGGCAGCAGCGGGACTCAATTACCCCCTTTTCTCACTCTCTCCAGAAGCTCCAGATGGCGTCTTCTGTGGGCAACGTGGCCGACAGCACAGAACCAACGAAACGTATGCTTTCCTTCCAAGGGTTAGCTGAGTTGGTACATCGAGAGTATCAGGCAGGAGATTTTGAGGCAGCTGAGAGACACTGCATGCAGCTGTGGAGACAAGAGCCAGACAATACTGGAGTACTTTTATTACTTTCATCTCTACACTTCCAGTGTCGAAGGCTGGACAGATCTGCCCACTTTAGTACTCTGGCAATTAAACAGAACCCTCTTCTGGCAGAAGCCTATTCGAATTTGGGGAATGTGTACAAGGAAAGAGGGCAGTTGCAGGAGGCAATTGAGCATTACCGGCATGCATTGCATCTCAAACCAGATTTCATCGATGGTTATATTAACCTGGCAGCCGCTTTGGTAGCAGCAGGCGACATGGAAGGGGCAGTACAAGCTTACGTCTCTGCTCTTCAGTGCAATCCTGATTTGTACTGTGTTCGCAGTGACCTGGGGAACCTGCTCAAAGCCCTGGGTCGCTTGGAAGGAGCCAAGGCATGTTATTTGAAAGCAATGGAGACGCAACCGAACTTTGCAGTAGCTTGGAGTAATCTTGGCTGTGTTTTCAATGCACAAGGGGAGATTTGGCTTGCCATTCATCACTTTGAAAAGGCTGTCACGCTTGACCCCAATTTTCTGGATGCTTATATCAATTTAGGAAATGTCTTGAAAGAGGCACGGATTTTTGACAGAGCTGTGGCAGCTTACCTTTGTGCCCTAAGCTTGAGCCCAAATCATGCAGTGGTACATGCCAACCTGGCTTGTGTATACTATGAGCAAGGCCTGATGGATCTGGCAGTAGACACCTACAGGCGAGCTATTGAATTGCAACCACATTTCCCTGATGCTTACTGCAACCTAGCCAACGCTCTGGAAGAGAAGGGCAGTGTTGCCGAAGCAGAAGATTGTTATAATACAGCTCTGCGGCTGTGTCCCACCCATGCAGACTCTCTGAATAACCTAGCCAATATCAAAGGAGACCAGGGAAACTTTGAAGAGGCAGTTCGCTTGTATTGTAAAGCATTAGAAGTCTTCCCAGAGTTTGCTGTTGCCCATTCAAATTTAGCAAGTGTATTGCAGCAGCAGGGAAAACTGCAGGAAGCTCTGATGCATTATAAGGAGGCTGTTCGAATCAGTCCTACCTTTGCTGATGCCTACTGTAATATGGGAAACACTCTAAAGGAGATGCAGGATGTTCAGGGAGCCTTGCAGCATTATACTCATGCCATTCAGATTAACCCTGCATTTGCGGATGCCCACAGCAATCTGGCTTCCATTCACAAGTATTCAGGGAATATTCCAGAAGCAATTGCTTCTTATCGCACTGCTCTGAAGCTTGAACCTGATTTTCCTGACGCTTATTGTGATTTGGCTCATTGCCTGCAGATTGTCTGTGATTGGACAGACTATGATGAGCGAATGAAGAAGTTGATCAGCATTGTGGCTGACCAGTTGGAGAAGAATAGGTTGCCTTCTGTGCAGCCTTATCATAGTATGCTCTGTCTTCTTTCTCATGGCTTCAGGAAGGCTATTGCTGAGAGTCATGGGAACCTCTGCTTGGATGAGATCAGTGTCCTTCATAAACCACAGTATGAACATCCAAAAGACTTGAAGCTCAGTGATGGTCGACTGCGTGTAGGATACGTGAGTTCTGACTTTGGGAATCATCCTACTTCTCATCTTATGCAGTCTATTCCAGGCATGCACAATCCTGATAAATTTGAGGTATTCTGTTATGCCCTGAGCCCAGATGATGGCACAAACTTCCGAGCGAAGGTGATGGCAGAAGCCCATCATTTCATTGATCTTTCTCAGATTCCATGCAATGGGAAAGCAGCTGATCGCATCCATCAAGACGGTATACACATCCTTGTAAATATGAATGGTTATACCAGGGGTGCTCGAAATGAACTCTTTGCTCTCAGGCCAGCTCCTATTCAGGCAATGTGGCTGGGCTACCCTGGGACCAGTGGCGTGCTTTTCATGGATTATATCATCACTGATCAGGAAACTTCACCTGCTGAAGTTGCTGAGCAGTATTCTGAGAAACTGGCTTATATGCCCCATACTTTCTTTATTGGTGATCATGCTAATATGTTCCCTCACCTGAAGAAGAAAGCAGTCATCGATTTTAAGTCCAATGGGCACATTTATGACAATCGGATTGTACTGAATGGCATCGACCTCAAAGCATTTCTTGATAGTCTCCCAGATGTGCAAATTGTCAAGATGAAATGTCCTGATGGAGGAGACAACGCAGACAGCAGTAATACAGCTCTTAATATGCCTGTCATTCCTATGAATACTATTGCAGAGGCAGTTATTGAAATGATTAACAGAGGACAAATTCAGATAACAATTAATTGATTGAGTATAGCAATGGACTGGCAACTACCCAGATCAACATTAAGGCTGCCACTGGAGAGGAGGTTCCCCGTACCATTATTGTAACCACACGTTCTCAGTACTGGTTACCGGAAGATGCCATTGTGTACTGTAACTTTAATCAGTTATATAAAATTGACCCATCTACTTTGCAGATGTGGGCAAATATTCTGAAGCGTGTTCCCAAAAGTGTACTGTGTCTGTTGCGTTTTCCAGCAGTAGGAGAACCTAATATTCAACAGTACGCACAAAATATGGGCCTTCCCCAGAACCGTATCATTTTTTCACCTGTTGCTCCTAAGGAGGAACATGTTTGGAGAGGCCAGCTGGCTGATGTCTGCTTGGACACTCCACTCTGTAATGGACACACCACAGGGATGGATGTCCTTTGGTCAGGGACACCCGTGGTGACTATGCCAGGAGAGACTCTTGCTTCCCGAGTTGCAGCTTCCCAGCTCACATGTTTAGGCTGTCTTGAGCTTATTGCTCAAAATAGACAAGAATATGAAGACATAGCTGTGAAACTGGGAACTGATCTAGAATACCTGAAGAAAATTTGTGGCAAAGTCTGGAAGCAGAGAACATCTAGCCCTCTGTTCAACACCAAACAATACACAATGGACCTAGAGCGGCTCTATCTACAGATGTGGGAGCATTTACACAGCTGGCAACAAACCTGATCACATGATTAAGCCTGTTGAAGTCACTGAGTCGGCCTAAATAATGACTGTGTGCACAGGAGAATTACCCTGTACCTGAGCCTCAACCTTCTGGGGGAAAGGGAACTACTTTTTCCTTATCTGTACAATACCATGTTGCAGATGGGTGACAGACAATGATAAGAAATAGCACAGCCAGACTTGCTTCCTGCATGATCATGATCACGATAGGGAGAGACACAAGAGATGGGAAACTGCTGTTCCACAAGGAGTCTCCATAGAATTTTGCAGCAGCCAGGTGTCTGGAAGGTCTGGAAGGTAAGTCTGGAAGGTCTGATCTCCCTTGGTCTTCCATGGGATGGATGGTTAGTGTGGAAGGGAGATAGAGATTGCCCAGCCGTTTTGTGATTATCATGGATTGATTGAGTCTTCTGAATTAATATTTTTCTTTACATTTTGGGTATTGGAGCTTTTAAAAATGTTTGGTTTCAGGTATTTTTATTCATGTGAAGTGTATATGATTCTCCTGAGGTAAGGTTTTAAGCTAAAATATTCCTTGTTTTTGTTTCTGAACTCTACAGATAAATGGGGACTTTGCTGGTGTAGTCTTTTTATAGGTTTTATAAACCACTTGAGCCTATATCAGTCATTTTAGTGTCTGACATAATGTTTGGAACTATCAGTGCTTTGTTGGTTTATAGATGATGGCTTAAATTCTTTTCCTGGTCCGTTTCCTTCTTCCCTTCCCCCTACTTTAAAAATTCTCCTGTAACTTGGCTAACAAAAAACCAAGTCTGATTCAAAACCTCCCAGAGTGTTTCTCTTAAATGCATCATCTGGTGCCAAATGAAGATTCTTAGGAGTGATTATTAATTCTGAAGGGCACAGTTGTGGTACTGTCACTGATGATAACGATAATGGATTTTTGGCCTAGAGTGTTGACCTATTTCACCAGTGTTTTAAGTTGACTGCCCCTCTATGCTGCTTCCAAAAGTCATAGTGTGTGATAAGATTTTTACTTTCATTTCTAAAGTTGTCTTTTTTTTTTAGTGAGTCCTGTTCTTCCTTTTTCTTTCAGCAGAAATGAAATCCCAGATAAGTATTCAAATATTTGATTAGTAAGTCACAGTTATCTCCAGTACATTAAATAACTTTCATCAAAGAAACATGTTATAGGTAAAAAGCTCTGAAGGACCAGCTATATATATGATAATTATGTTTCAGATCTTCTAGGGTATTATATATAATAACTTGTCTTCTGGACGTGGTCTTGAAGTCTTTATGGATTCAGTCTCAGTAGTAGCGAACTGCACTGCTACTTGGTTTGGAGTACAAATTAGACTTTAGCCCTCCTGGAGGTTGAGTTTTGGTATTGAAAACCATAGGAATGAAATTATTGTATTTCAGCAAAGGATCGAGGGCTAGAGGCTTAAACAAGGCAACATATGTGTGGGAAGCATTCAGCCTTGAGAGCAGGCTACGGACATGCCAGGCATGCGGCCGCTGCTCGAAGGGACTGTCCCTACTTGTTCCCCTCCTTATTCCATTCCATGGGAGATAAATCACCAGGGCCCAGATATCAGAAAGAATGTAAAATTTGACAAGCAAAGCTGTCTCCCCCCTGCACGTGCAGGTTATTTTTGATGATTCTGGGTTTATGGGTTTTCTCCCAGGGAAGTTAACCTTGAGCCGAGACAGTCTGTACATAATGAAAACCACCATCTGGCAGCCTTCCTTTTTCTAGTCTATTTAATCTGGAACTGTAGAATAATGACTTCGGAATTACTGTTGCTGTATTACCAAAATTTTAAACTAGGATATTTTTGACAAATGCGGTCCTTAGTTAATTTTTAGAGCTACAAACTGTCAGATGGCTCTGAAATAACAATTGTATGGCTATTCTTCAGGGTGATCACAATATGGTAATGACGTTGAGGTATCACTAAAAAGCAGGAAGGTGTGAGTCTTCCTTTGGTTCCAGAGTGAAATGCGAGTTGGAGTTGGAAAAGAGGCCCACAACCAAGTGTTAGAGAAGGAAATGTGAGGTCATTAGTGAAAAACCAGGTTGAAGTTAAGGTGAAGAGGCATGAGGAAATGGGCAACTGTTCCAGTATTACAAAGATCATCAAGAAGCATATCCATGAATGTGTTTGTATTGCAATCTGCTGAAAAAGGGACAAATATCCTGGCCTGGCCTTCATGGAGATTATATTTTATTGATTCTGATAATAGATTATTGTTGAAAAGGGCCTCCTATAAATTATAACCATGCAAAGGCAGGAAGATAACTTTTTTTCCTTTATGTATGTGTTTCTCATTCCTACTCACTTCTCTCTTAGGGGAAGAGAAAATCACAAAAAACAAAATTGTCAAGTCTCAGCTATTCCTTTTCAAAATAATTTTTTTTGCAAATTCCCGTGGAGGCAATAGGTTAACTGTTAAGATTTGTAAGGCTCAAAAAGCTAGATTTTTACAAAGTGTAGCCAAATTTTATTCCATACATAATAGCTTTGGAAAGAATATGTGATGATGCAAAGTAGGAAAAAGGTGGTTTTTCTTCCATGAATGGCTTCACTGTGTTGGGAGAAGAGGCACAGAAGAAATCCAAGTAATTAAACATGGGGTGAGTTTTCCTGATAGGGGACTCTAGTGCTTTAAAATAGACTAGATAATCCTAGGGATAATCTGAGGGTAGAACAGACCAATGCCTCATTTCCAATCTGGTACCCTGGAAGAAAACAGTGTATTTCCTTTGAGGTCTTGAGAGGTTTCTCTTCTGCTTTGTTTTATTTTTGGTTCATTTTGTAATCAACCTTATTAAGGTATCATTTACATACAATAAAATGCAGACATTTTTAGTCAACGGTTCAGTGACTTTTAATTAATGTATACATTTGTATAACTAGCACGCCCATAAAGATAGATAACAATCCTAAAACCCTAGAAAGTTTCCTCCTAGGCTTTTGCAAAAGTATCCCCATCTCCCACCCCAAGGCCACCACGGATCTGTTTTTTATCTTTAGAGATGACTTTTGCCCAGTTTACAATTTCATGTAAGTTGAATAATACAGTAGGTGCCCTTTTGATCTGGCTTCACTTGCTCAGCATATGGTTTTTGAGATTCATTCATGTTGGGATGTTTTAAACCAGGACTTTAGCCTGGGTGGCTGATGTTGTCTGAAGGCACCTATAGGTACATCTGAGTCTCTGGCATTGTCACTGTCTGTTCTTGGCTCAGTATTTTCAACTTTACTAAGAAGCACAAGGTTGAAGTAAGGAAGATCACTGTCAGTATAATGGAGGTGAAGTGGGTTCTGTTATATAATATTCTCAGCATAAATTGACCTGCTTGGAATCATTGTGTTGATAATCGACAAGGATACGCTTCCTCCAAAAACCTTGATACTATAAAACTTCTAAAGGACGCTGTCCTAGGACTCTTTTAGTTTTCATTTTTTGGGAAACATTTCTGGAGAATTCAAATGCTCACAACCTGAGAGAAGCAATTATTCACCTGAAGGCTGACTCTGCTAAAGTTGAGTTGTCTGACCTTTACATGCTGATAGAACCCAAATAGCCTTGCAAAACAATGCTCTCTTATTGGATATAAGCATATAGATTGTTTAAGATGGACGTGTATATGCAGTAAAGTGAAAAAACTAAGAATCTTTGAGTTTCCCTTGCTGGGTTTTTTATTTTTTCATTTAAGTTTCTATAGCATATGCTAATAATTCACCTCAGGGTAGTTTTAGGTCCACTCTACATAAATGTTGAAGTACTCCATACCCACCTTTTTTCTACCTTCCTTCTTTTCTTCCATCTTTCCTTTCTAACTTCTTATAATCCATTATACTTAATCCTGCATTTGCTGAGGTGGCAATTAGTGTATGAAAATACTGTGAAATTTTGCTGTTCAGAATGCATGTTGACCAAATTCTATATTGAGAAAAGGTCTGAATTTACCCAGAGTAACCCTTTCTCAGCGTCTTTGAATAAAGGGCATAGAAAGTGGGCTATATATAGTATCCTGACAGGTATGTAGAATTCATAGCAATTGCCCTCAAAGAGCTTACCTAGCGTAGATGCATATGAATGCATTTAATAATTGCTTTATTGGCAGCAGTGCCAACATACACAGTCTATTTTGTTTTATATCATTCTCATTACCTGCTGTTTACCACTGTATACATTGCTAATGGCGTGGTTTCTATGGCTTGTGAATTTCACGGCCAAATAATATGTAATTTATTGCACACTTCAGTGTAGAAGATGGAGACTTCATAACTTTTCGTGTGCTCTTTGCCCCTTTGGAATGTATTACACTGAGATCAGTCAAAGTAATAAATTTATTTCAAATGTGTGTGATACGTAGACATCAATTAGGACTGATGGGAAATATTTCTTCTTCCAGCAACATAACAGTTTTTAAAGACTAAGCCATTGAACGTGGAGTTACTGAACATGGGACTCAGTTCACTGGGATCCTTCTTAGAAAAATAAAGGACAACTTGAATTGGATTTGTGTGGCTTATTCAAGTAGTAACTAATCAGCTACATCTTGGTGAACTTAATTTGTCACAATCGTTTGATATTTTATTAAGTCTCTTCCCCCGACTCTCACGAGAATGGATCATGAGTATCTTAAAACATACTAAGTCGTCTTCCATCCCTGTTAATCTAACTACAAAAGCACACTTTCCTTATCCAATGCAACTTACTGTCTTTTAGAGTGGCTGGGGTTTTAATTCTCTACAAAATTAAAACCAGCAAAGAGAAACATTTTCAAGGAGCCACACATTGTAGATCCTTAGAAAGAAGACTTTAGAATTAAGGGCAACTGTATCATTTTATAGCTAAAGCACCTGAGGCCTAAAGTAGGCAGGTAACCATCGAGGTCAGGGAAAGGGGTTGAAGATCAGGTTTCAAGCTGAGAAAGAGTCTACAGGGACTCAATCTGAGCAGGTCAAAAACTGAAAGGAGACCACAAATGTTCTGGGAAGGCTGGCATCTGGTCTCCAGTGTGGGATTCAGATGGGGAGTGGTTCCTGGGGTAACTGAGCTTCTGCAGTAGGCAGAGAAGTCCACCTCCTCTCCGGAAAGTGCCACTGACATCAGGGAGTTGAGGGGAAAGAGCAATGAGTTCCAGTCCACCTGAGAAAGCAGGCCAGTCTGATTAACTCTGAATTTAGGCTTATTTCAGATACTTCTTGAGAAAGAACTTGGACAAGAGCAAGTCCCACGCAGCCTCTTTTAAATCCATGCCCAGTATTTTCTGGTGGAGCTGCTTAAACCCTCCAAGTGACTCCAGTATTTTAATTTCACTCTGTATTTAATTCCGACAGTTCTATGATTAATTATTTAATGGGCAAATAAGTAGGGTCACAAAAGAGTGTGAATGTATTTTACAGGATGAGGATGGGCGGAGTGGAGCAGTCTGGAATAGGACACCAATAAAAAGGGATCTTGATAAAGTAGAACGTCTATTAGAAATGGAGAGGAATTCGCAAGGAAATTAGTGCCTGATACCACGCCCTTCTCTCTGCATGTTTAGAAGGTAGTTTCTAATTTTATTTTCATAGGAGATGTGCCTGTGATGAATTGTCTTTTACCTCCACACTATTTATCACATGGACATATTGTGAAGTTTGTGTGAGAGAAAGCAAGTATCAGAATTTGTCTTGCAAGCAGCTATCAGCACTGCCTGGAACAATCTAGGATAGAAGGAAAAGGAAAGGAAGGTGGAAACAAAGGAGAAAGACAGCTAATGATGCTGGAGTCTCTCGCTGGGATTTGTGGTATCTCTTTTTGAAACTAAGTACAGAAAGTCAGAACTTGACTGATTGTTTCTTGATCACGGTTTGTTTTCATTTTTGCTTTTTTCTTGCTCTCTCATCAGTTATTCCAGCCAGTGCCATGTCATTTTCAGTTTCAGTAAGCATGCCTGTCTTGTTTCCATTTGCATTATTCATGCAAACCTTGATTGAACTGATGACCCCGAGTTCTCACGGAAACATTAGATACACCAGTTGATACATTTCTTAATTTTAGAAAAAAGTTACCGAGTGAAGGTTAAAATAACTCCTCTTCAATTTGTCATTTAAAAAAACTTCTCCTAACATACAATACCTCATTGCCTAACAATGCCAGATAAATGAAGAATTCCTATGTATTCATGAATGCAGGCTAGTCTGTATATTTTTTGGCAGGTATGACCGTTACCGAGGGTAATGGCCTTGTTTGCTGGCCATGTCCTGTCTCCTAGAAATTTGTGCTTTCTGTTGTCTTTCAGTTGGTCCATTGGATATCAGAGGTGAATTTATAAAACTATACTTCCCTTTACACTTACTTTGTTTTGTTTTGTTTTGTTTTCCTTGAAGTATAGTTGATTGACAATGTTGTGTTTCAGGTGTACAGCCAAGAGATTCAGATATATATATTTCTTTTTCAGATCCGTTTCCTTTATAGGTTATTACAAGGTATTGAATATAGTTGCCTGTGCTATACTGCAGGACCTCGTAGTTTATCTACTTTATACATAGTATACACTTACTTTGTGTGATCCATGCTGGTCAGACCACATAATTATTTTCACTTCTGATGTAATTTTTTCAGGTCCAACCTCAAATCTTTGATGAGAAGATATTTTAAAATAAGTTTAACATGTGTGTGCTCTAAATGCAACAGTAGTTATTAGAGATATGATTTTGCACTAGGTATTCCTCTCTTTTTTGTTCTTGGCCAACCAATTGAAAATTCGTTTTTATTTTCTGGTTGGTTTGCTAGATGTTTATGGCTATAATAAAAGTCTTAAAATTTTGTCTCATATCTTAAAGCACAATCTGAATTAGCAATGGATATTGTGCTATACATAGGGGCTGTGATATAAATATAGTTTCTAACTTCAAAAACATATAACCTAGAAGGGAACACAGACACATATGCAGCAATTATGGCAACTGCATTTGTTTACTAAGTGAAATAGCACTGAGATAGATAAAGTGCTAGCAAGCCTTGAACAGGCAAATCAGCTTCAAAAATAGATGTGCAGTTCTTTAAAAATCTTTTTAACATTTTTCCAGGTACATGTAGAATATAACTTAGCATAAAAACGGTATGGGTTTGAGGATATGGGGAGGGGGAAGGTTAAGCTGTGACAAAGTGAGAGAGTGGCATGGACGTATATATACTACCAAACATAAAATAGATAGCTAGTGGGAAGCAGCCGCTTAGCACAGGGAGATCAGCTCGGTGCTTTGTGACCACCTGGATGGGTGGGATAGGGAGGGTGGGAGGGAGACAAAAGAGGGAGAGGTTATGGTGATGTATGTATATGTATAACTGATTCACTTTGTTATATAGCAGAAACTAACACACCATTGTAAAGCAATTATACTCCAATAAGGACGTTAAAAATAAATAAATAAGTAAAAGAAGACTGACTCATCCTATTAAAAAAAAAAAAAGATTCTCTTGTCCTGGATTCAAGAGAAGGGATGAAGTAAAAGGATGAGGAAGAACAAGAAGAGGAAATGTGAGCGTGGAGAGGGTAGGAGGAAGAGCAGAAGGCAAATAAGTATATGTGCTTCCCTTGCCATCCCTGACTTTTTTTTTTTTTTTTTTTTTTTTTTGCGCTTCGGGAAAACCCAAAAGCCAGAGAAGAGCACGGAGGTGGTCACCACTGCATGTGAACAAAAAGGTGGAGAGAAGAGAATGGTGGTAATCTGCGCAGGCAACTGGAGGATGACCTGAGTGCATCTCGCCAGGGAACTGTCCCCGTTCCATAGAACCCCTGAAGATGCCAGGCTCTTATGTTTAGATGGGGGGCCGAAGGTGTCTGTGGGGTCACCACATACATCACTCCTGGAGGTGTTGTTCACATTGTGTTCTATGTAAAGAGTGTCCCTGGTGAGGTTCAACATCTCCCTCTGCAGGACCCAGCCTTGCCCTCCCAACCCGCCAAGGTCAGCAGGCAACATCCCCAGTTAATCAGCAGGTGTAGTGAGATATCTGGAGTGGCCCTGGTACCCCCCAGTTCAGGCGTCCTGGGGAAAGGGTGAGGAGGACAGAGGCACCGGGGCTTCTTCTCACGCAAGCAGACAGCTCACCTGGCCCAGCGATGCTGCATCCCTGTGGGCACGCGGTAGCCCGGGCATCCGGTAGGGGACACTGCAGGATCCACACCTGGCTGGGATTTGCCCACCCCCTGGGGACACCACAGCCTCTGTGGAGCCCCACTGAAGGGCCTGGGTCACCTCATGGCACCATTTCTCAACCTGAGGTTCTATAGATTTTTCATAGATGTGTAAAAATTGAATACAACACACACACAAAATGAAGGCAATTCAAAGCAATGCTAATTTAGGATGAGTTAAAGGGCCAGGATTCCAAGTTAATTATGACCTTAAAATTAGATAACAAATATATCTGGTTTTATTACATGCTGAAAAGCAGTGTCTTCTACAAACTTTTCATGTTGGGATACAGCAAAGGTATAGAATTTATGATTCTATGACCACAGCATCAGGATATTTTTAAATTAAAAAGCACAGGCAAGTTTGGCTGGGGTGTTAAAGAAAGAAAAATGATTATTAGGGGAAAAGGGAACATTACGGTTCTCTGCCCACTTCCACTGTGCTGGTCTCATGATGGGCTGTGTTGCGTGTGGGCTGGAGGGACAGGGTCACTACTCCCACCTGTGTCATCAGACCTCCCACTCCTCACAGCGCCCAGGTGGGAGGGACCCACACTTTTCACCCTGGAGCCCCAGAGCCTCCCCTTTCCTCTGCATCACTTTCACTGTTCAGGGGACCAATCACTTGAACGCCGCCCGGCCAAATGCCCAGGTTAAATCGCCCCTGTAGGACAGGTCTCTCTGCTACCAGAACACACTTGGCAAAGAGCAGCAAACAGGCCCCAGTGCCCTGGGGATGTGAGCCCTGGGGATGTCAGGGCCCAAAGTCACTTGCAGGGTCTGAGTAGCCCCCTGGGTCCCACACACCGACCCCAGGAAGCCCACCTCCCCACTGACTCCAGTCCCTGCCTTTGTGTGGCAGGTTCTGGTCTGACACCTGTGAAGACTGTGACCTGGAGGCCTCAGCCTGAGACTCAGAGGGGATGGAGCCCTGTGCAGCATCTGGCAGCTTAAATGAGACACGAGGCCAAGGAAGGAGGGCCGCCTCTCTGCTCCCCCTCCGCTCCTGAGTCAGCTAGTGAGTGCCGGTTACTTTCTGTCGGAGCTGTACTGATTTAGCATAAATTTTAGATATAGGTCTTACTTTTAACAGTGAAAGGCTGTTACATCAAGCAAAATTGATCTCCTCCTCGGTTTTTTTTTTAAACACTTCTATGTAAGATAACACACAAGTATAGAAAAGCACCCTCCGCAAAGGGAGGGCTCAGTGAATTACAATGGGCGCTCCACTCTGGGGAGCAGTAGTTTTTCCCTCTGTAAAAGCCCAGATGCTTCTGAGAAGCTCCTCTCACCTTCCTTACTCTGGCCCGACCTCCGCGGCGGAAATCCCAAAGGGACTGGATTCTCCCAGCCCTCCAGCACCCTCCACTACTTTCTGATTGTGCTGCCACACTCATTTTGAGTTATTTGTGTGTAAATCACTGCACTTGGAATATACGTGGAGTAACTGATTTCATTCTTATAACCGAATAAGTTAGCACTTATTCTTCTCCCCTTCTACAGGGGGCAGCCAGGGTGCTGGGGACGTCCTGTATATTGAGCTGGGTGTTGGTAACAGATGTGTTTATATTTACAAGAAACCATAAAGCTCTACACTTAAGATCTGTGCCCTGTACAATACACCAAGGAAACTTCAATTAGAAAGAGATGCCAAAAAAATTTCCCCACAAAACAAACTTCAGGGCCCGGTGGCTTCCTCTGATTTCTACCAAACATTTAAGACAGAAACGGTGCCCGTCTCCTACACACTCTTCCAGAGAACAGATACAGAGGGAACACACCCACACTGCTTTCATCGGACCAGGAGAATACTGATGTCATACCAGCAGCAGATATTACAGGACAGGAGAAATTACAGGCTAAACACTTCTGAATGTCGATGTCAAAATCCAAAAGCAAATATTAGCAGTCTAAATCTAGAGGTTTTCAGAAAGGAAGGAAACTGGGATTTCGTGGTGGTATTTCCAGTGGTTGATGTGAACAGGATCACTGGGTGTTTGGGCGCTGCCTGGGAACGTGGAGAGAAGGGACAATGCCATCGGGTTAGTGGAATGAACATTTGGTGACAGAGATTAGGAGGGCCTGGGTCATCCTCAGAGACAGTCCTGGGATGGGGTCTCTAGGCTGTGGCTATGGAGGGGTCCCTCTAGAAGGGCACGGGCCTCTCTCCTGTGCCACTGCAGGGTCTAGGGATGGATGAGGAGTTTGTAGGCGCTGGTTTTTGATGAGGAAGGATGAGCAGGGAAGGTGCGCCCTCAGAGCCAGTGCAGCCACAGCCCCTCCCCAGCCAGGCCGTAGCCCAGGCTACTCAGACAGTTGCTCACATCAATAGTCAGGCGACAGTGGGGCACGCCAGCTTCACCCACTAAACCACCAAGCACAGCCCAGCAGGCCACTGTCCTCATTAATCAGCACTACCTGTGCGTCCAGGGCTGGTTGTTGAAGACCAAGCTAATTTGTTAGAGATGTGCCATGTGGGCAACTGGCTTGGAGAGACCAGGGCTCTGAGCCACGTGGAGGCAAGCCGACCACTGGCCAGACCACCAGGAGGCTCACCCAGTGTGTGAAGACGCTGAGGGAGGAGGGACGTAGATGGGACCCCCTGATCCTTCAAGGGACCTTCTTTCAGGGATATTTAAGAGCTGTGGGGTCAGGGATCAACATGTAAGGGAGGCAGTGGGTCAGGCATGGGCCCTCCTGTTGGCTCAGACCCCTCCTGTCCTTGGAGCAACCATGGGGCAGGCAGGAGGATTGGGGGGATGGAGGGAGGGGAGCCCTGGGCTCAGGAGTCCAGTGCACCATCTAGAGGATTCAGGGGTTCAGGGATTTCTGTCCCAGGGAGCCAACTACATTCCTGTCCCACATCCGTCATCAGCTTTGCGACTCCGGGAAAGTCACTTAAAATCTCAACATTTTAGTGCCATGTACCATAAAATATGGTTCACAACACCTGCCATGAGTTCCCCGCGGGGCTGACGTGGGGATCACAGGAGATGATGACAGATATTCTTCACAAGCTCTAAAGCATCACACCCATAACCTTCCCCACTCCCCTGCCCTGTGGCATCCAGGTCCCCTCTCTGGAGGCAGCACTACCACATTTCTTGCTTATTCTTCCAGACATTTAATATTTGAACACTTAGGTAGCACTTATGAAGTAACCATCATTTTTCATCAGGGTCTACCTGATTTGCTGTATTAAGCTTCATCATGTAATACTAATAAGTGGGCCCTATTAACATTCCCATTATCACAGAACAAGGAACTGAGGACAGAGAGTCTGCATAACTTTCCCAGCTTCATGTGGCTTCTGGTATGATTTGAATCCAGTCCATCAGGCACCAGCCCCCACTCTGTCGGTCACTGTGCTGTGCTCCCTTTCTGTATTATCTCACTAAATAAAGTCATGTCTCCGTGCAGTCAGCCTGCTGGCTATTTTAAGTGCACACCACATTGCAACACCCTCTTCTCAGCCCAGCTTCGATTCACTTGACTCCCCTAGACTCCCCTAGGAGGCTGGTGAACAAAGAGAACAGACGTGTGACCTGGGAATGAATTGACACCTCTGCATGGTCTTCTCCCAGCAACATATCAATAGTTCTCTCAGTTTTTGTTGTGTTTTCCTGGATCATGACTCGGGTACCAAGAAGAAAAGGAAGATTATAAAGGGGTCAAACACAGGATGCACAAGAATATCATCTGCGATCAAGATAATCTGCTGGCCATCCGCAGCGGTGGTTCAGGCACATCCGAATCAGCATCTGGCCAAACAACAGGGTAGGGACACAAATAGCACCCCCACTAACCACTCCATTGAAGGTACTGTGGAAATAATACCAGCAAGTAGATTCAGGAGCAATGGCTGTAGTTTGTACAGCAGAGCCTGGATCTGGCTGAGGGAGGATTGGGCAGGGAAGGTGCCCACTCAGAGCCCGTGCAGCCACTGCCCGCTCTTAGCCAGGCCTTAGTCCAAGCTGCTCAGACGATTGGTCAGTTTCTAGTCAGTGAGACCCTGGGAGCCTGTAAACTTCATCTGTTAAGCCACCAAAACACCAGCCCAGTAGACCCTGTTCCCAGCTAATGAATATTAACTGCTCATCATCCAGGTTTGATCAGTTGAAGATGATGCTAATTCTCTGTGCAACTGTCATGTGGGCAGTTGGTTTGGAATGTCCTGGGTTTTGAGTCAGTTAGGGAGTCAAGTAGACTACTGGTCATTCAGGGTGGTCACCTGACCACCAGGAAGTCTCACTGCAAATCAGCTGCTAGAATCAAGTGCTGAGGGGGAAGGGAGGGAAGATGCACACATATTTGGATACCCCGGTCCATCAGGGGGTCTGCATTTGGGGGAAAGACATTGCATTTGGGGTCAGGGATTGAAACGTAGAGCCAGGAGGTGGGTCCAGATTTGAGCCATTCTCTTGGGCCAGGCACCTCCTCCGAGTACCAGCTGTCTCCCTGCAGCATCCTTGGGGCAGGAGGATGTGGGAAAGGGAGTGAGGAGAGCTCTTGGTTTGTGTATCCAGGGCATGATCTCATGTCCATGTGTTCAGGAATCTCTATCCCTCCCCTGCCTCAGACCCATCACTCATCAGTGTTGTGACTCTGGGCAAGTTACTCAATCTGTCTAAATTTCAGTGCCCTGAACCATAAAATATGGGTCACAGCCCCTACTCTGCCCACCCCACAGTGCATCACAAGAAATAATATTCTTTCCATGAGCTCTAAAACTTCTTACTCATGTCATCAATGTGAAAAAGTAGGCTCTATCCTCCTGTTTGTAGCCTCCTAGGTGCCCTTTCTGGAAACAACCTACTTATTCTTCCAGGCATTTAATACTTGAACATTTATGTAGGTAGCACTTATGAAGTACCCATCATTTTTCTTCAGGCTTTGTATTTACTAATTTTTAGCCTCAGGACATAATACGAATAAGCAGGTCCTACTAATATTTCCATATCACTGGCCAGGGAACTGAGAAACAGAAGGGCTAAGTAACTAACCTTCCCAGGTACACGTGGCGTTCAAATAGGATTTGATTTCAGGCCATCAGGCACCAGCACCCATACTCTCCCTCATTGTGTTGTGCTGACTTTGTACTTGTCTCACGTAAATAAAGTTATTTTCCCTATGTGATCAGCCTGTTGGGTATTTAAGTGCACGCTAAAATGCAAGGTCCATCTTCATAAGCCCTACTTTGATTCAGGGGACTCCCCGGGCAGCTAGTAATAAGGAGATCTGAAGTTTGACCTGTGAATAAGTTAAGACTTTTGCCAGGAAGATGTCAACACCTCTCACTATTGTGAATGTATTTCAGGAATATGAAGAGAAAAAGACAAGGATTCAAACCAAGGATACATATGGGGATTGATCCTCCGTGAAGAAAATATACTGGCTGGCCCTCACCGTCATTCAACAGCTCAAAATGAACATCTAGTCCCAAAAGGTTGAGCCTCAAATATCATCCCATACAAGCCACTCCATTGAAGTCACTGTGGGAATTCCATAATGAAACTGATCAAGAGTAATGACTATAAAAATGTTGTCATATTATCTTTTGATTGAGATATAATTCATATTCCATCAATTCATATATATATATATATATTTTTTTTTTTTTTTTGGCGGTATGCGGGCCTTTCACTGCTGTGGCCTCTCCCGTTGCGGAGCACAGGCTCCGGACGCGCAGGCTCAGTGGCCATGGCCCACGGGCCCAGCCGCTTACGCGACATGTGGGATCTTCCCGGACCGGGGCACGAACCCGCGTCCCCTGCACCGGCAGGCGGACTCTCAACCACTGCACCACCAGGGAAGCCCCACATTTTTTTTTAACTGTGTGATTCGGCTGCTTTTAGTGTACTCAGGTTTTGCAATGAACATCTCTAATTCCAGTACATTTCCATCATCCCCAAGAGAAACCTCATACCTAGTATCAGTCATTCTCATTCTGTCCTCCCCTTTCACCCCAGCCCTGGGTCTTTCTGTCTCTATTGATTTTCCTATGCTGGATATTTCATATGAATAGAACCACACAATGTGCGGACTTCTGTGTCTGACTTTTGCAGTAAGCAAAATGTATTCAAGGTGCATCCAGGTTGTAGCATGTATCTGTCCTTCACCCTTTTAATAGCTGAATAATATTCATTGTATGGATATAACACATTTAATTTTTCCATTCCTCAGTTGGCGAATAGTTGGGTTGTTTCCACTTTTTGGCTATTATGAATAATGATACGACAACGTAACACTCATGTACAAGTTTTTGTGTGAACATATGTTTTTTATTTCTCCTGGACATATACCTGGGAGTGGAGTTCCTGGGCCATACTGTATCTCTGTGTTGAACTTTTTGAGGAGCGGCCAAACTATTTTCTTTTTCATATTTGCACCAGCGATGCTTGAAAGTGCCAATTTCCCCACATCATTGCCAACCCTTGTTTTTAAAAAAATTATATGGCACAATAGTGGGTATGAAGTGGTATCTCACTGTGGTTTCAGTTTGCATAATTTTGACTAATAATTTTGGACATGTTTTCATGTGCTTATTGGCAATTTGTGTCTCTTCTTTGGAGCAGTATCTATGCAGATTCTTTTTCTCATTTTTAAAATTTGGTTATTTGACATTTTATTGTTGAGTTGCCAGCGTTCTTTACATATTCTGAATACTAGGCTTTATCAGATATATGACTTGCAAACATTTTCCTTCATTCTGAAGGTTGTATTATGTCTTTCTTGATGGTGTTCTTTGAAACACAAAGGATTTTAATTTTGATAAAGTCCAATTTCTTTTTCCTTTTGTTGCCTGTGCTTTTGCTATCATATTTAAGGGTTCATTGCCAAATCCAAGACTATGAAGATTTATCTCTTTTTTTCTTCAGAACTTTGTATAGTTTAGCTCTTATATGTAACTCTTTGATCCATTTTAAATTCAAAGTCTATTTTGTCTGATATTGGTATAGACACTCCTGCTCTCTTTTGGTTACTATTTGAGTTTTCTCACTGAGGTTGGAATTCCTTTTCCTATCCTTTAACTTTCAACCTGCTTGAGTCTTTTGATCTCAAGTAAGTCTCTTGTAGACAGCATATATTTGGATCATATGTTTTTACCTATTCCGCCAATCTCTGTATTTTGATTGGAGAGTTTAATCCATTTACATTTAAAGTAATTGCTGACAAAAAAAGACTTATTTCTGCTATTGTGCTGTTTCTTTTCCATCTGCCCAAAGCTTTTTTGCCCCTCATTTCCTGCATTCCTATCTTTCGTTGTGTGTGTTTAGCTGATTTCTTACAATAAAATATTTTAATTACTTTCTCACTTCCTTTTGGGACTATTCTATAGCTATTTTCTTTGTGTTTACCATGGGGATTACCTTTAACATCCTAAAATTAAAACACTCTAATTTGAACTTATACCAGGTTAAACTCAACAACATCCAAGTTCTTGAAGCTAAAAGAGCATCCTACTATCTCAATGCAAAAGACCTTCTCCAAGACACACTGCAGTTTCTGCCTGGCTGGGACATTGCCCCAGAGTGGGGTTAAGTTTAAGGAGTCGAAGGAGGCATACATTTCCATCCTCTGGATCACTGCTCACCAAAAAATACATAATGCCAGGCACATATGTAATTTGAATTTTCTAATGAACACACCAGGAAAATGAAAATGGTGAAGTCAATGTAAATAATAGATTTTTAATTCAGTATCTGCAAAGTGTTAGAATGTTTACATGTGGCACGAGAAATGTGGTCATATTACGAGGGCTTGAGAGCCGCATGGGGCAAGATAGAGGACAAACAGCATGCACTTGAAACTCTAAGAAGTGAACGCTAACAGGCAGATGGGGCCTGGAAGTCCAAAGTTGAATAACAGCCCATAACAGGGTGATTATGGTGGGTTTTTTTCCTGCCTCTGTCTCCCAGCTTACGCAAGGCACGCAAAGTCCAGCAACAGCTGAAAGTTAAAACCATGGGATCAACCTTTTATTTCTAGCCAGACAAGTGAGAAAGTGGGGGGCTTGGATGTTGAGGAGTGAGGGGGTCATCCCCATTGGTCTTTTTCTCCCCAGTTACCACATCTCCCCTGCAACCTCAGTGATGGCAGAGGCCTTCACTGAGAAATGGCCTGTGTCTCTGGACAAAGGAACAGGTTAAGAGGCTCCTATTGTCTGAAGAGTGTGGGGGCGTGCCCGTTATTTTCCTTTCTTTTCTCTTGCTATTTAAATTGACAAGAACAGATACTACACTTGATCTTAGCCAAAAGGCTGAGATGAAATAGACAAAATAAACTTTAAGCTAAAATTACTGTCAAGTATAAATTTTACTAATATAGTAATTCCAAAGGACCAAAGAGCAGGGCAGTGGCTTTATTGAGAACCCAGGATTTCCGAGTGTCCACCGTGCTCAGTCACTTTTAAATCATCAGCACAGCCCTATAATTCAGAGATTTAGGTGAAGTGACTTGCCCAGGGTCACACAGCTAAGTGAGAGTCTTCTGGGACCAACAGTAACTTTTGCAAAGGCGTCTCTTGCTATACTTAATCACTGCCACCATCTGACACTCACATTCTTTCTTTTTATACTATTCTGTTTCCTTGGGTCAAAGAATCCGACCCCTGAATTAAGGTTAAATAGCAATTAGTGGCAGATCAAAAGCCAAAATCGCTTCAAGATATTCTTTTAATTCCCCCAAGTAATGCCTTTAGTCACAAAAATATAGAACAATATAGAAAATTACAAGTGACCTTAGTGTTCACAGGCAAGCACTAATACATTTTAATGTACCATGATCATATTAAAATAGAAATAACTATGAAACATTTTCTGCGGAGAAGCAGCCCCTGTCCCCAGCAGAAAGGGACAGGAAGGCTGCATGGTGCCCAGGCCCCCAATGGCCTAGGTCTCACCCTGCAGCTCACTGTTGATGCGCCGGAACGCTGCTTCCTTCTCGGAGTCTAGGTCTTCAGTGGCGACAGGGAAACCCAGCTCAGGGCCTGGGGGCAGCCTCAGAGGCTCCCCTTGCCGGTGCGGCAGCAGAGGAATCCTGCGTTTTCGGGGCCTGGGACTGTCAGATGTGCAGGAGCCGTTCCTCCAGGGCCCTTTCTGCCCTCTTGTTGCCTCTGCATCTTTGTCAGGCTGGCTTTTCCTCTGGGAAACCACCAGAGCTGCAGAGGGCGATGGAGGGCCCTCCTTGCTCCCTTTCTTTGCAGACTTTTGGAGCAGCCCTTCCGGTATGGCGGGACTCCTCCTTCTCTTCACTGGTAGGAAACCTCGGGTGGAGATATATGAGTTCGTGATGGCGTTTCTTTGGGGGCAGGAGCTCATACAAGTGGTCTGCGGTCTCCTGGTGGATCTGTCCTCTGCCTTCACCCAGGAAAACATTCACATATGTGTTTTGTGAAAAGTTTTTCTCTTGGTTAATTGCCTAGGAGTGGGTTTTTGGGTCATATGGTAAGTATGGCCCTCTCAGCCAGCCCTGGCCACCACTTCAGGTGTCACCCCAGCAGGATCTGGATGGTGTGGGCACTTCCGTTCTTAGCGAAAGAAGGAGGGGTCCCGCCATACCGGAAGGGCTGCCCCAGAAGTCTGCAAAGACAGGGGGCGAGGAGGGCCCTCCATCGCCCTCTGCAGCTCTGGTGGTTTACCAGAAGAAAAGCCAGCCTGACAAAAATGCAGAGGCAGCAAGAGGGCAGAAAGGGCCCTGGAGGAAGGGCTCCTGCACATCTGACAGTCCCAGGCCCCGAAAACGCAGGATTCCTCTGCTGCCGCACAGGCGAGGGGAGCCTCTGAGGCTGCCTCCAGCCCCTGAGCCGGGTTTCCGGGTCACCGCCGAAGACCTAGACTCGGAGAAGGAAGCAGCGTTCTGGCGCATCAACAGAGCGCTGCGGGGTGAGACCTATGCCATCAGGGACCTCGGCAGCTCTCCCCAGCATAGGAAATGGAAAGCTCCAGCCTTTGCCTCTGCTCCAGGCCCCCCAGCTTCGGGCGGCCCCGCACAAGCATCTTCTGGGTGTTCATCATCCAGAAATTCCACCGTGGGCACCCATGCCAGCACACAGCTGGGTTTTGGGAGCAGAGCGGCTGCCCTAGATGATCTGAGCTGCATGTTTGCAGCTCTCAGCGTGACATCAAGAAAGAGGGGGCCCCCGAGCACCACACACAGCAATGGGGGCAACGTGGGCCTGAACTCCTGGGACCCTCCTCACCAGAGCCATCCCATGGTGACCACGGGACCCAGACCTAAGAAGAAGCCTGGGTTTGGAGGCACTACTGCCCCCATCTTAATGCACATCCCTGGGGGCCCTGATTGGCAGCAGCGAGGAACCACCGCCTGTGGCAGCTCTCCCCAGCATAGGAAACGGAAAGCTCCAGCCTTTGCCTCTGCTCCAGGCCCCCCAGCTTCGGGCGGCCCCGCACAAGCATCTTCTGGGTGTTCATCATCCAGAAATTCCACCGTGGGCACCCATGCCAGCACACAGCTGGGTTTTGGGAGCAGAGCGGCTGCCCTAGATGATCTGAGCTGCATGTTTGCAGCTCTCAGCGTGACATCAAGAAAGAGGGGGCCCCCGAGCACCACACACAGCAATGGGGGCAGCGTGGGCCTGAACTCCTGGGGCCCTCCTCACCAGAGCCACCCCATGGTGACCACGGGACCCAGACCTAAGAAGAAGCCTGGGTTTGGAGGCACTACTGCCCCCATCTTAACTCACATCCCTGGGGGCACACCCAGGCAGGGCCCCCCTACTTCCAGCGGAGGGCGCAGCCCATGCCCAGCCAAGGCTGACTTTAGGGGTGTGTCGGTTCCGGCCTCTACTCCTATCAGCCTCAGCTCCGCAGTGGGCACAGCAAGGTGCAGCCTTGCTCTTAGGGCCCCCTCATCACCTGCCCAAGGCTTGGCTGGACAAAAAACCACTGGGCCATCGACCAAGTCATTCTCCTCCAGGTCTCGATTCATTACCTTGGGGTTTAAGAGGAGGAAGTTGGCCTGAGCCAATAACTTTGGGGCGAGGCCATCAGTGTCCACCTCCTCCCAGGCTGGGCCTCGTGTGGACCCTGTTTCGATGTGAAACTTATAATAAAGCTTTGTTCTTGTTCTTTTGCATAATCCTCACGTGTCTGTGATCTGTAGATCAAGTGTGGAAAAGCACTGGCTTGTATGAGTGGTAACATGGAAAGCCAGACCTGTTTACAGTTTCCTGTGACCCTGCTCATGGGTTGTGAAGAGTAGCACACAAGATGGCTACAAGGGCCCTATATTAAAAGTGTGTTTTGAGTTTAAACGATGCAGCCCGGAATAAAATGGGCCCAGAGGGAGGGGTAAACAGGGAGGGTCATCCTTGTCTGTTGTAATTGCTACTTCCCACCCACCTCTCTGGCCTGGAGGGGGCTGGGTCATCCCGAGCACACACCAGCCGCCCATACTCTACTCGTTTAGTATTTTCTAATGTAGCAGTT
Source organism: Orcinus orca (assembly GCF_937001465.1). NCBI lineage: Eukaryota > Metazoa > Chordata > Mammalia > Artiodactyla > Delphinidae > Orcinus > Orcinus orca. Next base: position 36,607,147 of record NC_064575.1, on the reverse strand, counting down.
TCTTTGACTTTTTTTGTTTTGCTTTAATAGGTCTTAGGCAAATCATTTACATGCACATCTCACTCGGAGAGTATATGTCCATACAACCTAAAGCAATCTACAGATCCAGTGCAATCCCTATCAAAATTCCCATGAAATTCGTATGGAACTGCAATAGACTTCAAAAGCCACAGCAATCCTGAGAAAGAAGAACAAAGCTGGAGGCAACACTTTTCCTGATTTCAAATTATACTACAAAGATAGAGTAATCAAAATAGTATGGTACTGGCATGAAAACAGACACATACACCAATGCAACAGAATCAAGAGCCGAGAAATAAATCCACACACATACAGGCAACTAATTGACAGGGATCCAAGAATACTCAACAGGGAAAAGATAGTCTCTTCAGTAAATGGTGTTGGGAAAACTGGATACCCACATGCAAAACAAAGAAAGTGGACCCCTATCTTACACCATTTGTAAAAATTAACTTGAAATGGATTAAAGACTTAAATGTAAGACCTGAAACTGTAAAACTCCTAGAAGAGAACATAAAGAGAAAGCTCCTTAACATTGGTCTTGGTGATGATTTTTTGGGTATGACAACAAAACCACAAGCAACAAAAACAAAAAGCAACCAATGGGACTACATCAAACTAAAAAGCTCCTGGAGAGCAAAAGAAACAATCAACAAAATGAAAAGGCAACCTAGGAATGGGAAAAAATATTTGCAAACCACATGTATGATAAGAGGTTAATATCCAAAATCTATAAGGAATTCAAACAACTCCATAGCAAAAAACAAACAAACAAACAAACAAAAACAAATAATCTGATTCTAAAATAGGCAAAGCAGGGGACTTCCCTGGTGGTCCAGTGGTTAAGACTCCACACTTCCACTGCAGGGGGCATGGGTTTGATCCATGGTCAGGGAATTAAGGCCCGCATGTCATGCAGTGTGTGTAAAAAAATAAAATAAAATAGGCAAAGCAAGACTAGGAAACAACTAAATGTCCAACAGGTGAATGGATAAAGAAAATGTGACATATAGATATAGATAGATAGATAGATAGATAGATAGATAGATAATGGAATTTTATTCAGCCACATGAAAAGAAGGAAATCTGCCATTTGTGACAACACAGATAGACCTTGAGGGCATTATGCTAAGTGCATTAAGTCAGAGGGCGAAACATAAATACTGTATGAGATCACTTATATGTGGAATCTTTAAAAAAAAAGAAGAAACAACTCACAGATACATAGAATAGACTGGTTGCCAGAGGTGGGAGGTGGGTGAAATAGCTGAAAGTGGTCCAAAGGTACAAACTTCAAGTTATAAGATAAATAAGTCCTGGGGATGTCATGTATAGTGTAGTGACTATAGCTAACAATATTGTTGTGTATTTGAAAGTTGCTAAGAGAGTAGATCTTAAAAGCTCTCATCACAAGAAAAAAATAATTTGTTACTGTGAGTGGTGATGTATGAAAAGCCATGGAAGAAGCTTAAATGCATATTGCTAGTTGAAAGAAACCGGTCTGAAAAGACTACACACTGGATGATTCCAACCATATGACATTCTGGGAAAGGCAAAACTATGAAAACAAGAGGACATGTGGCCCCAGTGGACACCACTGTCTCTTCTTTCAGGAGCCTCCAGGTGCTGGAGACCTTCCCTCCTGAGATCCAGGTCTTCATGAAGGACTCCAGTGGCCAGGGCAAGCCTTATGCCATTGACCCTGATGACTCCATCCACGACTTGAAAGAGAAGATTGAAGAGGCTGGAGGACCTTACATGGAGGGTCCCGGGGCCAGAAACTGTGGAATCAATAGCTTCTCAGACTGCACATCAAGGATTGTGACACCATCATGCTCGTTAAGAAAGGCCCCACATCCCCACGAGTGCCAAGATCAGGCTGTTCATTTTGTAGACTTCTATGGTCATGTCCCCCTAGCTCACCCCTTTCTACCCAGACCACTGTGCTCTTTCTGAAGCATAAATAGAAACAGAATCCTCCCCTGCTTAAAATTCTCCAATGGCTCCTATTACCTACAGAATCAAGTTCAAGTTCCTTTGCTTGGCATTCAGGGTTCTTGACCATTTAGCTCTTGCTGACCTCTCAGTCTCTCCTCGTCACTCTCAAAACATACCAGACGTGGCCAAACACTTGCAATTCCAGAACACTGAATGCTGGCTCACAACTCCATGACTTTGAGTCAACTTTCCTTCTCCCCCATGTTGTCACCATTCAAAGTTCAAACCTCTAAGTTATTGATTCTCAAAAGTACGGACCCCAGACCAGCAGAATCAACATCATCTGGGAACCTCTTTGAAATAAAAATTCTCAGCAGCTAGCCCAGAATTACCTGAGTTAGGTTCTCTGGAAGTGGGACTCAGCAATCTGTGTCTTAACAAGCCTTCCAAGTAATTCTGAGCAAATATGGAAGTTCCAGGGAGTTAACACCCCAGGGAGTAAGCCTTGGCCCATTGAAAGACAGGAACCAGCGAGTGCAGTGAGTGCATACTCCCCTCCTCCACCTCTCAGGTGGATAATTTTGAGGCACGTTCTGCATTGCTCCTTAGAGGGTCCCCAGTGGGATCAAAGCTCAGCTGCCCACAGTAGTGATCAATTTCATGATATTTCTTGGACTGTTTTTTCCTCCTTCTCAATCCCCAACACCTGTCCCTTGGGATCATTTCCCAAAACAAGTCTCATGCAAATCCTTGTCTCAGGCTCTGCATTTGGAGGAACACAAGCTAAGAGAAAACCCATCTTTATGCATCTTCCTCCTTCCTAAAACCCAGCCCACACCCTTCCTAACTATTAGCTCTTCCCTCACCGCCATAGAAATGTGCCCAACTGCGTGGCATTTCTACAAACCATAAAACCAATACACAATCGACTGCATGTTCCCCCCTTTTTTTTTTTTCTTTTGTGGTACGCGGGCCTCTCACTGTTGTGGCCTCTCCTGTTGCAGAGCACAGGCTCCGGACGCGCAGTCTCAGCAGCCATGGCTCATGGGCCTAGCCGCTCCGTGGTGTGTGGGATCTTCCTGGACTGGGGCACGAACCCATGTCCCCTGCATCGGCAGGCAGACTCCCAACCACTGCGCCACCAGGGAAGCCCCATGTTCCCTTTTTAAATCGTTTTTTTTTTTCTTTTCTGGCCACACTGCGAGGCCTGCAGGTTCCTAAATACCAGACCAGGGGTTGAACCCTGGTCCCTGGCAGTGAAAGCCCAGAGTCCCAACCGCTGGACTGCCAGGGAATTCCCCCCTTTGAAATCTTGAAAGCTGCTGAACTCCCAGATATCTCATGAAAATGAATAATGAAATGAATCAAAACTAATATGTAAGGTCTATTGAGCAAAGTGGTGGCTACCAGTGGGGAGAAGGAAGTGGGGAGAGGCAAAATAGGAGGACGGGATTAAGAGGTACAAACTACTGTGTATAAAATAGATAAGCTACAAGGACATATTGTACAGCACAGGGAATAGAGCCAATATAGTATAATAACTTTAGTTTTTCAAAGGTTTATTATTTATTTAATTTATTTTTGGCTGCATTGGGTCTTAGTTGCGAGACGCAGGATCTTCATTGAGGCGTGCGGGATCTTTCATTGCAGCACGTGGGCTCTTCGTTGTGGTGTGGAGGTTTCTCTCTAGTTGTGGCCTGCATGCTCCAGGGCACATGGGCTCAGTAGTTGTGGCGTGCGGGCTTAGTTGCCCTGACGCCTGTAGGATCTTAGTTCCCCGACCAGGGATCAGACCTGTGTCCCCTGAATTGGAAGGCAGATTCTTTACCACTGGATCACCAGGGAAGTGCCTATAATAACTTTAAATGGAGTATAACCTGTAAAAATATTGAATAACTATGTTGTACACCTGAAACCGATATAGTGTTGTAAATCAATTATACTTCAAAAAAATGTTTTAAACTAAGATGTAAGGTCTCAATGTTTGAATAACTTTTGTTTGAATAACTTTTATATTGCCTTGAAGCTCATTATCTGTCATTATAAACATAGGACAAATGTTTGGAATCTCACTTTATTGTTGACTTTGGTTTGCGAAATTGCCACTGCTCTTTAAACAGTTATAATATAGGACTGTTTAAGGACCAGGCACTACCAAACTTTGAAAATATGGAGACTTTTAGAATTTATGTAATTAAAAATGTGATTCTTTCCGTTTGGGGTTAGCCAGTTGGAGAGTTTAAATTGAAACGTGTCATGATTGAGGGTTTTTTTTTTCCCCCAAATGGTATTTAAGACAACAAACACCCTCCACCCCACCACTTCCTCCAGCTAACACCTGGTCTTTCTCCTCCCTTTCACGACAAAGTTCTTGAAAGTGTTATCTACACTCCTGGTCTCCATCCTCCTCACCCAACTTACTCTTCAACCCCGCACCTAAGATCTGGCTTCTGCTCCCAGCTCTCCCTTACATTTCACCCACGATGATCACCAGTAGCCTCTTGGGTGCTTCTCAGACCTATATTCCTGAACTTATCGGAAGCATTAGGCAATGTGGACAACTATTTTAAGCTCTCTGGCTTAAACAGCTACCCTTTTAGACCTCCCCACTTCCCACTCCTCCTTGTATCTTCCTCCCTTTGTTAATAGTACCCTCCATCCATTACCCAGGTACCCAAGCCAGAGAGCTGATAGCCATCCTGTCTTTTCCCTCACCTCCTACCTGTAGTCACCAAGTCCTGTTCACCCTTCCCCCAAGGTAGACCTAGAATCCCATCCCTTCTCCAGCCAAGTCCGGGGCACCTTCCCTCTCACCTGGATCACTGTACAGTGTCCTGACACCTCTCCCTACATATCTACCCCTGCCCCCTGCAATCCATCCTCCCCACAGAAGCAGCCAGACCAATCTTTCCAGAATGGTCATTTCACCTCTGGTCGCTCCTCTGATTTGCCACTGCCCTCAGGACAAAGTCAGCGCAGATTCACCTGATATGTGACCCAGTGGATCACTTTCTCTTTCCTAGAACAATGTTTCCACTTGGCTATCAAAACACACTCCTGATTTTTCTTCCACCTCCCTGGCTACTCCTTCGCATTCTTGTTTGCCGGATGCTTGCCTCTCCCCAATCACTTAATACTATTAAGTGTTTCAGGGCCCAGTCACTGGTCCTTTTCTTGCCTTGCTCTATACTCACTCCCTTGGTGAACCCATCCAGCCTCATGGCTTTAAATATATCTATGCTGGTCATTTGTATCTCAACCCCAGACTTCGTCCCTGAAATCCAGACTCAAATATGCAACTCCCTAGCCAACTCGGATCTCACTAGACACTCAAGTTTGCTTCCAAAGCCGAGCTCCCGACCTTCATGCCTACACTGTGCCCTGGCCCAGTCTTTCCCTTCTCAGTTAAGGACAATTCTATCCTTCCAGTGCTAAGGCCAAAAGCCTTAGAGTGGTCCTTGACTCTAATTTTTCTCTCATATCACACTCTATCCTTTAGCAAGACCTGTTTATACTCAAAATATAGCCAGTGAAATGATATGAGGTCTGGGATTCACTTCCAAATAATACAGGAGGGGAGATGTGGATGGAGATATCATTGAAACAAGATTGTCTGTAGGTTGGAACTTCCCTGGTGGTCTAGTGGTTAGGACTCTGTGCTTCTACTGCAGGGGGCATGGGTTCAATCCCTGGTTGGGGAACTAAGATCCCGCATGCCGGGTGGCCAATAAAAATTAAAATGGGCAGAAGACCTGAATAAACATTTAAAAAACTGTCTACAGGTTGATAATTGTTGAAGATGGGGGATGGTACGTGGAGGTTCATTGTATTATTCTACCTTTGTTCATGTTTGAAATTTTCCATAATAAGAAAATTGAATCATACCACTTCTCCCTACCTTTCACTGCTACCATTCTGATCCAAGGCGCCATATCTCTTGCCTGGACTGTTGTAGTAGCTTCTTCACTGAATTCCTGCTTCTGCTCTCACCTCCACTCCCCACCCTCTGCTTTTAATCCAATCTTCCCACGAACAGCCAGTGTGATACCGTTAAAATGAAAGTCCATCCATGTCCCTCTTCTGCTTGGAACTCCCCAGTGGCTCCCCATTTCAATCAGAGTAAAAGCCAAAGTCTTAGTAGTCTTCAAGATCCTACACAATTTGCCCCCTACCCTTGTACTCAAACCTCATCCCCTCCCACTCTCCCCCTTTGATCATTCCATTCCAGTCACACTGCTATTCCTCAATCCCACCAGGCATACTGCCGCCACAGGGCCTTTGCACTTGCTGTTCCTTCTCCCATTCTTCTTTAATTGTTTTTATTTATTTTATTTTTTTTAAATTTTTGGCTGAGCCGGGTCTCAGTCGCGGCACACGGGATATTTCGTTGGGGCGTGTGGACTTCTTAGTTGCCGCATACAGACTCTTAGCTGCGGCATGCATGTGGAATTTAGTTCCCCGATCGGGGATCGAACCTGGGCCCCCTGCATTGGGAGAGTGGAGTCTTACCCACTGGACCACCAGGGAAGTCCCACTTTCTCTCATTCTTCCCTCTGACATACATACCGCTCACTCTTCGCCTCCTTCATGTCTTTGCTCAAATGTCTCCTTTTCAGACCTTCCCTAGCCACCTTTCTTAAGACTGAACCCCTGAACATTGCCACTTCTCACCCCCCCACACACACGTACTCAGTACCTTTTAACCTCTTTCCCTGCTTTATTTTCCTGATTAGCACTTATCACCGTCTTAATTATTATAATGTTACTTATTTATCCTGTTTATTATCTGTCTCCACCATTAGAGTGTTAGCTCTCTGCAGTCCGAGAATTTTGCCTATTCACTGCTGGATCCCCAGGACACCTGCCTGGCACATAGCGGGCACTCAACAAATGTTTGTTGAATGAATGAATGAATGGCATTCCGAGTTTCAATCCCTGCCCACCTGTCCAGGCACAGCTCTCACCTCTCCCCTCCCTGCCCTCCGTGCCAACGTGGATCTGACAGCCGAGTCCTGGCACATGGCAGGATGATTCACACTTCTCAGCCTTATCCTGTCTTGTGCCCTCTGTGTCGTGGCCGCATTCCCAGTCTTTAAAGACTCATCTCAAGCAGGTGTTCACTGACACCACAGGTGACCCCAAAGAAACTCTTCTGCCTGAATTTCCACCAAGTTTCTGTGCCCTCTTTTCTCCTAGTACACAGGACACTGGACTCTCTGTGTCTCCCCTGTCTCCCCCACTGCTCTGGGAGCCCCTGGGGCAGGAACCACGTCTTACATTGTCTTCTTTGCACAATGTCTGGCACCCAGCCAGCACTCAATAGATGTACAGTGAACGAATAACAATACTTGCATTTACTTAATGTTTTCTCTGCTAAATGTTCTCTTGCTTAATCCACACAACCTATGGGGTAGGTATTATTCTTAAACCCATTTTAAGGATTATTTCTGTGAGGGTCAGAGAGGTTAAGAGTCTGGCAAAGGGCAGACTGGAATTCCAGAGTTTGTTCTGCGGAACCCTAGAATTCCCACTGTTCAACCCAACCTCCAGCGAGTGCCTGCTCTTACTGAGCCTGTTTTGGGTGACAAGGCTGTGGGGATGGGATTGGTGGATACCATCCAACTCCCATCTCCTGGGGAAGTTGCCTTTCCCAGGGCCATCCTCAAGCCAGTTTCAGTTTCCAAGTTGTAAAAGGGAAACTAAGAGGTGAGAAACGAAACCTACAGCAGAAAGGGTGACTAAAAGTCCCTCCTGTTAAGGTGGTTTCACCCAGTGTCCCTCGGTACCCCAGCGGCAGTGAATGGCCTCCAGGAAGAGGATCCCCTGGTCAGCCAGACACCCCTTGTTTCCTCTCCACTCTGGTCCTTTGTTCCACAGGGTGCTGGAGGTCAGCTGAGGCGGAGTCCCCTTAAAGAAGAGTGTGTGTGCCAGGAGCTGGGTAGGTGTGTGGGTATATATCTAGCCACCAGTGGTACTCTCAAGACAGAGATGGCAGTGCCCCCGGAGCTCTTTGTCACCCCAGCTTCCAGGATGAACTCCTTCGTGGCTCACTGCCTGCATCCCAGCCAGAAGTGGAAAAAAGAGGTGTTGGAGACTGTGCAGACCGTGAAGCAGTTCCTGAGGGAGCAGAGCTTCCAGGGGGAGCATGGGCTGGACCAGGAATCGGGGGTGCTGAAGGTGGTCAAGGTGAGACTGGTTCCCTCCATCCCCAGGCCAGGGCTGGGCAAAATGCAGCTTGTGGGTCTACATCCCTGAGGATGCTGGGACCTGTTGCCTCATTATCTCTAGCCCATGCTACTGACATCTCAAGACACTCCATCCCAATGCACTGCTGCCTTGAGCAGAGCAAGTCCAGTAAGGAAGCTAATAATAATAGTGTACTTTTTTGGATGCACTAGCCTAACCCCTTAACATGTATTATGTCTAATTTGTGTACCCTGTGAGGTATGTATTATTCTTTTCCCATTTTACAGATGAGCAGAATGGAAACTCAGTGATTTAAGATCCATAATGACCAAACGCAATGCAAGGTCTCTGATTGGATCTTGGTGTGAATGGACCATCTGTAAAATATAATTTGGGAACAATTGGGGAAATTTCAATATGGCCAGAATATTAAATAATATATATATATATAAGGGAATTGTTTTTTTAATATTTATTTATTTTATTTATTTATTTTCTTGGCTGCGTCAGGTCTTAGTTGTGGCAATGCGGGATCTTTTGTTGCAGCGTGCGGGCTCGGGCTTCTCTCTAGTTGTGGCGTGCGGGTTTTCTCTCCCTAGTTGTGGCGCGTGGGTTCCAGGGTGTGTGGGCTTTGTAGTTTGCGGCACACGGGCTCTCTAGTTGAGGCGTGGGAGCTCAGTAGTTGTGGCACGTGGGCTTAGTTGCCCTGCAGCATGTGGGATCTTCGTTCCCTGACCAGGGATCGAACCCGAGTCCCCTGCATTGGAAGGTGGATTCTTTACCACCGGACCACCAGGGAAGTCCCAGGGAACTGTTTTTTTGAGGCGTAATAGTTTTGTGGTTATGGGGGAAAATGTTCTCTTTTGTTGGACAGAAATGCTAAAGTATTTAGGGACGATGGTCCTTAGCATTTGTAATTTACTTTAAAGTGGCTTAGTTGAAGCAAATATGGCAGAGTTTAGACTTGTTGAATCTGGGCGGATGTATAAGTGTTCATTGTATTCTCTTTCTATTTTTCTGTTTAAAATTTTTGATAATGGAAATTTTTTTTTAATGGAAGCTCAGAGAGGTGAGGTCACTTGCCCAAGGTCACACAGCTAGTGGTGAAGCTGGGATTTCACCCAGGATCTATCTTACTCCACTCCAGGCTGCCCTCACTGAGTTTTTTTCCCCCAAGCCCTTCCTGCAGCTGCATCATGTCACCTCCTGTCCTAGCTAGGATAATAATGCAAGAGGGTCAAAACTAGAAAGGTGTGATGAGAAAAACAACTTTGAGGAAAAAATTTTGTTTTTCTGAGTGGCTGCCTAGGCATTTTACAGTATGGTGACCCTACTAACACCAAAAGTTCAGAGTCTGGACTTTTAGATAGGTTTAGGGTATCCCCACAGGTTCCTGCTTTGCCTTCCCCGGTGGAACCTTTTAATATAACCACTGAGTGGGCTTCCCTGGTGGTCCAGTGGTTAAGACTCTGAGCTTCCACTGCAGCGGGCATGGGTTCGACCCCTGGTCACGGAAGTTCTGCATGCCACACTGTGTGGCCAAAAAACATAAATAAATAAAATTTTTTAAAAATTTAGAGCTAAGCGGGTTTTAAATAAAATTTTTTAATGTAAATTGATACAGCCACTATGGAGAACAGTATGGAGGTTCCTTAAAAAACTACAGATAGAACTACCATACGACCCAGCAATCCCACTACTGGGCATATATTCAAAAAGAGTCATGTACCAAAATGTTCATTGCAGCTCTATTTACAATAGCCAAGACATGGAAGCAACCTAAGTGTCCATCAACAGATGAATGGATAAAGAAGATGTGGCACATATATACAATGGAATATTACTCAGCCATAAAAAGAAACGAAATTGAGTTATTTGTAGTGAGGTGGATGGACCTAGAGTCTGTCATACAGAGTGAAGTAAGTCAGAAAGAGAAAAACAAATACCATATGCTAACACATATATATGGAATCTAAGGGGAAAAAAAAAGGTCATGAAGAACGTAGGGGTAAGACAGGAATAAAGACACAAACCTACTAGAGAATGGACTTGAGGATATGGGGAGGGGGAAGGGTAAGCTGTGACAAAGTGAGAGAGTGGCATGGACGTATATACACTACCAAACGTAAAATAGCTAGTGGGAAGCAGCCGCATAGCACAGGGAGATCAGCTAGGGGCTTTGTGACCATCTAGAGGGGTGGGATAGGGAGGGTGGGAGGGAGACGCAAGAGAGAAGAGATATGGGAACATATGTATATGTGTAACTGATTCACTTTGTTATTAAGCAGAAACTAACACACCATTGTAAAGCAATTATACTCCAATAAAGATGTTAAAAAAAAAATAACCACTTAGAGTTAAGCCTGTGAAAAGTTAGTAGCCTCTGCCCCAATCACCTTGTAAGGACTAGGTGCTTGCTACGCCACTCTATCTCCTGGTGGCTTGTGACCTGGGGTGGAAGACTGCCCTTCCCCTGGCTCACTGTGTCCCTTTGCTTCTGGGATATATAAGTAATAAATCATTTTTTTATTTTTTAAATTAATTTTTGTTGGAGCATAGCTGCTTTACAATGTTGTGTTAGTCTCTGCTGTACAGCAAAGTGAATCAGTTACACGTATACATATACCCCTCCTTTTTAGATTTCTTTCTCACTTAGGTCACCACAGAGCATTGAGTAGAGTTCCCTGTGCTATACAGTAGGTTCTCATTAGTTATCTATTTTTGAAAGTAATAAATCTTATGACTCTACTCCCTTTGTATGGGTGTATTGAAACGGCACCTTTCCTCCAAATGACCCCGGGGGTTTCATTTCCCCACAGAGGGAGTTTGGATGCTGAGGGAGCTACCTGCCCACACTGTGTGGGCGGCTTGTGCCCCCGGCCAACGAGAAATGAACACTTTATTTGGGCTTTAAACTCTCCCCCAACCCCTGAAAATCTGGTAAGCTGTGCTGGTCCACAAGAGTGAATGCTTGTCCTTGGGTTTGAATAGGCTTGAACTGAAGCAAGTCATGAAGCCTGTTCCAGAACGCTCTTCCCTCTCTGCCTATATCTTACCACTGGAAAAGGTGGGAAGGGCAGCACAGGCACAGCCTTCAGCGGGATGGGCTCTGTGCCATTCCCAACCCTCTCACATAGGGCAGAAATGCCCTGCCCCTGCCAATTCCTGAGTTAAAGCCCTCACCTCTAATGTGACTGTATTAGGAAATAGGGTCTTTAAGGAGGTAATTAAGGTTAAATAAAGTCATAATGGTGAAGCCCTAATCAGACTGGACTCGTGTCCTTATAAGAAGATAGAGACATCAGCGGCCTCTCTCTGTCCATGCACACACACAGGTAAGACCATGTGAGGACTCAGTGAGAAGGCAGCTGTCTGCAAGCCAGGAAGAGAGGCCTCAGAAGAAAGCAACTCTGCTGGCATCTTGATTTTAGACTGCAAAATTCCAGAACTGCGAGAAAGGAAATTTCTGTTGTTTAAGCCTCCAGTCTCTAGTATTCTATTATGGCAGCCCAAACAGACTAATGCACCATTTTATGTTGGCTTTTTCCCCAGGAGAACAGTACCTATAACAGTAGACTAGCATCCTGGTCCCCAGGTCATTTTGGTTCAGTTAAATTCTTAAAGTAGCACTTACATCTTACCTCACACTGAAATAAATCCTTTTGTAGCACGTGAGTGGCACAGAGTGGAGCTTAAAAGATTTAGTGGGCCATCAGGCTCTCTCTAACCCACTCCTCGAACCTGTCTTATACCATCTTCTTTGCTTCCCAGTCCAAACCCTGTGTTCCAGTCTTTTCCCTGTCCCCCATTTATAGTGCCCACTCCTTCCTTGCCCAGTTGGAATTTTCTCTAGCTTCCATGCCGACTGCCCAAACCCCATCTCTTCTTCAGGGTCATCCTAAGCCTTACATCTTTGGGGCCTCTTCTCAACCTTCCAGCCAACCTCTGCATCACTCTGGTACTTCCTGCCTTTGCAGAAATTTAACAGAAAGAGAGGAGGGGATTGGAGGCACTGTGCCTAAGATCTCAGGTGGATGAGATTCTTCCCTGCAAGCCAAGTGTCCGGCTGTAAACAATACCTTCAGGGCCTAAACAGTGAATAGAGGGATAGAAAGTGACTTGACTTTGGTGTATGTATGTGTTTATACCCATATATGTGAAGTCTGTGTTCTTGGAGTAGAGCCCCATTCATTTAGAGAAAAAAGAGCCTGCTCCAAATTCCCCATCTGGAACTAGCAATTTGTCCTTAATGAGGCACATGTATAACACAGGTTATAGATTAAGACTGACCTGAAGAGAGCACACTGACTTTCGTCTAAGCACGTCACACGTCAAAGACAGCTAGACGTGGAAGAAACCAAGAAATCAAGTGTAGGATTTCCCAAACTGCAGTCAGTTACTAGCCACATTAATAACTTTTTTAAACCGTATTCACATTGCATCAAAGGGATGCTTTGATGCACTGCTGAGGTCTTCTCAGCAAAGCTCATGGGAATTTGGTATATGAGGATCCACAATAGTGATCCATTTCATCGGTGTCAATCTTTCTGGACAGTTTGGGTGGAAAGGACAATTCCTGAAGGTGCGATACCTTCACCGCATGTACTAGCATTGGGTCTTGCTTGTGTGTGTGTCACCGACTTCAGCCTTGCTGTAGCAATAATAGCTAAGATACTGTAGAGCTGAGAGGCTATTTAAGTATTTATAGATATATACATAAGATAAAAGCACCATGGGGCTTCCCTGGTGGCGCAGTGGTTGGGAGTCCGCCTGCCGATGCAGGGGACACGGGTTCGTGCCCCAGTCCGGGAAGATCCCACATGCCGCGGAGCGGCTGGGCCCGTGAGCCATGGCCGCTGAGCCTGCGCATCCGGAGCCTGTGCTCCGCACGGGAGAGGCCACAACAGTGAGAGGCTCGTGTACCGCAAAAAATAAATAAATTAAAAAAAAAAAAAAAAAAAAAAAGCACCTAACTTTTTTCTACCTATTGCTTACTTTCCACAGCGGTGTACACACCACACTTTAGGAAACAGTGATGTTGTCCAATTTGTCTTCTCATTTGAAGATGAGAAATGAAGGTCTGGAGACCTTTCATTGCTCAAGGTCATTCGAGTGTTTAAGGGCAGGATGCTGGGGTTCCTGACTTCCAGGGAACCTAACTTTTCTCTGAAATTATACTGCCCCTTAATCTCTTAGCAGTACATAAAACAAATATTGGTGACCTCGTGACATGCCAGCCCTTGGGTGAAATGGAGATCTGTGACTGGCTCTCAAACTTTTAAGAAATGGGAGTCTAGAAAAAAAAACCCAAAACAGTCATGCAAAGACTCACTGGGCTGGAAGGGGAGCCCGTGGTCGTCTAGCTCAGTGCTGGGCTGAACCCTGGATCGTCCAAGGAGGGTCTTGGAGGCCTCTCTGGAGGCCAAGAAGTCAAGGCATAAGGGGGAATAAGGCAGGTTTGCTTCTGTGTCTTCATGTTATTTTCATGTAAGATAGCACTGAAAATTTCAAAAGTAACACTGGAAATGTGCTGTGCTTGTCCATGTTCATCGTATAGATAATGACATGAAGGCTCAAAGGGGGATCGTGTTTTGCTAGTTAATAACAGACAACATTCCTCATCCAGCATTCCTATAGCTTAAAAAAGCAATAGAGGCAAGTGTGTCCATGAACGTGGGCTTTGTGATCATGCAGATTTGAACTTGCATCCCAGCAGGGCTTGAATGGAGTTTTTCTCTCCAAATTAGGCAGATTGTTTCTCCAAGGCTCATGGCGTGGTCAGTGTTGTTATAGGGGAGTGAGGTAAAAGCATTTTCCTCACCATATCCTGCCCCAGACATGTTATCTGAAAGGAAGGAAAGAAGGAAAAATGGGAGGGATATATGGAGAAAGAGGGAGGAAACTAAGGTGGCAGAGAACATTCCTAAAAGTCCTCCATGTTACTTCTGCTGTGCTTCCACACGCTCCTTGGGACCTCGCTTGCCAACAGAAATGTTGATTAAGCACTCTGGTTCTTATGTACTTTCTGCACTGGGAACACTTATAGTTAGGTTTCAGGGCTCTGAACTCCCCAAACTGGGGAACTTGTCATTAAAAGGTCCTTTTAAAAAGCACAAGTGCCCCAAAGTTTAACGGCGTTAGATTTTGGCAATGATTTCTTGAATATGACACCGAAGGCACAGGCAACAAAAGGAAAATAGAGAAATTGACTTCATGAAAATTTTTAAAACTCTGTGCATCAAGACCCTATCAACAGAGGAAAAGGGCAATCACAGAATGAGAGGAGATATTTGGAAATCATATATCTGATAAGGGATTAATATCTACAGAGATATTAATATGTACAGAGAACTCCTAAAACTCAACCACAAAGCAAACAACCTGGCTAAAAAATGGGCAAAGGACTTGATTAGACATTTCTGCTAAGAAGATACATAAATGGCCCATAAACACCTCAAAAGACGCTCAGCATCAGCGATCATTAGGAAAATGCAAGTCAAGACTACAGTGAGACACCACCTTATACACATTAGGGTGGCTACTATGAAAACAAAAAATAACAAGGGTTAATGAGGATGTAGGAAATTGGAACCCTGTGACTACTGGTGAGAATGTAAAATGGTACAGCCATTGTGCAAAATATTATGGTGGTTCCTCAAAATTAAAAGTAGGATTACCATATGGTCCAATTCCACTTCTGGGTATATACCCAACATAACTGAAAGCAGGTTTTGCAAGATACTTTGTATACCTATGTTCATAGCAGCATTGTTCACAATAACTAAACTGTGGAAGCAACCCAACTGCCCACTGACAGATGAATAGATAAGCAAAACGGGATGTATACACAACAGAATATTATTCAGCCTTAAAGAGGAAGTTCTGACACAGGCTACAACATGGATGAATCTTGAGGACATGATGCTAACCTACCAGTCACAGAAAGACAAATGCTGTCAATTCCACTTGTATGAGGCACCTAGAGTGGTCAAGTTCATACAGACAGAATGTCGAATGGTGGGTGCCAGGGGCTGGGGGTAGCGGTTGCTGGAGGGCAGAGAGTTCCAGTTTTTCCAGAAGAAAAGAGTTCTGGAGATTGGCTGCCGTACAATGTGAATGTCCTGAACGTTTCTAAACTCTACACTCATAAGTGATACGATGATACAATTTTATGTGCATTTCACTACAAATAAAAACCAAACATGGACTTCCCTGGTGGCGCAGTGGTTAAGAATCCGCCTGCCAATGCAGGGGACACGGATTCGAACCTTGGTCCGGGAAGATCCCACATGTCGCGGAACAACTAAGGCCGTGCACCACAACTACTGAGCCTGCACTCTAGAGCCTGCGAGCCACAGCTACTGAAGCCCGTGTGCCACAACTACTGAAGTGCATGCACCTAGAGCCCGCGCTCCACAACAAGAGAAGCCACCACAGTGAGAAGCCCACACACCGCAACGAGGAGTAGCCCCCGCTCGCCGCAACTAGAGAAAGCCCGCGCACAGCAACGAAGACCCAACGCAGCCAAAAATAAATAAATAAATAAATTTAAAAATTAATTTAAAAAATTATTTGAAAAAGAAAATACCAAACACAAGTGCCCCTCGGAGACACAGTAAATATTTTTGTCGTTCACAGTTTAGAGCTGCCTCATTGTCAGGGTGCTAGTCTTCAGTCAACTAGCTGAGACTGGTACGGAGGGGATGGGAACTTCCATGAAAGAGCTTCTGAAGCTAAGTAGCCTGGTCCATTTCCTAATTTCTTTAGCGAATATCTGAGTGCTTGCTGGAGCCGGGCACTGTACTTGGTCCTCGAGATAGACAGCTGTGAAAAAATTATACAGAGATCCTTGCAATCTGGGAGTGAGAGGTGGGGTAGGGAAGGACCCGCAAATAAAAGCATGGAAGTTTTTAGCATGTTACCAGATGATGTAGATTACGGGAACAATAAAGCATCAGAGGGAAAGAGGGCTACCCTAATTTGAAGGGGACATGTGGACAGACCGGAGAGAGCAGCCCCTGTAGATATGGAGAGAAAGAACATTCTAGGCAGAGAGAATAGTAAGTGCAGGAGGCTATGGGGAGGGAGCTGCTAGGAACAGCCAGGGACAGCTCACCAGTGTCTCTGGAAGGGCTTGAGGGAAGGGGAGGGACGGTGTGTGTGTGTGTGTGTGTGTGTGTGTGTGTGTGTGTGTGTGTGTCAGAGAGAGAGAGAGACAGAGAGAGACAGAGAGAGACAGAGAGACAGAGAGAGAGAGGAATGGGGAGGGGGAGAGGGGGAGAAGACTGCTTTTGTTCGAATCCAGATGGGAGCCTCTGAAGGGTTTTGAGCTCTGAGCAACACGATCTGACTTGGGACTAACCAGGATCACCGTGACTGCTGTACCTAGAACGGATTGAATGGGAGGGGGCAAAGCAGAAAAACGCATTTGAAAGGGGTGCACAGAAGGGGAGAGCAGGGCTGGTGGGACCTGAGGGGAGAGGTTTTCTGTCTCTTGCAGGGTGACGGGTAGGGTTTAGTCTGGGTGTGGCCGCCCCGCTCCCCGTCTGCAGCACTCTGCCCTCCTCACCTGTAAACGGAGGCTAAGTACATCCTTGAGGCTCTCCCAGAGAGTTGATGGCCTGCCTGGGACAGTCCTGAGTCACAGCCCCTTGGCTGTCACCAGCTCCAGGGATGCTCCTGTCCTGAGCATTAACCTCCCTCAGCGGGAGTCCTCATTCTCCAGGGAGGAAATTGATATCTCACTGCTGCGGGCTCTTAACTCCTGTAAAGCTGCAGGACAAATGACTTCCCTGAACATGCTTCATGCAGGGAAGAATGGGTAATCTCAGAGAAGGGAATAAAACTTCTCAAAACTCCGAACCAGGGGATTGCAGAGAAGCTCGCTGTCTTCTCTCTTGGGTGCCTGTGTGTGAATCGGGGAAGGAGAGGGCGGGCACCGACTTGGGTCTCGGTTCGCCGCCGCGGACCATCCTTCCAGGGCAAGTTTTTCTTAGTGTCACTCGATTTCCTGAAGTGGGAGAATGAATACCCAGTGTAGAAAAGTGGGAAGAAAAGCGTGTTAGTTAGCATGAAATATGGTCATCTGACGACTTGTCCATTATGTATTTGAGGAAGCGGAGATTCTGAAGACCTTCACCTACTCAAGGAGAGGAAATTGCCTCTGTCTAGACCAGGATCTCTTACTTTTGCCACTGGTGACATTTTGTGTCCGATAATTCTTTGCTGTGGGCTGTCCTGGGCATTGTGGGATACTCCTATAGTATCCCTGGCCTCCGCCCAGCGGACGCCAGCAGTCCTTCCCCAGCTGTGACAGCAGAAATGCCTCCTGAACTTGTCAATTGTCCCGGGGGCGGGGAACTGGGGGGAGGGCAGCAGAGTTGCTCTGGGTTGAGAGCCCCTGACCCAGGCTCAGCAGGCACATGGGTGAAGTCAGGACTGTGTATGTCATGTCCTCTCTGGCTAACAATAATCGATGGAGTTAAAACTAATAGTGGCTTCTGCTTGGTCACTGGGACAGCAGAGCATTCACTGCTCTGCCTTGAGAGAACAATTTTCCTGTGTTTTAACTAATAAGGCCCTTGTGACGGCTGGATTCTGGGCACCCCAACTAATAAGCGTGCCGATAAGGCAAAGAAACCAAAACCAACGTCCTCCCTGATTGCCAGGGAGGGGGCATGTTTTCTTTCCCCTCCCTCTCCTGGATCCATGCAGTAATTAGCCAAAGGAAAATGAATTTTAGCTCATGCTTAATTGCCTTTACAGCGTACTCGCCAGCACATTTGCAGTAGTGCTAAACTAATTTTTAAAATAAATTTTAAAAATTTTATTTATTTTTAGTTTTGCCTGCCTTAGGTCTTTGTTGCTGCGCGCGGGCTTTCTCTTGTTGCGGTGAGCAGGGGCTACTCTTCGTTGTGGTTCGCGGGCTTCTCGTTGGGTGGCTTCTCTTGTTGCAGAGCACGGGCTTTAGGCGCGTGGGCTTCAGTAGTTGTGGCACTTGGGCTCAGTAGTTGTAGCTCGGGGGTCTAGAGTGCAGGCTCCGTAGTTGTGGCGCACGGGCTTAGTTGCTCCGTGGCATGTGGGATCTTCCCGGACCAGGGCTCGAACCCATGTCTCCTGCACTGGCAGGTGGATTCTTAACCACTGCACCACCAGGGGAGTCCCTAAACCAATTATTTTTTTAACTTTATGGCTTTAAATAATCCTTGGCTCTGAAATTCCCTGTACCCCTCAGCTACGTAACCACAGGCCCCTCTGCCCTAAATCCTTTTCTTATACTTTTGTAGCTTTTTAAGCAAGGCCCCTCTTTAGGAAGACATAATCCCTTCTCTGTAGAAAACATGAAAGACCTGAACAAATCAAGATTTCTCCATGGAGAATTCAGCTAGTCCTGTGCTTAGCTCCGAACAAGGAAATCCAAGTCTACACCAAGCACGCCATTACCCGGACTAATGCCTGACTTGAATAACAAGCAAATTATTGTGCTTTTAATTGTACCCTGCTGGGTCACAAAGCACGTGTGAGAGAGGAATGTGCCCAGCTTCTGCAGGAGAAACAGGTCAGGCCTCTAATCCTCCTTTTCTGTCACCTTCCCCTCCCCCTTTCCAATCCTTTCTCTTCTCAGCAGAGCAGAGGGACAAAAAAGAGACAGCTAAATTATGTTTAAAATGGAAGAGTCTAAAAGAAGAAAAACAGTGGTCAGTACTGACTTGGGAGAGGATGAATTATCTATCCACAGCCTCTGCAGTGTGGCCCATTTGAGGACAATCAGTGTTCTCACCGGCTTGCTGGAGGGCGATATCTGAGAGCCTAAACCAGGCTTTCTCAGCCTCAGCACGACTGCTGGGTGGGGTTGGATGCTTCTTTGCTGTGGGCCTGTCCTGTGATGGAAGGACATTTAGCCTCGCATAAGCTGTGACCAGCCAAAGTGTCCCAAGACACTTTCAAATGTCTCCTGGGTGCAAAATTGCCCCTGGTGGAGAACCACGGCCCCAAGCCCTTCCATATTGGGATGTACTTGCTCTCTCTCTCAATCTCCCCCCCCCCAGTACACAAAACCCAAGAAAATCATGGTTCCTGTGTTAAAACTGGGGAGATCAACGTGCTCTTCATGTAGGTAGAATGAGTGGAAAGGAAAAAGACGCTGACTTGTGTGTAGGCAGGGGACAGAGTGGGAACCCCCTCAACGCCAAGACTGAAAAGAGTCTTAGGATGTGGGTGTGTTTGTGGCTCCCGCTGGGAAGTGGCAATGCTCCTGGTTGAACAAGCCAACTTTCGAACGCCTCTACCCTGTGCACTTTGGAATAGGGCTTGCTGTGGGCGAGATGAGGAGTGATGGCGAAGCTGCAGAGATGAAGGCGCCTCTGAAAGTGCTGACTGTCTCCTCCCACACTACTTGGGACAGGGGAGAACTACCCAGCTTCACAGATATACCCATTGCTCAGACAATGACGATCCTGTCTTGGACCTAAACATCGGGATGAAAGAGGGCTACTGACAAGACAGACGTTGTGCAAGCATGGGGTTGCACTTTCATTACAGACATTGAGGCAAACATTTCACTCCTGGTGATATAATGAGACCTCCCTATTTTTAGGAATTTACAAGAAGCATTATTGCTTGTCCTTACCGGCCAGTAGGAAAGGCGGGAGAGCGAGCACACTGCAGTGAGCCCCAATATCCACTAGATGGCGGTGTACATCTTCCTCAGAAGCCAGGCGGGCAGCGCTCCGGGCAGCTCGTTGGCCTAAGCAAGCAAGACGAGGGCCACTCTTCTTTCGGGAGACAGGCGTCTCCTCTCATTGTCGGCACAAACAGCCCCAAACAATTGCACTGACCACACAGCTCTAAGCCATGTTCCAGGGCACTGCCGTCTGTTCAGGAGTGAATGCTGGGGAAATGAACCACGCTGCTAATTTGCTTGATTGGGGGCAAAAATAAGATCTCAAGTGACAGTGGGTGTGATTTATTTTTCCAACAAGAATAGGGGCAAAGCCATTTCATCCCACCCCCGCCCCGCCCCAACTGCTACCATAAATGAAAGCAATCACCTAATTAGTCCTGAATTACTAACTGGCAGGGTAAAGATCTGCTGGAATTCAAGCTGAAGTGGGGAGTCTGGAGAAAGGGATGTGATTTCTGCAGGGGAGGAGGGGAGGGGTAGGGCGCGGTGGGAGGGGCGGGAGGGGAGGGAAAGGCCTGAAGCCCATTGTGAGGTCCTGCGCCCCTGTGGTCTGGGGGCCGTGCTGGCCCTGACCCTGGGAGGAAAAGAGGCTCGGTGATGTCTTCAGGCCGTTCATTTTGTGCAGGAGAATGACTTTATAAAGTGAAGGAAAAAGAACCTGTTGGAGAAAACCTATCCGAGAGTTTCTCTGAAAATGCTACAGATGGAGATGAACTGGCTTGGGAAGGAGAGCACAGCCCTGTGGCGCCTGGCCACCCCGCTGCTGGTGGACCCCCCCCAGGAAGGTTCTGTCACGGAAACGACAGGCAGATCTGAAACCAAGTTGGGCTTTACGTCATTAAGAAATCCCCCAAAGGAATGGAATAAAGGACTCCTTTCACACTTTGGGTTTTGCATGTGTCCTGAGCAAGCGCCTCTTCCCCAGCTGAGACAGCGCGCTGTCCCCGCGCTGTCCCCAGTGAGCGGCCCTCGTCCTGCGGGAAAGCAAAACAGCAGCGGGGTGGGGGCGCGCCCAGAGCTGCCCCTCTCGCAATTGATTTGTTCAGGGGTGACTTCTTGTGTTCTAGTTAGATGTGACTTTAATCGAAGTGCTTTCCTAAGGCGATTTATCACAACTGTGAACGGTCAGTTTGCACAGCTGCTGCTCTTTTAGGGAAACGCACAGGCTCGGGAGGCGGAGGGGCCGGCGCGGGCTCCCCTTTTTCCCACGGACCGGCCCGCGTGCCCCTCGCCCACCAGAAATATGTGCGCCGCGTCCTCAGAGGCTGCCGCTTCTGTGCTCTGGCTCCTCTGCTGTTTCTGGCTGCTGAACAGCCATCTCCTCTCTCCTGGGAGGGGCAGCTGGTTTCCTTTTGGGGCGCTCCCCTTCTCCCCGTCTCAGCTCCTGCAGCGGAGACGAGGCTGCCCCTCTCTCCCTGCACGCTGTGGGCTGGGTGTGCAACCCGGCTCGGGCCACAGTCCCCCACCGTCCCCGCCGACCCAGCACTGCGCCCACCACAGCCGGCAAAGCCCACACGGGGCGCCCAGTTAAAGTTGAACCGCAGATGAAAACCACGACTTTTTAGGGTGTCTTCAACATTGCATGCAACATACTTCTACTAAAAAAATTACTGTTTATCTGAAGTTCAGCTTTAACGAGGCGGGCATCCTGTATTTTGTCTGGCAGCCTTCTTGGTTCTAAAGAAAATGTTTGTCCAGAGCAGGTCAAATTGGAAGCAGCCTAGGACTTTTAACTGGAGCTTTGGGGAACAAATACTTAAAAGGTATCTGTTGGGACTGCTAGGCTGGTAGGATTCATGCTTGCAACTGCTGGGAGCCAGCTTTGATATCATGTGGGGAGAGCTGCTTGAACTAGAAGCCAACACCACAGAGAGCAGACCTGTTTCATTTGAACAGGTGGATCCAGCTGTTCTTGAAGCTGGCCTGGTGGTGGTAGAGGTCAGGGTGCTGATGGCCAGGAGGGATAATAATTTCCTAACCCTCAAATCTGGGAAGTGAAAACAGCAGGGCTGAATGTGCCCACGGGGCATGGCTTCTGTTCAACTGGAAGAGTGGTGAATGGCTATTGGGTGACCAAAACAGTCGGTCTACTATATTCTTACTTTGTTTGCTAATTGTTTTGCTGTGTGTAAACTCTTTGTTGCATTAGCTCTTGTTCATGACATCATGTCTGGAGACAGGGTCTGATAGACTTACATGTGGAATTGGAGACTTAAATTTCAAATCTGCCTCTGCCTGGTTGAGTGGCTTTAGGGTTCTCGTAACCTCTACAAAGTTGAGTTTCTGGGTCTGAAACCTAAGGACAGAGGTGATCGTAATCCATTTGGGCTGCTATAACAAAATACCATAGTCTGGGTAGCTTATGCAAAACAGAAATTTATTTCTCATAGTTCTGGAGGTTGGAAGTCTAAGATCAGGGTGCGAGCAGATTCACAGTCCGGTGAGTATCCTCTTCCTGGGTCACATTTGGCGTGTTTTCTCTGTAACCTCCCATGGCAGAAAGGTCGAGGGACCTCTGCGGGGTCTCTTTTATGAGGGCACTAATTTTGTTCATGAGGGCTCTACCCTCATGACCTTATCACCTCCCAAATGCCACACCTCCTGATACCATCACTTTGGGGGTTAGGATTTCAACATATGAATTTTGGGGGAGGCAAATGTTAAATCTATAGCAGAGGTAGTTTCCCCATAGGATGGGGGAGAGGGAAAGTATGTAAGCACCTGTCATAGGGCCTGGTGTGGAGCAGGTGCCCCATACAGATGTTATTACAAAATATTGAGTATAGTTCCCTGTGCCATAGAGGAGATCCTTCTATCTATTCTATGCCTTCTTTGAATGACCGTAGCACTTGTTGTATCATTTTTATGTCTGTTGTTGCTTTGTGACTGAAAATGAAAAATTTCTATTTGTCCATGTCCTGGCCCTTACATAAAAATGTGTTCATTTATCTATTTCATATTTATTGACTACATCTTAGACACCGTGTTAACTGCTGGTTCTAGATGTTAGTAAAATATAGACCTTCCTGCTCAAAGGGTCACAGTATTTGTGGGAAAACAAAAAAATGAACAACCTATGTCTCAAAGAGCTTTGTACTTCCCAAAGAGAACACACCTCGTAGGTACAATAAATACATGTATCATATGAAAATGTATAAATAGTTAATGGGATTATACACCTGAGATAACTGCTTTTCGATTCTGACGAAATGATGATTATATTTCACCAGGAGCTCAATACCACTCTGAGAATGAGGGCTTAACCCCCGACTTGACTCACTGCATCGCTTTCCTATATAAAAATACACAAGTCTGTACATACGCTCTAGAAAAAGGCTTATCTGGCATGAATTTCAGATAGCAAGAAGAAAACTTCAAGAGGTTCAGAGAAGCATCCAGAAGCTCAGATGATTGTCTGGCACTAATACAATGTGCCTGACAGGAAAATAGAACTGTAAATCTCACAAAATTAGATGATCTTTTAAGAATTTCAAAACCTCCTGCTATTAATTGGAAATCCTAGAAGAATAGCTTCTTTTAAAATGTACTGATAATATGCTTTACAGCTTAATATTCAGAAGCTATGTTTTGGCTAAGTGAGCTTCAGGAAGGAAGGAAATGTGCGGTTTACCTACACTTACTTTGGAACCGCTGGTTCCAAACATCTACTTCTATGCACAGTCATCTTATCATCTGTAAAATGGAGGCAACTCTAAGACAACAGAGTTACAGAAATGTTGCACAGCTCCATGTGTCATTGTCTTCATTTGTTTCAGAATACCAATAACATCTAAGCTACTACTGAAAGAGTGCTATATTATTTGGGGTCATCTAGTGCAGCTCTGTCAAAGTAAAGAAAAGGGACCTAGAATGACTATAATTTTCCCAAGAGGACACAATTATTTTATGGTAAATCTGGGATAAGAACCCTGATCTCTTGGATCCCATTCCATTGTTCTTTCATTGGGTTCTGAACAACCCAGAGAAATAAAGAGAAATAAAACTCCTGTGTGCTGTGTCACTGGTACAGGACATGGCAAGATTGGAATTGGAGCACTACATATTAAGAGGTATCTGAGAAATTCTTCAAACTAATTGAGATATATACCAGGTACATAGAAAACAGTATGTTTTATGAAGATGATTCTGTGCAATGAACAGAACTGGTAACACACACTGGAAGGTGAATTCTCATTTTCTGGCACCTTGAAAACTCCACCTCAACATACACGTTAAAATAAACATTTGAACTGGGTCATATTTAATTCTGCATGCTCTTGTAAGTCAGCAAAATATTCCATATATCATTTAAGTTGTCACTCACTTTTTAACTTGACTTTCAATTTCTAAAAGTCTTTCCAAACATAAAACAGAGGTGGGAAAATGGTATATGGGAAGCTGCAGGATGAAATAAGCTTATTTCATTAGGCATAAGGATGAATATCCAAACAACTTCTTCATGGCTGAAATTGTCCAAATCTACTGTCTTCGTTTTGTAGTCAAGGCTTCTGGAAAAATATGCTAATGGATTCCTTATTACCCAAATGCCCCATATCAGTTTCAGTAGGTATCATTATATATTATGGAAATTTTTCTCAGTGACAGTGAAAGACATCCTGGCTGAACATCCTCCTGCCCATGACACAGAGATGATGGTCTCAAGCTATCTTGAAGGCATTGGAGCCCACACTATCCGTTACTAATATTAATGGAGGATAAAACTTCATATTCTGTTTGCTCTATATTTGTTCAATCACTTCTTCCCTTCATTAAACTGGATGGCCCATAATTGAGTCTGTAGTGTGTCTATCATTGGAAACTGAACAAAGTTTTGTTGGTTTTATTAATGTCATACGTTTCTAGGGAGGGTCTATTCAATAACTAAGTCTAGTTTCACAGTTACAAATAAATTATGATGTAACTTTGAATAAATTAAGCTCATCATAAAGGAAGGATACTGAGAGTTGCTACTACCCCTTCCTTGAGGGACTCTCGTAAAGCGCTAAGTAAAGTAACAGAGGTGTATATGTATGCATATATTTTCAATGATATTTGTACAGACTTAAAAAGAACTCTACAGAATGCATTATAAAAACCTTAATGCTGTGTGTCCCTAGTTCCCAGCTCTCTCATTAGAACTACTTAAATGAACACAATCTTATCTGTTAGGATAGCTATCAGAGTACTCCAAATACTACTTCTTGCAGTACCCTGTCCCAACCGTTTGCCATCCTCTTCCCATTAGTCCTCAAGTCAGAAGCCCCGAAGATCTGTTCATTAATTTATGAACACATTTCTTCATCCAGCCAAGAAAATTGATTGATCCCTTACCAAATTTCAGGCACCATTCTTCAGTATGATGTATAGGCATGTTCAGGAAACACAGCAGTGATTAACACAGATGAATACAGTCTCTCTTGAGCTGAGGGGGGAGACAAAAGTAAATAAGCAAATATAAAATCATAAGTATAGGGCTTCCCTGGTGGCGCAGTGGTTGAAAGTCCCCCTGCCGATGCAGGGGACACGGGTTCGTGCCCCAGTCCGGGAAGATGCCACATGCCGCGGAGCGGCTGGGCCCGTGAGCCATGGCCGCTGAGCCTGTGCGTCCGGAGCCTGTGCTCCGCATTGGGAGAGGCCACAACAGTGAGAGGCCCGCGTACCGCCAAAAAAAAAAAAGCTATGAAAACAAAACCTATGGATGGAGACCTCCATGAAAATGGAAGAGTATAATAATGGCCAGAGTACATTACTGTGGCAGAAGCAGCAGCCCTTAAGGAGGACAACTTTATAAATTACAAATTGGATTTAAATAGACAGGGAATTGAAAGTGGAGACATTATTTTCTGCAGAAGATGATGGACAGGGGAGAACAAAGAAAATAAAACTGAGATTGTTAGCAAAATACAATGCTAAACATATAAGTTAGGACTGAGTCCTTAACTTTCATTTTTATTAATGACTGGGTGAGTATAGATTACTGACTACACAGAACCAAGCCTGGAAACACATTTTATATTTATGATCTTTGTGCCTAAAACTAGATTCTCCTGCAATTTAATATGACACTAGGACAATGACTGGCCAAGTTTTAGATTAATCACTCTTACACAAAGATTTTTCATTCATATAATCTCAAACAAATACTGCGTCACCAATTAAGTTCCAGATCCTGTGCACTCTGGCTGAAGATATAAATATCTTGCAAGCCCAGCATCACTTTCCTCTTTCTCTGGTAACAAATCACACTTTCTATTATGACAATGGCCCCAGTTATCGGCCCAGGAATAAACACTTGACTCAGGAAGAGCCAATTAAAGCCCTCCTTTAGAGTTGATCGAGAGCTTTAAGGTTGGAGTATTTCAATCTTATGAAATTTTTGTAAAACAAAATTATTTCAAAATCTACTAATTATTCTTTAAGTTCTAGAAACTGCATTCTGCGACTAAGAGGACAATTTATTTGCCGTCGGTTCTGCTCTGCCCACTTAATGTTTCTGTTATTGTGAGATAAAGGCGGTGGGGAATGGCAAACCAATTCTGATTCATTCAACACATGAGTGCTTCTTAGGTACAAAACACCATTCTGAACATTGTCCGAGGTAAAAAGATAAATAATACCTAGCCCCTTATAATACCTAGCCCCTTACCCTCAAGGATCTTCCAGCTTAGCAAGGGAAATAAAACATGCACACAGATGACTGCAACAAAAAGAAGATAATGATTGCTGCCAGATGTTTGGGGAGAATGAGGAGAGCAAAGAGAGAACACAGAATAAGGCAACATTCAACAGTCAGCCAAGAACTATTTGTTGAGCAGTTGCAAGCTGTGACCTGGAAATGGAAGAGGAGAACATAGATCTGCACATGGGCAGGTGAAAAATCAAGTGTTCTCACTTGTAACACAGCTCTTCAAATATATGTTTTGGCACCAAGTGCCTACTAAATAGCCTTAAATTAAAAACTAAATAAGGATACAGTCTCTATCAAATATAGCCTCAGGTACTGATGCCTAAATACTAGGATCACAGTATTTGTGTCCCAAGGATGCCTTTCTATTGCTTTGCTTCTTTCCCCCTTTCCAAATTAGCTAATGCTGCCTTACCAGGATATCTATTGCACTTGTTCCAGCCTTTTTGATCCAATGTATTGAATAGCAGAATAGGTGAGTTACAAGAGGATATTTTGACTTCAAACAACAGAAATAAAATACTCTATAATTGAAAAGAAAGAGGCAATCTTTCAGGCACATGTGGATCCAGGAGTTCACATGTTCTAACCAGGTCCCTTTCTCTCTTCCCCACCCCTTCTTCTCTCTGCCTTTTCTCCTCTCTGGTATTTCTCATTATGGGATTCAAATATCTCCCTGTTTATGTGGGAGCTTCTGGCACAGCTGCGGGCTTATACGCTCGCAGCTCCAGGGCTGGCTGGAAGGGGCGGGCGCATCACAGCATAAGGTTGCACAAGGTGTGCACTTATATAGCAGGGCATCACATCTATGAGTGATGGATGATCACATTGTATACAGGGGTAGCTTCGCATAGTTTTTACATAACTTTTCTTGAAGATGGCAGTAAAATGGTATGTTTTTACAAAATCAAATAGTGTAACATTGTCCAAAAGATATACATAAAGCATTTAGAGGAAGGAGGCTCCTTTTTCTTTTAACTCCGGCACGGATTGTCTATTGGACAGTGGTAACCCTATGTCATCAACCTCGTCACCCCAGCAGAAGTCCAGGGATTAGCCCTGCATAACTCTTGTTAGCCTCTATTCCCTTCCTTGAACACTGTAGCCAGAAAGTTTTTTTCCTCCTCAAACCTTAAGTATTGAAACCTGGAGGAGGGGCATGTCTGAAAAGAAAATGATGGACTGGACTCTCCCTAGAAGGAAGATAAATGGGTGGTCAACAAGAAAAAATATAAAATCCTCTGTACCAGGAAATGTTTGAAATGTTTTTGGGTATCAAAAAACGGGTGCCCTACACATAAAGCAACAAAGGATATTGGTCTAAAAAGAACACCATGGCCAAAGGTGCATGACCTATTTCAACAGAGGATTTGAAAGTTAAAAGTTAACCTGTAAAACATTCAATTCAATTTCATCATTTTACAGATGGGCAAAGTAAAACTCAGGCACAGGAACAGAAGTGCCAAGGTCAGACAGGTGGTTGGTGGAAGAGACAACCAACTTCCCAACTTCTGACATTTTAGGTGTGTGTGTGTGTGCTGTTTTGTTTATGTGCAAGGACATTTTTCTTTATAGTACACTAACATTACAACAGAAAGTATAGTCTTGTTTTGGTTTTCTCTGCGCCCTCAATTCTGTATAAGACAGTTTCGCTGCACTCCAACAGAAAGGCTCAGCAAGAGTAGAGACCACCATAAGCAGTACACGTGGGCACCAAGGGCAGATACATTGCCCTTCCTTGTGTAGGAACTAGGGCCACTTGTTGCTTTAATGGGCCAAGTTTGGGCTGGACCTGCAGGAGGGGACACCTTTGAAAAACAGCTTCCTAACTGCACTACAACCTGCTCTGGCATCCTGATTCCACTCCCCAAACCCCCCAAATCTTCAGCCAGAAAAAAAAAAAAAAGAAGAATGGATCACTGGATGGATGGGGAGATTTCTGTCTGCTCCTCCTACTGCCACCTCTTTCTTGCTATTTCCTGCCCGAGGAAACCTGACATCAGCCCAAAAGCATCTCTGGAAATGGGTAGGAGGGAGCCTTACACCTGTCAGCGCCAGAGAAGAAAGTGCGCTCTGCAGAGTTCTCAGTTGTTCCATCTCTTGCGATGAAAGGAAGAAAAGGAGCGAATCCGCCACAGATTTACTGGAGACCAGGGTTACTTCATCCGGCTCCGGCCACAGTAACCCCTGAAGACCAAAGATGCATTTCCATTCCCAGCATTTCTTGTTGGCGTCTTTCCCTACAGGCTAGCCCAGTGCCTGGCCCCGGAGAAGTCTCTGCGTAAAGGTTCTTTAGGTCATAAATCAGGCTCCTGTGTGTATGTGTGTTTTTCTTAGGAAAAACTGGCACAGACGAATTAGCAGTACAGACTGGGGTCTCCCTACTACCCTTCATGCTTGGCGGCATCACCTTCGACTACCTCGCATTCTCCCGGCGCTGACAGTCCCGGCTCCGGACCTCAGGGTTGGAAGCAGTCAGCCCCAGCTAGAACCACCCTGTCCGGGGCTGATGCCACCCTGTGCCTAGAATGTGCGTGTGGGTGCCGGCGGTCGAGCGAGCGGCTTCTACAGTGAGACCGAAGCAGGAGCTCAGCCTTCGCCTGCGACCTGCAATCCCCAGATTCCCTGGGGACCTCGAAACTCCCAATCGGAGGTACTCCCCCCCCTCACCAGCCGCCCACCCATTCCCTCCCCCCTTACCTCAGCACGCAGCCCCTCCCTGCGTGATGATGCAAAACCCTGGGGAGGGTGGGCGCTGGGAAGGGTGGGGAGAGCCTGAGAGCGAGCGAGGGTGGGAGGGAGTGGGCGGAGGAGGAGAGCGAGCCGAACGCGCATTTAAAGCGATAGCCATCCTCGCTCTCTCCCCAGTGCTGGGCTGTTGGAGAGCTCGAGCTGCAAGCCACCGAGCGCGAGCTCGAGCGCGGCGCGCTGGCCGGGGAACCCAAGAGCGCACGGCGCCCCAAGCTGGCAGGCGCTGCGGGACCCCCCACCCTCGCCGGCTGCCCTTCCCCGGGCGCCCCTACCCTCCTCGCCCGCAGAAGACCCTGGGCTTCCCCGGAGGAGCTCACCCCAAGGGGCCAGGACTCCGGAGAGCCCGCCACCGTCCCCTCGAGTGCCGCCGCCACCACCGCAGCCGCGGGAGCAGCATGGTCCGCTGGGGAAGCTGCTCCGCGCCCTGACTTTGATGAAGTTTCCCTGCTGCGTGCTGGAGGTGCTTCTGTGCGCGCTGGCGGCGGCGGCGGCGCGCAGCCAGGAGATGTACGCCCCGCACTCCATTCGCATCGAGGGGGACGTCACCCTCGGGGGTCTGTTCCCGGTGCACGCGAAGGGTCCCAGCGGAGTGCCCTGCGGCGACATCAAGAGGGAGAACGGGATCCACAGGCTGGAAGCGATGCTCTACGCCCTGGACCAGATCAACAGCGATCCCAACCTGCTGCCCAACGTGACGCTGGGAGCGCGGATCCTGGACACTTGTTCCAGGGACACTTATGCGCTCGAACAGTCGCTCACTTTCGTCCAGGCGCTCATCCAGAAGGACACCTCCGAAGTGTGCTGCACCAACGGCGAGCCTCCGGTTTTCGTCAAGCCCGAGAAAGTAGTTGGAGTGATTGGGGCTTCGGAGAGTTCGGTCTCCATCATGGTAGCCAACATCCTGAGGCTTTTCCAGGTAGGGGAGCGCTCCCTCCGGGGCAGAGCGCGCCGTAGCTCCCCGCGCTCTTTATCCTGAAGGCTGGCTTGGACTCCAGGGGTGCGGGGTCTGGTCAGCCTTCGCTCATTTCCACCCTGGAGATCCTGCCGAATCCCTCCCACCTCACCCGAGGAGGTACTTTCCCTGCTTGATTCATTTCCCTTCCATCTCTCCCCTGTCCGCGCTCCACTCCATCCGGCTTGACATTCTGGATTTATGGCCCCATTGACAAGAAACAGTCTCCGAAAAACAAGGCGATGATTTAAATGGGTTTGCATTCGAGTGAAATATGGTTCCAAAACAGGCTTGTAAAAGTGCCGGGCTCCTGTGAGAGCCACTTAGGCGCAAGGAATATGAAAGATGAGAAGACGCCTAGAAACTAGGCATTTCTCAACTCCCCAGCTTCCCTGCCCCAAGCCGCCCGACAAGCTGCAGCTCCCTTGGAAAATTTCGAGAAGAGCTTAGGGAGGCAGTTCTTAAACCGAAGGCTAGGTCTTCACCTACATTTGGACGTGAATTGCCCATTTCGCTCGGGTTGGATTTCCCGACCTGTCACCTATCTCTGCGAGGGCATGGGGCGGAAGGCGTGGGGACTGTCCTCAAGCGGGGAGAAGCCACCCGCAGACGTGCCCCCGGGTGATTTGCTCTGGGCAGTTGTTTGCACCGTCTAAACTGCCTTTGCGATCCGGCCACTGGCAGGAGCCGGGCGATCAGCTTTCTACTCCTGCCAGCTCAGAGCGCGGAGGTGAGCTCATGCTAACTGCGAAACACAGTCGCTTTTTCTGCACCCACCCTGTGCCCATCCTTTCCCACGACCTCTCTAACGCAGCCCCCAACCCCAGTCCTGGGTTTTGAGGACGATTTTCAGAGCCAGACAAGAAGGCGCCTGGAGGGAGGCAGTAGGGTGCGCTGAGCAAGGCCGGGCGGTCCTCTAGCTCCGGGTGCAGGCGGGCAACGGCGGAAGATGCGAGGACGGCGGATCGGGCCCGCTGAGCGGTGGGCGGTGCTGCAGTGCTCTCTCACCGTCTGCTCCCACAGCCTCGGCCCCACGGCTCCTGTGCCGCCCTGGGTATAGATGGATGGCTTCTGGATGAAGAAATTGAGTTTCAGGGTCTGCGTGACTATGGGTTCTCTTGTTTCTCTGTCTTTCTTCCTGTGTGTCTCTCTCCTTGTGTCTCTTTCTCCCTGCTTTTTTTTTTTTGTCTCTCTGTTTTTATGTTCTCCCTTTCAATTTCTGCCTCTCTTTTCCTTCTCTACCCCTATCTCCAGGTTTTTTGTTCATCTCTGTCTTGAAGTGATCCTTTCCTAATGCACAGCTCTCTCCCTGCCTGGTAGGACCCAAGCTCAGTTAGTCCCTTCTCCAGATGTTCTGGCTGACCCTTATGCTCCCCGTAGCTAAAAAGTCGGCTCCCTCTCAAGTGCCTTTCCTGAAGCATGTTGGGTTTCTGGAGGGGACTCCTTGTGAGATTCAAGCTGTCACTACATCAGCACCCAGGGGTATGAAGTTTGTGTTTGTGCCAGAAGGAGGGGTGCCTGCCTAAAGCTGCAGCCTGGTATGGCCCCTCTGAGCCTCTGAGCATCCCTAGCACCTGTTGAGTATGCCACCTCTAGATGTTTGCAAGGCCAAAAGTGCTTCTGGGCAGCCTTCACTTTGAGGTAATGCTTTCAGGAAGAGCCTGGGTTGTTGGAAGCAAAACCCAGAAGCACTTCCTTTACCTCTGAGCTTAAACTAGAGAACCTGAGGAGGCAGCGCTGCAGGGAGGATGAAGCCAGAGGTCACCTGAGAACCACAGGGGCAACTCACAGTATTTTTACTGGAGCTCTGGGTGTTGAAGGCACATTTGCTCTTTGACATTTTAAAAATTATTTTGGTGCCTTCACTTGGAGCTTGGGTGCTTGCAGATGGGCCTGCCTGTCGAAAAAAGAGTGAAATCTTAAAGTCAAGAGAGAGCTTGCAGACTAGGTGAAGGATTGTGTTTGCTGAAAAAGATTCCAGGGGGAGCTGATTCCTTCTCTGGTGTGTGGATCTGAGGCACTTGCAAGAAAAGAGAATGCCTGCCTTATGCTTAGTTCCCCCGTTCCCTGGGCTGGGAAGGAAAGGAACTGAATGCCAGCATTAGCAGTGTGCGTTGGGACCAAAACCATTCAGAGAAAACACTGTCATTTTCCTCTAATTTGCAAATTGCAACTATTCATGTTGGATTGAACAGCTGAGGGAAAAGAGCCCCCCGTTTTCACCTGCATTTATTGAGAGGAGGCTGGTAGTAGGAGGGATGCACCAACTTGTAGCTTGTGCTGCAAGCTGGATATAAGCTTGGTGTGAGCATCCTGGTTAACCACTGCCCATGTTCAAATATACAGAGATAGATTCCAACAATCTCTTCCAGTAGCCTTATTTTTGCGTGTGATCTTAGAAGCTCCTGGCATGTAAGTCCAGTCCCCAGTTTCCCAGCCTCTGTAAACCTGCAAAATGAATAGAGAGAATAGTGGAACACAGATCCCTTGTTCAAAGACACAGTCACTTTAGGGAAAGAGGAAAAGAACGGGTAGGTGAATCTTCTCTGGGATTGCAGGGTTCAGCTCAATGAAGACTGTCCTGTATAAAAGAAACTCCTCTAAATGGTTGAATTCTTAGCTCTCCAGAGATTTGAGTTTTCTTTTCCCCAGTCCCTGTGGGTTGCTGTGGGGAATGTGCCAAACCTATCATTTGAGATAAAAATTTATGGTGAGGTAAGCTTCTAGGCTGGGGGAAGGAAGACTTAGTGACTGAAATGGGGGATGCTAAGCACTGGGGGGTAGGAAGGAACAAGGAGCTAGTAATGGATGTAACAAATGCTGCAGCTGCCAGCAAAGCCTGGATTGAACTTCCTTCCTGAAAATGAGAACCCGGGCAAGAATGACCACTCAGATGTAAACAGTGTCTCTGACTGGGAATTCTCATCTGCCTGCCAGTGGGCCAGAGCTGAGCAAGTCCTTTCTCTCCTCTGTATGAACACTGAATTGGTTAGTAAGTGACATGTCAGAGGACAGGAATCATATTCAGTGGATCTTTCAAATCCAGGAGTTTGAGGCTAATGAAATTAGTGTGTGGCCAGGGCTCTGCCAACTAGAATTAAGTCACTGCAGCCACCCTGCAATGCATTTTCAGCCTGAAGGGAGCATCAGGGAGGAATTTCGGGAGATTTGTTTCTGAGCCTGTACAAAATAATACTCTCCTAATGCTAAGAAAGATTAAATGTAAATTAATATTGACTACGAGTAACATATTTAAAAAATAATCGCCGAGTGGGGGATGGCTTAAAGTGGAGAGATTATATAATATGGTGTGCAAAGAATAAATCTCCTCTGACCATTGTTTCATGGGCTATAAGTAAGATCTATTACAATGGAAAGTAATGGGAACGTTTTTATTCAAGGCTTCTCTGCTATTGACTTGAGAGCAAACACTCTGAGAGTATAAATTACTCTTGCTATGTGCTGACTCTGAATGAACAATATTTCATGTGCAGTGACATGGTCTAAGCTATAGACTTGGAATTGAATGGCATCTGTTTCAATTGTTTTGTTCTCTCAAGAGCAACTAGATAGAAAAAAGTGGTCAATTTGACCCTTGTGGGAGCATGTTGCAAATCTAAACCTGTGTCCCTCATACCATAAATGAAATACATTTGTAAATTTGTAAGTGTTTTCCTTCTGTTCATTGATGCTTGAGTATAATCTCAAACTTTGGCAGCAACATTTTATACATAAGTACTTGGTTTTCTTCCTTTCTTCTTTCTCTTTCTCCTCTCTCTCTCTCTCTCTCTGTTTCTCTCTCTCTCTCTCTCTCTTTCTCCATCTTATGTAATTGGTTAGAACTGGGCACCTAGGATGATGTGGTGTTACTATAGTGGGATTTTTTTTTTTAAAAAAAAACAACTCTAACTTACCCTTTTAAAAATTTCATAAATACAGGTGTCAGTGCCATTTGGAATAGTCTCTATAACAATTTCTGTCTCCACATTTACTGTGTTTCAGCAAATTTACCTAACAGATGGTGAGTGGGCAATTTTTAAAGGGGCATTTTTTAAAAGAGCGGAGAGGGAAGGAATAGAGACAGGCACATTCTATATTTGAAGTTACCTGCACGTGTATTTTATGTATGTATACCCATACAATTAAGAAGTCTTTGGATGTTTTATCTTCAAGAATAATTCAGATAATGGATTACTGGAATATCATAAACATTTAGGGTTTAACAGATTTCTTACTTACAGACGTTGTATCATGGATTTAAAAGACCATAGCAAGCGGGCAGCGGCGGGCGGAGCGACCGAGGGGCGGCGCGGGCTGGGCGGCGGGTGCGGGGGTCCATGCTTCCTCGCGGTAGAGGGCTGGGGTTCGCCAGAGACGCCGGGTTGCTCCGCGTTGCCAGGTTACCGAGCGCGTGCCCCGCGCCCGCTCTTCCGCCCGGGCCGCCCTCGGCGCCGCCTGAGCCGCGGTGCGGGCTGCGCGGGGTGCCGGTTCCGCGGAAGCCTGGGTCGGGCGCTGCGTGCGGGACTCTCGTCGCTCATGGACGGGGCGCGAGCGCGCGGGGGACGTAGGGCGCCGACCTGGGCCTCCCCGGCGCTCCGGCTCCGCTCAGGGCGCCCGCTCAGGGGCCTCCGGCGCGAGGCCCCCTTCGTGGTCAAGATGGCGGCGCCCAGGAGGGCCGCGGCGAGGTGAGCTGGAGCCGGGTCCGGAGAGGGGCGAGTCTGCCACGCCCAGGACTTGGACCCCGGGCTGGTCTCCCGTCTCCCAGGGAGCGGCGGGTGAGTGGGCGCGGCCGCGCGTAGGTCCCTCTCGTGGGGTGGTCAGCTCTCCGTGCGTCCGCAGACTTCTGTCGTCTGATAGTCAGATCTGGGGTGGCCCAGGTTGGAGGCGAGGGTGCTTGATTGGGGAAACCTGAGGGGTTTAAGGACTCTATTGGGATCGTTTCAGACCCCAGCAAGAAGCTGAGCAAGTTTCCTCCTGACTCTCTTCCCGGCTAAGTTTTCTCCCTTCTCTGAAGGCGCCAGCTTTTCTGAATCACCTTGTTCCCCGGGGGGATACAGTTGGTGGTTCTGACCGTGGAACGTAGGACCCGGCGCGGGGAAGCCTGAGCTGGTTCTAGTTACTTTGTTTGCAAAGCACTTGTCTTGTCTTTGGAATCTTTGTGTATGTAACCAACGTTGGGAAGAGCCAGCGTTTTCTCCTCCAAAACACTGCGAGGGATAACTTTATACGTAAGAAACAAGTGGGCGTTCACATCCATCTCTTTTCCAACCACTGAGTTTTGGTTGTGTTTCCTTTCTTTAAGTTTGTCTCGTTCTGAAGTGATAACAAAACAAAAACAAAAACAAAAAAAAAGGCCATAGCCAATTACACAAAGTATACTCTAGTCTCAGTCCTGCCATTAATTAGCTTAAGTCATTTAATTTTTCTAGGCCTCATTTTTCTCATGTGATGTTTTTTCTTTGGAAAAGTATAGTTTCTAGAAGTCGCTAATCTCTGTGTCATAGTTCAGCTTGGAGAAAACCTGTTCTTATCCAAACTCCATGACATTGTATTTCCAGCTCCAACTTTGGACTTTGAGTGAGTTGGGGGCAACTTTTTAAGGATATTTTCACACAGCTTTTTTAGTTAATATCAGTCTAGCTGACTTGTCATACTCAGACTTTCTCCCATATTCTTTTACCAGTGTGTTCCTTAGTCATATATATAAAGACTGTTGTGGGGAAAATGACCTCCTGGGTCAGCTTACTGCATGGTCATCGACACAGGACAGGGAGTAAGATTCTGTGGATTTTACAGAAGCAGATACAGGTTTCATTATCCATGTCCTCTCCCCTTTCATCTTACAAAAACAGCAGGCTTTTCTTGGAGAACTGCCAGATAATGCCATCCTGCCTCCTCACGGGCCCCGGGGATGAGTCGCCCAGGGACTGAACTCCAGTAAAGCAGGTGATTGGCTCATGGGTAGGCATCTGACCTCGGCTAAGTCTATCAGACTGCTCCCCAGGACTTTTGTCTCAGAGCAAAATGGAAGAATTGTCTTTTCTCTCTGGAATTTCTAAGCTGGGGAGATATGACTCTGGGACTCCCAGTGACCATCCAGCACAAGGAGAGACTTTCTGTAAAATAAAGTCTTGCAGAGGTAAGCAGGGCTGAGCGATGGAGAGAGAGCTGGAACCCTGCTGATACTCTGGAACTTCCAGATCCAACTGTATCTGAATATGGCTGCATCCCTGAATTTCTAGTACTTGTTTGTTGAGGTTGTTGTTGTTGTTTGGTTTTTGTTTTTAAATTTCCTTTGACTATTTTGAATTTGTTTTCAGCCATGTGCATTTGAAAGCATCATAGCTAAAAGAGCTAATTTCCTACATTAATGTCAGGTTTGCTGACTGGCATTCCTTAAGTGAAAAATCATATCCGCTATTTTCTTTAAATAAAATCCTTCTAGCTCAGGTTTGAGATATTCAAAACTCTGCCTCCTACCCCCCTCTTTTCCAACATTTACTATATCACCTGAAGCACTTGTGACCACATCTTTCCCATCTAGACGCAGTTGAGAGAGAGAGCAAATACTTCTGATATAAACTGCAACCTATACGCCTCCTACCTGGAAGCTTTAGAACATACTTGATTCTTGTCATTAAAGCAAATCTTTTGTTGTTGTCTCCAGGGCACAGAAGCATTTTCATGGCATAATGGAGTACAAAGTACATTAAGCCTAACTCTACTTCTCACCCTCTTTTACTTTAAATAGGCAGAAAAGAACAATCTCAAACACATTTTCCCAACAAATAAAATATATATACGATTATGTTTAGAAGACGTTTATGCAACATATAGTTAGACTGATTAATTAAAGGACCTTTCACCAATTGGCACAGTAAATATATATGTTGAATGTGCTCAATTAAAAAGAAGACAATAACATATTTTTACAGGTTAATTATCTGAGAAGAGTATTGTGCCAGCACACTTGATACTACAGTATTTCATGTTTCATGTTTCATGTTTCAATATAATTGAAAGAAGGTAATCTTCTTTCAATTATATTTACTGCTAAATGTTTCTTGGATCAAGCTATTAAATTATAAGGTCAAAAGTAAAATGATATGAAATTACAATGGTAAAGGGACACATATCCCACTTTATGAGAATAGAAGTTCTAATTTCTTTTCAATACTACTAGTAGTGACCACAGTACTAATTTGAGCCCTTACTATGAGCCACTGTGCCCATATACATTTAGTTCTTACAGTAGTTCTGCAAAGGGCATATAAAATCCACACTGTAAAGCTGAAGAAAGTGATTCTCATAGCTGAAAGTCACATAGCTGGTGAGTGGCAAAGTCTAGATTCAAACTTAGAGTCGTCTGGCAATGCCCAGGTTGTTGACCACTATGTACACTGCTCAATTGTTGCACCAATAAAGAAGTGCTTGAAATAATTATAGATTTGCCTACCCTGAAACTGCAGTGATTTAAAGACATCAAAGTTGCCAGTTGCTTAACATCTACTTACAGTAAGAAATTATATTTTATTTCATTTCTGAAACAAGATTAATCTGCAGGCCCATAGAAACTTGAGGACACAAATCCTACCTCCAAATGAAAGATGCTTGTTTTCCATTATTCAACAGATGGCCCTGTACAGAGGCAATAAATATATAGTCGAATTTTCATTCAAATAAATGAGAAGAGAGGTTTCTTCTTGTGCTGATTCAGTGCCCATCATTATGGATTATGATGGCTCTTCCCAAACTTTACTTCATTCACTCCACTCTTTCTACAAAACTCCAGTAACGGAATCCATCATTCAGATATACGTGCAAAGCGAAAGGACTGTATTAATACAGTTGCTGAAAGTCAAGTTGATAGAGCACAGGAAATACATCCTAATAAATGCAACATTAATGTTTGTGTGGGCCTTGGAGTGAGGGGTAGAAGAATTTTCAGTTTAATGGAATATTTTGCCTCTTGCTATGAAAGTGTGGCTTAGTAGTCTTGTAATTGGTCATTTACAGAATCCTCCATCTCTGGGTTTCATGCTTTCTTTACTCTGCAGCTGTTGATTCCTTCTCTTGTTCTGGATGGAAGATAGCAACGAAGCCACTTCAAAGGGCTCAGCCTGCCTTTTTGTGTTATTGTTTAGATGGAGATATTTCCATTTATTAAAGCACACTATTTAAACATTTTTATCATGTTTCAAACTTGACTGTGTCCTGAAGGTATGAGCACAGGCAGACATAATGGGGGATGTTTTCAGGAGAGAACATACCCTTATCAAAGGAATTATCAGAATTTTCATGTATGGATTGAGAATCAAATTCTGGAGTTAGACCTGAATTTAAATTCATACTCACAACTTATTACCAGTCTCATCTTGATCAAACGGTTACCACACTTCTCATCAATTTCCTTATCTTTGAAAGCGGAATAAGAGAAGTATGCCTGGTGGAGTTACACATAAAGCTCATCTGATAGAATATTCATAAGGATTTTGCACAAAATATACATGGAAATATTTTAGCACCGAGTTTAGCATGCGATTCGTCTTCAATACATTTAAGAGCTATTATTTTATTATTATTATGCTATCATTAAATATCACTATTACTTAAATGTCATTATTGCTAACATTGCTGTAAAACTACCGCAATAACCCATGATGAATTCCCCTCTTGTTTCCTTTGTTTAAATGGAAAATATATATATAAATGTAGACAGAGAAGACTTTAGTGATCCTATTCAGTGGAGTGAGAATTTCCATGGCACTGATTAAAACAAATCCTGAATTGCATGGACTTAAGATAGCAGAGAGGGGCTTCCCTGGTGGCGCAGTGGTTGAGAGTTCGTGACCCGATCCGGGAAGTTCCCACATGCTGCGGAGCGGCTGGGCCTGTGAGCCATGGCTGCTGAGCCTGCGCGTCCGGAGCCTGTGCTCCGCAACGGGAGAGGCTGCAACAGTGAGAGGGACGCGTACCGCAAAGAAGAAAAAAAAAAAAAGATAGCAGAGAGGCTAAGAGATTTGAAGTTAGACATCCCCAAGTGTGAATTCTACTGTGATCCTCTTCTAGCTCTAGAACCTTGAGGAAGTTACTTAAACTTTCTGAGCTTTACTACTAGTTTCCTTATCTGTATCTTTTTCAGGACTATTTATTAAGCATCTTCCTGTTCTCTATGCTTGGACGTATCAATGAATAAATCAGACAAGAGCCTTTGCCTGCGTGCTCCTTCTTGCATGCTTTCTCCCTCCTTACACTCCCGTGTGGAAACGGATGTTATAAATAAATTCTATGCTTTGTCACAGGTTGATGGGCGCTACGGGATAAGGAAAAGGATGTGAAGCTCACTGAAGAGGCTTGGGTTGGGAGTGCTGGAGGAGTGTACAGGTAGGTTCTGATTTTAAATAGGGTAGTCAGGGTGGATTTTATAAGTTGACATTTGAGCAAAGACTTGAAGTGAGGGAGTTGTCAGAATGTATGATGGGGGGACCACTCCCTGGGAGCAAGAATAACCAGTCCCAAAACTCTAAGGCAGAAATATGCCAGGCAGCTTGGAGGAATATCAAGGAGGCCACCCTGGCTGACTTAGTCAGTGGGGAGGAAGAGACAGCAGGAGGGCTGGAGGTCGGATATGTGATGGGATGGATTGGGTAAGTCCTGGGAGGCCATCACATGCATTGTGTCTTTTACTCTAAATGTAGGCAGCCAGGGGCAGGATTTTAGCCGAGGTGTGGCATGAACTGTCTCTTGTTTGAAAAGCATAACTCTATCTGTGGTCTTGAGGATGTGGGGAGAGAGTGGAGTCTCGGAGAATCTCAGGAGGCGACTACAGGATCCTCGAGGTCTATGTTGTTGGCCTGCACCAGGCTGCTAGTGGCTGGTAATTCTCAGAAGTGGCACATTGGGAAGGTTGTGACAGCATTTCGTGGTAGATTGAATGCAAGAATGGAAAGGAAGAGGGGGTCAATGGTGAATTTGAGATTTAGGGCCGGGGGAACTGGAAAGGTGTGGTTACTGTCACCTAAGATGGAAAAAGTTTGGGGTAGGGCATGTTTGGGGGATTAAAGACCAGTTTTGGAGGTATAAGATTTGAGATGTTTTCGTGATGTCCAAGTAGAGATGCTGAGTACACAGTTGGATACACAAGTCTGCAGTTCTGAAGAAAGGTCTAAACTAGAGATACACTTTAATACAATGGAGATGTTAAGAATAATTACATGGTAGCGCTATTTTAAAGATAAAATGAAGTAATGCAATTAGCACTCTGTCTTCTCAAAACATTTAATAACTGTTAGCTAAAATAATTACCTGAAATGAAAAAATACCTATAGTTTGTTTTGTTGTTTGCAGTAAAAGTGAATAAAATGTCACAATTATTTTAATAGTATTTGTGACACAGTAGTTTTAGTTAAGACACCATGACTACAAACATTTACACTAAACCTTTCAGTCTCCTGCTTTTCACTCTGATAGGGTACTTGGAACCATATTTTGTAAGGTTTAAGTTAGTTGTCATAGGGTACCTCTTTAATTAGAAGTAATTCTGAACTGTCTAGTTCCATGCAGTTTTATATACATATATGTATAATTATTATTTTATGATTTATCAAACTCAGTTGAAAATTTGCATCACTGATATACATTAGAATTTAAGCATTTACCCAGGTATTCAAGGAAAAAAATGTACTTGTCTTGTAATTTCCATAGGGGTACTTACTTTCACATCTTCCCTCCACTTTGCAATTGCAAACATGGCAGGGGAAATATTATCTTACTGGTCTTTGAGTTCCCCTTAGCTATCTGCAAGTCCTTAAACAGCCTTTGTGGCTTAACCAAAATTCTCTTCCATCTTCATTCCGCTAACAGATATTGGTCTAAGCATGTACTTATACTAAAAAATGCATGACCACGTTGTCTCTACACATCTATAATTTTATGTTAACACTATCATTATGTAAGCTATACTTGAATTGTAATTATAACAGATTTTATGTCAACACACATCCATTTCTAGTGTTCATCTGGTGTTCAGGGGGAGAGCAGCATGTCGTAAATTTTATCAAAATATAACATCTGAAGACTAGAACAGAGGGTAATTGTGTAATTCTGTATTCACTCTAATTAAGTTCAGTGGAATTGGCATAATAGAATTAAGATGAAAAAAATAAAGACATCGAGGTACCATGGCTCCCTCTCCTAACATACCCTTTTCATATCCGAGAGCAGAGACTCAGCACCTTTCTGTACAGAAATGGAGACAGGAAGAGGCCAGAGGATGAATGACAGGCACGAATGAGGTGGAAATTGAAGAGCAACATGGAAATGAAATACTTCTTTTGTATTTGGTAGGTGGGGAAAATGTACCAGCGTGTATGCCTACTGGGACCACGTTTTCCAGAACAGTTAAGCCCAGTGTCAACTATGCTGTCCCACCTTCCTCGTAAGTAGGAACATACTGTTACTTGAATCTTTGCTTCCTGTTTCTTGATACCTGGTTGAGAAGATTATCACAGGAACTGCATCTTGTTAGCAAATACACTGTTTTGAAATGATTGACACTCACTGAAGAGTGGCAACTCCAAGCTTTCCCTCTCTTGATCTTGGACTATTTAAGTCTGGAGTGCAGGAGTGGGTTATGGGGAAAGACCATTGGAATTCTTATGTCTTCAGCATAATGGTTATAGCATAATGGTTAGGAGTGTAGGTGCTGGTTCAAATCTCTGCTTTCCACTTGCTAACCATATGAGCTTGGGCAATTTACCTGATTACCTGAACCGCAATACTCCTGCCTATAAAATGATGTTAATAATATTTCATCCCCATAGACTTGTTTTCAATGTTAAAATGAAGTCACTTACACCAAGCACTTAATACAATGCCTAGAGCATAGTAAAGTCTATTATTATTACTATTACTACTACTACTACTTCTATTATTATTATTACTATCACGATGCCAGTTGCTGTTTTTCTATGCCTTATTCCATTATCTTCTGCCCTGTCCCCCCATTTCTGTCTTGTTTCTGTACAAGGGTAGGTTTGTCACAGGGCATTTTCTTTCCGTAATGTCTGACTCTTAGTCATCAAGGTGACTGGTTCACGACCCGGCATTCATTGCTGCTCGTTGAAGCAACCCATTTTGAGAAGGGGAGTTGGATATTGATGCCAAGTTGGGTCAAGGAGAGAGAATTTTCTCTCTTCTGCACTCAGCTAAGTGAAATATTCAGGCCTCAGAAGGAGAATCAGGCAAAGGGCAACGTGCTTAATTTCATACCTTAGTGATTAAGAACAAGTCAGACAGGCTGGATTTGAACTCATTTCCGTCATGTACTGACAACGGGATCTTAGGTGCTTTTGTAACCCGTCTGAGGCTCAGTCAACATCTGAAAGAGACGAATAACATTATCAGGACCTAGCGTATAGCCTCGTTGTAATAAGTGAGTAAATCCTTTTAAAACGTTCAGCATGTTGTTTGGCATATAAACACGTAATAAAATTTAGCTTCTTTGACTACTACCGCTGCTAATATTATTAAGTAGCTGAGCAGATCCGAGGCCCATTTTTTTCTTAGATTGCACATAATCATTTGGACAACCAGCTCACATTGATCAACCGTTGCTTATATATAAACCCCCATGAACCCAAAGGTGCTTTAACTCTCTCCCAGTCAGAGCCTGTTCTGGGGGCAGAAGCAACACCGGCACTACCCCCGTCATCTTTGCCTTTATTGTCACTACACTCGCCTGCCGTACTGAGCACTTTCTGTTTGCCAGGCACCAAATTTAGCCCTGCGTATGCACTATATCATGTAGTTCTCACACTCAGGTGGGAGACATTATCATCATCCCCAATTTTCAGATAAAGACGCCGAGGTGTTGGAAAGGTAAGAAACTTGACCCACAGCAAGAGATGGAGCCGGAGTATTCAAACCCTTCTCTCTGACCTCAAGAACCCTTAAATATTAGCATACTACTACATCCTGGTAAGAAAATCTGCTTCCAGCCACTCTGGTGAGAGTAGAAATGATTCTCAGTCCCCACATTCCTCTATTGCCCATGCCACCCTAGCCTCAGGACTAGGGGGGAAAGGAAGTGATCTCTTCAAAGAGCAGCCAAAGGGAACCTACTCCCTTCTGCCTTTTCGCAATCAACTAACCAATATTTTATTTCCTTCTTAAGAGTCCCCACGTGTTCCTTTTGGTACTTAGCTTGGCCTTTTAGAATTCTCACATTCTGTACATGACTCATCCACTGTATTTCATGTTAATTTATTGAGGTCAAGTATAGGGTCTTACTCATCCTGAAGTCCAGTTATCCCCTGTCACATCTAACTCTGTTCTTTTCTTCTTGTAGGACATCTGCAGATATTTATTTGAATTTTGTTGAATTGTTCTCATCAATAGTAAGTACATTAAAAGTTATACAGAAAGTGCTTTCTTATAAGGAAAACCATCTAAACAGATTTCTAGCTCTTTACTTTTTATAGCACTATTGTAGAGATTATAGATCTCCAGGTGATATTTTTTAGATTGAGTTCTTCATATCATCTTATTTTTACATATAATGATAAATCTGAATTTTCTCTATCAAAGCTCCGAGACTTCACTGGCTTGTAACTTAGCTTGTTGATTATGTGTGGTTGACTTTTCCATTTACAATGATATTTGATCCTGGTAAGGATGGGGCTGGGTGGGAAGGTACATCTTAGGGCCATCAATTGGTTTTGTAGAGAAATAACATAAAGGTCTAAAGTCTTATCATATTTCTGCAGAACTCATGAATCATTTTATTATAATTCCATTCATTCAGGGAGTATAAAACCATTTTCAAATTGTTATTCCTAATTTGTTCATCTTCTCTTCCTTAGTCTTAGTGAGAAGAGAGCAGGCTGAATGGAAGAAAGTCATTATGACCACTGGGGCCACTAAGGTAGGCATCAGTCCCAGAGTTTTGTTTTCATCTCTCCGCTATGAATATTGGCTAATGTCTTGAGTGCTTACTTGGTGCAAATTACTTAGCCGACCATGGCAAATGGATTGTGTCATTTCATTCCCTGATAGTCATACAATTAATGTATGTATTATTATGATATCCCATAATGCATACATGGAACAGAGCCTCAGAAGTAGTTATTTGCTCACCAAAATATGGTAGATGTGGAATCTGGACTCAGGTCTGATAGACTCCTAAATC
The DNA here is from genome assembly GCF_937001465.1 of Orcinus orca. Classification (NCBI taxonomy): domain Eukaryota; kingdom Metazoa; phylum Chordata; class Mammalia; order Artiodactyla; family Delphinidae; genus Orcinus; species Orcinus orca. The sequence continues at coordinate 36,562,743 of NC_064575.1, read as the reverse complement.
ACTCCTAGTGATTTTTACCACTGAATTAAAGTTGTGTACCTCTGGAGAGTAGATAGTTTCTAAAATTTCCTCAGCTCTAACGTTTTATAATTAAATTTTTGTCTGATGGCAAGCTTAACAGTTAAGATGGGTAGGAAGGAATGCCAGCCTGTTGAATGGAATTTCCCTGAAATAAGCCTGTTTTATGACACCAGTTCACTCATTCATTCACTCAGCATGTATTGAATGTTTGCTGTGTGCAAAGGCATTTTAGGCATCACAGTGGAGTGAGCGCCCCTTCCATAGACTCTCCTGCAGCACTCAGAGAAGTCTTGGACTGGTTTGCCTGTTATGGAATGGGGCTTGGTGATAGAAGCCTGGTTTGTCCTCCACTGATAAAACTAAGACATACTCATATGAGTTTAGAGGCATCTTGAAGCCGTGGGATAGTAACACACATGAATCTTAGCATTTTTGCCTGGGATTAATGATATAAAGACTTTGGATTTGGGTATGGAAAATGGGTGCAATTATGGGTGTGTTGGTTCTACATATATATGGACATCACGTGTCATCAGCCTGCAGCTACCTGCCATTCCTCACTACTCCTTCTTTTCACAAACCAAACAAGTACCTTCTTACCTCTCCTGTGGATAAGCTCTTGACAGTGGCACTAGGGCCTCCCTCAATAAGTACATCATTGGCTAAACCAGTGGTTTCTCAGATATGCTCATTGAACAACCCTTAAGGTGGATTGACATTCCACTGCCTAGAATAGAATATGGTGTTCTTTAGAAATCGGGGGGAAAAAATAGGCCACCAGATGTACTTTCTTTAATTTAAATTGTATATATATATATATATGAACAATTGTTATATATGTTTATGTATACTTGTTCATATATATGAATGATTTAAAATTGAAGAGATAGGTATATACACACACATATATATATATGTATATTTAAATTTTGGCTTCTGTTAGCAAGTAGTAAATTAAATTATTAGCAGATCCATACTGCAGGGAAATAACCAATCAGATTTCATTCAGTAGCTTGCTTTTTTGTAGATTTATGGTTGTGATTTTATATCTGCAGGTATGTTTGCTGAAGAAAATATTTCTGCCACTTTACACAAAATTAAATTCATTTAATACCAATGCGGCATGTCTCAAATGTCTTAATACAGTTTTAATCTTGAATCGCATCAGAAGTATGAAATTAGAAACATACCCCAAAATCATTTGAAGATATAATTACTTTCATTTCCCTTATACTTTTGAGACTTTTGAAAAATAAGTATTTAGTTGTACTTATCTGTTTCTGTCTCTCTAAGGATAGCAAACACTGAAACACAATTCTTTTTAAAAGTCAGGATTAAAAATATATTGTCCAAGATGATCAAAACTAAGGAAGTGGCAAAGAAATTCAAAAATTTAAACTTTCAAAGGGTGCTTTTTTTGTGAATGTGTAGTACTTGTTCTTCTGAAGGAATTAATCTTTTTAAAAATTTAATTAACTTATTTTTTATTGAAGTATACTTGTTTTACAGCGTTGTGTTAATTACTGCTGTACAGCAAAGTGACTCTGTTATACATATGTATATACATTCTTTTTCATATTCTTTTCCATTATGGTTTATCACAGGATATTGAATATAGTTCCCTGTGCTATAGTAGGACGTTGTTGTTTAGCCAATCTATATATACCAGTTTGCATCTGCTAATCCCAAACTCCCAGTTCATCCCTCTCCCACCTGCTTCCCCCTTGGCAGCCACCAGTCTATTCTCTATGTCTCTGATTCTGTTTCTGTTTCATAGATAGGTTCATTTGTGTCATATTGTAGATTCCACATATAAGTGGTATCATGGTATTTGTCTTTCTCTTTCTGACATACTTTGCTTAGTATGATAATCTCTAGTTGCATCCATGTTGCTGCTGCAAATGGCATTATTTCATTCTTTTTTTTATGGCTGAATAGTATTTCATTGTATATATGTACCACATCGTCTTTATCCATTCATCTGTTGATGGACATTTAGGTTGTTTCCATGTCTTGGCTATTGTGAATATTGCTGCTGTGAAGATCAGGGTGAATGTGTCTTTTTGAATTATAGTTTGGTCTGGATATACGCCCAGGAGTGGGATTGCTGGATCATATGGTAGGTCTATTTTTAGTTTTCTGAGGAACCTCCATACTGTTTTCCACAGTGGCGGCACCAACTTACATTCCCACCAACAGTGTTGTAGGAGGGTTCCCTTTTCTCCACACCCTCTCCAGCACATGTTATTTGTAGACTTTTTAATGATGGCCATTCTGACTGGTGTGAGGTGGTACCTCATGGTAGTTTTGATTTGCATTTCTTTAATAATTGGCAGTGTTGAGCATCTTTTCATGTGCCTATTGGCCATCTGTATTTCTTCTTTGGAGAAATGTCTCTTTAAGTCTTCTGCCTATTTTTTTGATTGGGTTGTTTGCTTTTATTGTCATCAAGTTGTATGAGCTGTTTGTATATTTTGGAAATTAAGCCCTTGCTGGTCGCATCATTTGCAAATATTTTCTCCCATTCTGTAGGTTGTCTTTTCATTTTGTTTATGGTTTCCTTTGCTGTGCGAAAGCTTGTAAGTTTGATTCAGTCCCCTTTGTTTATTTTCATTTTTATTTCTATTGTCTTGGGAGACTGACCTAAGAAAACATTGGTATGATTTATGTCAGAGAATATTTTGCCTGTGTTCTCTTCTGGAAGTTTTATGGTGTCATGTCTTATGTTTAAGTCTTTAAGACATTTTGAGTTTATTTTCGTGTATAGTGAAAGGATGTGTTCTAACTTCACTGGTTTATATAAGGCTGTCCAACTTTACCAACACCACTTGCGGAAGAGACTGTCTCTTTCCCATTATATATTCTTGCCTCCTTTGTCAAAGATTAATTGTCAAAGATTAACTGAGGTGTGTGGGTTTATTTCTGGGCTCTGTATTCTGTTCCATTGATCCATATGTCTGTTTTTGTGCCAATACCTCGCTGTTTTGATTACTGTGACTTTGGAGTACTGTCTGAGTCTGGGGTGGCTGTGCCTCCAACGTTGTTCTTTTTCTTCAGGATTGCTTTGGCAATTCTGGGTCTTTTATGGTTCTGTATGAATTTTAGGATTATTTATTCTAATTGCGTGAAAAATGTCATGGATAATTTGATAGGGATCGCATTAAATCTGTAGATTGCTTTGGGTAGTATGAGCATTTTAACAATATTAATTCCTCCAACCCAAGAACATGAGATGTCTTTCCATTTCTTTGAATCATCTTCACTTTCCTTTATTAATGTCTTACAGTTCTCAGCGTATAAGTCTTTTGCCTTCTTGGTGAGGTTTATTCCTAAGTATTTTATTTTGAGGGTTGTGATTTTAAAAGGCATTGTTTTTTTACATTCCCTTTCCGATATTTCATTGTTGGTATAAAGAAATGCAACCAATTTCTGTATGTTAATCTTGTATTCTGCTACCTTGCTGAATTCGTTTATCAGTTGTAGTAGTTTTCATGTAGAGTCTTTAGGGTTTTCTCTATATAGTATCATATCATCTGCATCTAATGACAATTTTACCTCTTCTTGAAGGAATTAATCTTGAAGTTCTACTAAGACTTTTGGGATACCTGTTTTAATGAGCCACTACTTCCTGCCTGAGATTGCACTATGCACCAGAGATTCTAGAATTAGCATAATAAAACTAATAATGCAAACAACAGCAACAAATCTTCACAAACCTTCCTTGCAAGGAAGTAAAGTCCACTGGAAACACAGACAAGTGAAACACACATTCAAAATGGCAGTGATTCTCAAACATTTATGTGCTGAAAAATCATGACAAGCCTGATAACCAGGGCAATTACTAGACCCCTTCTCCAGCTGGTCAGGTGTAAGGTCCTGTAACTCTATTTTTGGTGAATGCCTCCAGGAGAGTCTGTGACAGATGTTCTCAGTTGTCGTCAACCTTTAGTGTGCATCAGATTTGCCTGAGAATACTGTTAAAACACAGATTGCTGGGCTCCAGTGCCAGAGTTCTAACCAGTTCCCAGGTGTGGCTGATACTGCTGGCCAAGGGACCACATTTTGAGAACCACCTTTCAAAACTCTGCAGTATGCGGTTATGTGTGTTGTGAATGCAGTATGCAGTTGTGTGTGTTGTGAATGAGATGGGCCCAGAGAACCAAAGGAGGGCAAAGGGACTCTGCCCTAAATTAGCCAAAGGTAACAATAGCAGCTAGAATTGATTGACCCAAGAAAAAATTATAAGAACTTTACCTGCATTTGCTCATTTAATCCTTTCAGTAAGGTACATAGGTGCTACTTAGTGTTCCTCTTTTACAGGGGTGTCCAGAGAAGGTAACTACTTTGCCCACGTCCTAAACTGGTAAGTAACAGATTAAGAATTCAAGTCTAGGAAGTCTGATTCCAGAGCCCACACCTGTACCCTTTCTGCATGTAGAGAGGAGTAAAGGGTTGTCAGTGAAGCCTTCCTGGGGGCCCTGGCCTCTGAGTGTAGATAGAAGGATGAGTGGACATAAAGATCATTATTTGTGTGTGGTGGGGGTAGGGGAGGAAGTATGAGGGCTTCCAGAAGAGCCCGCCCTCCCCATACATCTGCTATAGACAAGTCTGATGATCAGGAGTCCGGAACATGAGTATGACTGTGGGATACTGAGAAGGGTTCTAGAACCCTGAGGTTAGAATTCTGGATCAGTTAGTAGGTAACAGAAAGTGAATGAGTGATTTACCTTACTTTCCACGGGTAGCAGGAAGTTTGGAGATAGTCCCTCTAGCGTTAGTCTAGCTGCTGAAGGGCATCACCAGGGGACTGGGTTGCTTCGCTCTTCCAGCTTCCACATCTCTAGCACGTCCACATAGCTTCAAAGTGACCCCAGAATCTCCAATAGTGTTCCAACAATTTGGGCAGGAAGAAAGAAAAGGAAAAAAAAAAAGAAATTAAGTAAGAAAAAAAAGGCAGTGTCTAACTCGGAGAGCAAATTTTTTACCACAGGTGGTCAGCAGACTTGCACTTAGATCTCATCAGCTCGGATTTTAAACTGGCCACCTTAGCCTTAAGGATAATGGGGTCTCCTAAACCAGGGCTCTGATAGTAAGGAATAAGGAGAGAGTGGTACTGATTAGCAGTGCCTGCTGTCCCAAACAAATATTATCCCCAAACTATTTTTTTTATCCTATATTTTACTTTAAAGAATGGAGGGGAAACATTATGTATCTGTAAATAGCCTTTTGGAAAGGGTACAATTATATAGTTATACAACCCCCTGGAGGGCTCCTTTCTTCTAAAATCTCTTTAAAAACTGTTCAAGGTTAAGGACATTTTTATCTTAATTTAGTCACTTGCAGTCGATTATCTTGGAATGACATCCTCTCTCTGCAGATGTTCTGTCAGGCTTTAGAAAATTCTAGAAGTCGACAGAGAAGTGTTATGGTACATGTATTTGCAATATGCACGTCTTTGAAATGAAATCCATTTAGGGACCAAAAGGCATTTCATGTCTTTGCTATCCATTTTCACATATTTGCCTTTCCAGAATTCCTTTGAGCAAATCTGTTAGATGTAACCCATCCGTTTCTCCCATCTGAATTCTTCATTACTAAACATTCTTCAGTATGCTCTCACTCCCCTCTGTCAAAGGCGTTTCTCTGGGTCCTCACCCTTCTCATCTCATATGTGAATGCGTATCTTAAACTGAAGCAACAGTCTGCTATGACTTCTCCATAACTTGAAGAACCCGTCTTTGTGGGAAAAAAAGTAGACTTACTAACTTAAAAGTTAAAATGCGCGCAATGATTCTGAGAATTAAAATGTAAGATAAAAACATAAGCAAGGGAAAAAACTTACAGTGGATCCTTTTCAAAGACTTTATTTTACAGAGAAGGCAACTGAGGTTTAAAGAAAAAATGTGTTAGTTAAACACTAAATAATATACCTTAAACCTCAGTGGAGCAACACATGGACAGTTCATTTCTCACTCACTCAGGAGTGTAGTGTGGACTTTGGTGGTCTGAGGGTCAATTTTCTGCTCAGTTATTCAGGGACCCACCACCTTCATCAAGTGGCTCTACGTTTGTCCTAAAAAGGAAAGGAGAGAGGAAGCTGCAAGCTACAATTATCAACTCGTTATCCTTCTCAGGTCACCTCTGGTCACATTCTTTGGGATAGAACCATACCCAGATGCAAGCGGAGATGGAGAATGTTGTTCCTATCTTGATCCTAGTGATGCCTCTACAGGCTGGAGGAGCTAATTAAAGTGTAGTCAACAGCTCGTTGTTTCTGCCACAATGAGTGATTAGCCTAAGACTGGATTAATTATGTGTGTGTGTCACATATACATATAATACACACAAACATATATATACATTTTTTAGCATGAGTTGACACATGGGGCTTCTGCCGTATCAAAAGAGTACAAACTGCCTCTTGTTGCTTTTTCTTAATTGAAGTTGGCTACTACTATCTATTTCCCTTCATTTTGCTACCTCCCCCCACCGCCTTTCAGTATTATATGAAAATTCTGAAAGAAATAATTTCAAAGTTTCCAGTGCTTTTAAAGGTAATAGAATACTCAGACCTTAACAATTTTCCTGTGTGAAACTTTTGCCAGACTAAAATAGTTAACTTATGGAAAGTAAATTTAGATTGATACAAAAGAGAAAATAAGCTGATTTTTTTTTTTTTTTTTACACAAATACCCTGAGCCACGGTGGAAAATAAATGGAAAACCTGAGGAATTTAGATCCTTTTGTTGTAAATTTAAATATTTTTAATTGTAAAAATAATACAGGCTCATTGCAGAAACTCCAAAATTGAAAGGATTTAAAGAAAAAAGGAAAAATAACTCAAAATCCCATTTCTGATAAATCATCTCTGTAACATTTTTGAGGGTATCTTTTGAAACTTTTTTGTGACGGGGTGCATATAAATACAATGCAAGTATAAAATACCTTTAATTATTATATCAAACTACAAAAGAGTTCTATAACATTTTTATTTAGTAATATAAGTATGATTACTCATCACCTAATAAAAATCTGCAGCATCGTTTTTAATGGTTGAACAGCATTCTATTATTTATTTAACCAGTCCCTACTGTTCAACATTTAGATTATTCCTGTTTTGCTTTGCTAAACAATGAGACAAGCATCCTTGTTCATATGTCTTTGAGCATTTGTTTATTTCCTTAGAATGGACTTCTAGAACTTAAATGGCTGGTTGTCAGTTCTGGTACATACTGACATATTGTCTTCCAGAAAGGTTACCGTGCTTTTTATTTCTACCAAGAATTTAACATCCAATGTGGTTTCTTACACACACTCATCAGTACCAGTATTATCAATATCAATACCAGTATTATCAAGTTTTTTAAAACTTTGTCATTCTAGTCAGTAAAATATGACACCTGAATTATTTTATTTGTATATCTTTGATTAATAATAGCAAGGTTGAACATATTTTCATATCTTTATTGGCTGTTAATACTTTTTAGTTTGTGACTTTATGGCATCCATTTTTCATCGATGTATAACAACCTTTTATATATCAATGTGTTTATTTTGTTGTTTGTTGTAAATGCAATTTTTTTCTCTTCATTTATTAATTTTTATTTTGTGTGTGTTGAACTTCTTTAATACTGTCAAGTCTATTCAAAAACCCTTTGATGAACACAACAAATGTGGAAAATCAGTCATTCTCCTGCATTTTGTAATCAATGTATTTCCTTTTGGGCAGTATGGAAATGTAGGTTCTTATTTCATCTTATGGTTGGAAAGAATCTATTCCCTCGGAAAGGGATTATAGTCTCCATGATGCAGTAATGGGAGATTTTATAGGGTAGGCAGGGTCTACAGAAGAAAAAACCCTAAATCACACTCCATTGGTGGTTGCCTTGTTTATAAAAATGGCATTTGAGGTTGTGTGACTGCCATCAGGTAAGCAAAATTAATTTTTAGCATGAAATACTCCTATCAGCAAGAACAGCCTAGGATAGGCTAGCAGTAAGAAGTGAGGGGTTATGGGATTGGGGCATAGCCTCTGTTTCCTCCAATGCAGCTGGAAATTTAAACTCTGGGGCTCCTGCTTGATCCAGTCAGCCCAGCTAGTATGTGTTGCCAGGTAGGGTGAATAGACTCAGAAGTACAAGAGCTCATCCTTGGTCCCCTCTGGAAATGAGCAGAGAATACTGTGTCAAGCAGAGGTGATCAGTCCATGGTCTGGAGACTTGGATCTCCTCACATAGTCCTTAAAGTCAGGGTGAGACAAAATGCCAATACAAATTATATTGATGACAGTATCAATGAGGTGACATTGAGTCCTTTGACCCAACGTGTGTCTGCAGTGTGCCATCCATTAGTAAATGGACAAAGCCATTTGACAGATCTATCTGATACAATGAATGAATCTGACACTCATAGTTTGAAAAACTGAAACTGTATCCATTTGTCAAGAACAGTGGCTACTTGTTCTGCTTTATTCCCCCTGGTAGAACTAGGTAACATTGCAGGCAGTAAGACTGTTCTGGCATTTCACCCTGGAGTAGCCCCCAAATTGAAGAAGCTGTCTTATCAGTAGTTAGCTCCTTGTCACCAAGAATATTAAAGTAGATTTGTATGATTAGCAAATTAAAGAGACTATAGTGCCTACCACTACTGTATTCACTAAGGCACCCAAGTTATTCTAAAGAAATCCCAATAATACATTAGGACCGTTTTGAATATTTTTATTTGATTAGCCATAATCTTCTAGTTATAACATCCATCACCATTTTGACCACTGAAAGTTGGCCTTCTTTTCTTACAGCCTAGCCCTGTGGTCTTGGGCTAATCACTAACCTGCTTAGATACAATTTTCTTCTCTATATAATAGAAACAATATTATATGCTATGAAGGACTGCAGGAAGATGAGCTGTAATGTTTATCAAGTGCCTACTAAGTAGCCTGGCCCATAATAAATACTTGGCTAATTGTAGATGTTAGTTTCATTTTTAGTTTTATTTCCAAACATTGCTCTTTACTTTTGGAACTCTAAAATTTGTTTTGAGAGTGGAGGACTTGTTGTTTGGATTCCTCCAACACTCTCTGTATATTCTGTACTTCTATCCCTACATCATTTATATTAATGGAATAAATGATCTTTGGTCTGGTGATTCCAAGGTGACGAGGAGCTAAGTGGAGGTTCAGTGTACACCTGGAAGTATGGATTTTCATGCCCAGTGCAAATGTGGGAAAGGCATTATTCCCACATTATAAAGGGGGTAAAGACCTCCAACTTGAGGAGACTCTGGGTTGAGAGATGAGAGATTTACAGGTACTGTGTTTATCATACAGGGTACCACAGGGGCTTTTATGTTCTGTAGCAAGAATTTGCACCTTATACCCTTGTAGTTAGAAGTAAAGCATACCACATAACTAATATCTAGTAAGCATTAGAGTTAGAATAAATACCATTTATTTAACGTTTCCTTTGTGTTAAGCATTTTACAGTTACAACATATGGATGGATACTATATTGTAATGGTTAAGAGTGTAGTTTTTTGAGCTGGATAATCCTGGATTGGAATCTCATCTTTATTACCTCTTTTTTTCCTGTTTTATCGAGGTATAATTGACAAAATTGTAAGATAGTCAAAGAGTATATCATGATGATTTGATATACATATGCATTGCAGAAGGCTCCTTCCCATCACGTTAATTAATACATCTAACAGCTCATGACACTTTTTCCTTTTTTTCTTGTTTTGGTGAGAACACTTAAGTTCTATTCTCTCAGAAAATGTTAGTTATACAATACAGTGTTATTGACTGTAGTAACTATGTTATACAGTAGATCCTCAGACCTTATTCATGCTGCAGCTGAAAGTTTGTACCCTTTTACCAGTCCTCCCCTCTTTTCGCCACCCACACCCCAGCCCCTGGCAACCAGTTTTCTACTCTGTTTCTATGAGTGTGGCTTTTTTTCTTTTTAGATTCCATATATAAATGATATCGTTCGTATTTATCCTGTCTGGCTTATTTCATCAGCATAATGCACTCCTGTTTCATCTATATTGTCACAAATGAAAGGATCTCCTTCATTTTTTTAAGGCTGAATAATATTCCATTACCTCTTAAATGAGTGACTTTTGGTACATTGTTTACACTTTCTAAGCCTCAGGGTTTCTTTTCTTCTGTAAAAAAAAAAAAAATATATATATATATATATTATAACCTGTTATATATATATATAAAATATATATATATATATAAAATAACCTGTTATATATATATAACAGGTTATTTTCTGATATGTGGAATGTTTGTTGAATCAACAAATAATTAGTTGAGATCATAAATGTGACACTTAGCACTATATTAACATTTATTAATACTATCCCTGTTAATTTCTACAATAAATTTTATAATAAGTAACAATAATAATAGTACTACTAGTAGTTTTAGAAAATGCATAGGATGTGCTAGGCATCATGTACTGTACTACCCTCCTTCATGTGTACCACAAGTTACATGTGGATATCATCTTCCACGTTGTTTCCTTTAGAGAAAATTGAAGCTCAGCAAGATTGAGTAGCTTGCTCCAGATGTGAACTCAGGTCTGAATCACTCCACATATAGGTTCTTAATGACTCCATGTCTTTAATTCCACATCTGCATTTGTTTGTTGTTGTTGTTTTTAACTTTCCAAGCATCTGATCTGAAATTCCTTTCTCTGGGGAATTTTCCACTTTGTGGGTCTTGGTGAGAAACAGAGCCTTCCTCTCGTTATACAAGCTGAACATGTCAGATACACTGTTTACTCACATGCTCAGTCTCCCTTACAGATGGAAAACAGTCGGGCGACCTCGGGTTGGCCAACTGCACCCCTCTCTTGGATTTTGAATTACAAATAAATGATGTAAAGAAGCAAGGCCAGCAGTGCTGGGTCAACCTCCTGTTTCCTGTTCCTGCTTGGTAGCAAGGCCAGCTAGGACTTATAACATCACTTTGGCCTGATCCTATAATTGCAATAGCATAGCCTTGGCTTTCGGTTGTTTCGTCTGCTTCTAGTTACTGAGGCCTAACCATAAACTTCCAAAAGTTTCCTTTTCTGCTCAAATTAGCCGTATCTGGTTCCTGATGATTACAAATAAGACCTTTCCTGATATACAATGGTGACCTACTTATCCAGGCAGACGTAACATCGTCCTGGCAGGGACAGAGGGCAGGCAAGTTCCTTGAACAGCTGAACAAGAAGAAAAAGACCTAAGAAGGAAGAATTGAAGCCAGTTCTGCTTGTGTTATAATTCTACCCGCAGCTGCCTCTGTTTCACAGACCACGTGCTAAGGACCAGACAAGCAAAGTAGACCCAGGGCTTCCAACCCAGAGACCAGCTGAGCTGTACACTGGACAATCTAGGATGTGAAAGACTTCACTCAATGTCTTTGTTACTTGACACATTGCTCCTCTCTTTGGGAAGTAGCTTCTTTGTGTGACAAGAATGTGCTAAACCAACAGTTAAGTGGACAGAGGTGAAAGATGCCAAAATTAGCTACAGAAAAAAAGGCGTAAAGACTTGTATTTTCTGTTATTTGAAGGTGTTAAGACCCCACATAGAATATGAGTCCTTTAAAGGAGAGTTGTGAATGGCCCAGGGAATGTTGAATTTCCATGTGGCAATATGTTCGTGATCGGTCATGATGATGATGACGGTAGCATCAGTAGCATTTATCAATGTTTCCTGGGTGAGAGGCACTTTATCCTACTGACCTTTTATCCCCATGACGACCCTGTGAAGTAGGAAATACTGTTTCAGCATCTTCAGGGTTTTTCTTTTTTCTTTTTTTTTTTAGCAGGAATTTACCCTAGATCACAGTTGGGTGGTAGAATGACCAGAACTGGACACTGGCCTTTCCTGAATTCCCAGAGTGTGGTCTTAGCAGTTGTATTGCCTGATGCAGAGCCATGTAAATGTTGCCAAAGCAATGAAACGTGTACCTATTTCTAAGAGATTCTAACTCAGAAGCTCTGGGGTTCAGTGCAGAGCAGTTGAGTGTGATTGTCTTTACAGACAGTAGATAACTTAAGAGAAGGTGTTTAAAAGTATATTTGCATATTACACTACACTGTCATATCTGTGATTGGTTAGCTATTGAGTAACTAACACAAATCCCAGTCCCATCTCTAATCTCATTCATCTCTTGTATGATATTTGACCTAATTGAGGCAGTTTTTTTTTTTGTTCTTTCCCACAAACACACATCGAACATCCAAAACATGCTTACCATTTGTGAGCATATTCTCTTAGTTATTTAGGAGTGGAGTAAGAGTGAGAGAGAAGGGCTTCCCTGGTGGCGCAGTGGTTGAGTGTTCTGCCGGCCGATGCAGGGGACATGGGTTCGTGCCCCGGTCCGGGAAGATCCCACATGCCGTGGAGTGGCTGGGCCCGTGAGCCATGGCCGCTGAGCCTGCGCGTCCGGAGCCTGTGCTCCGCAACGGGAGAGGCCACAACAGTGAGAGGCCCGCGTACCACAAAAAAAAAAAAGAAAGAAAAAAAAAAAAAAGAGTGAGAGAGAAAAAGACACATAAATATGAAATACGGTCATCATTTTTTTAATATCCTTTACGTTGTTAATCCCTCTTAGCATTTACTGCCATTCACTCATTTGTATTATTTGGGGTATAGCAGTTTATTCCCACAGCATTTTTACATATGGCTTATCATTTGTATTCTATTTTAATAACACTAATAATTATAGACTATTGACAAACTCATCAGACCCTACATGTTCATTTCAAAATCATGAAAATAAGGTGGAAAATGAGGTGTAAAGTGGAAAATCTATGTGTATGTTTTCATTGGTGGAATGAGGAGCTAACTGAATATCACTCCTTTAGCTTTTCCTTCAAATGGTGCACTTTTTCCTCCATGCATAGGAGTCACTTCCATTAGGTAAACAGTAGTCTTGAGGGCAAACCTCAGAAGTAGAAACAGGAGAACTTTTCAGTTATGGTAAAATCAAACATAGTTTTCTTCAGTAGTGAAAAAAAAATTCTTCATGAGAAGTTCAACCACCGTGAGTTCCATGGTGAAAAACTTTGCATAGATGCAACTTGCCCCAGAATTCTGAGAAATGTTGGTAGTAGAGAGGGGTGTTGCATACACCTGTTTCATTTCCCTCTGACTTTTCCTTCTCCTTTCTCTATTGCCATTAAAATCTATAGTGAAAGCACATAGTAAGCAGTCTAGGACAATTGATATGACATTTGATCTAAATCTCCAAAGTCTATTTTAGATGGGGATGCTGTGAGAGTCACAGGAGGGGGAAAATCTAGAATTATTCTTATGTGATCACATGTACTAAAATAACAAAAGCAAATCTTATTTCTAGCTAATAACATAGCATTCCTTATGTGATGTCATATTATGGCAGAAAAGAAATATATGCGTCTATTTTCTTCTATATTAAAACTGCTAAGGAGTGGGGACCAATGAACTAAATCGTTTTGGGTTCAAGTTGTAGTTTTTAGTAGCCATCCTTCTTAGCAAGTTTTCCGAAGCAAATGTAGTTCGTTTACTATCACCACTAAATGTGCAGTTGTGTAGATTTGTGGAAAAAAGTATTATCAAATATATATACTTTAAGATGATTTGTGTAAATTTATCTATTCATATTATTATTCTCCCCAAGTAAATCAAAATCTACTATATACTATGTTTTTCTTCTATAGCTTAAAAGGGGAATGTATGTTGAAACTTATTCAAATATTTATTAGGTGTCTACTAAGTGCCAGGCACTCTACTAGGCAATAGAGATGTTATATTAGAGGTGAAAAATGTCCTTGACCTCCAGAACTGATACTCTTGTAAGAGAAATACAGGGTCAAACTAAGTCAACAGTTTCTTTGCTACAGAGCTTTTCACGAGTCTTGTGAATTATGAGTCTCTGATAAGGGGATGTAGTGGCAACAGATCCCAAATTTATTTGAAATCTTTTCCTTCATGGACTGTCTCACAGGATTTATGATCCACTGAACACACCTTGAGAGACACTAGTATTCTGCAGTGGTTAGTTAATTGTTTTCTATTAAACAACTATATACTGAATCCATGATATTATTCTGGATGTTTTGGAGGATACAATGATGTACATGGCCACTGTGATGATAAGGGGGTCCAGTTTAGTTAAGAAGAGAAACCACAGGAGTTATAACTTAATGTAACAAGGAAATACACAAACATATACATATATTTATATGTAAATTACTATTTATATAGTATACAATGTCTTCTGAAGAAGATAGAGTTGTTTGTAACTTGGGATCTCACAGGAGGTTTCACAGAGAAGGTAGACCCTGAGCTGGGCAGAATTTCACTAAGTTAATTTGGTTCTGACTGTACGATAAAATCAGGTATTTGCACTGGTCAGTCTGACCTTGATGGAACAGCATTCCATTTGCAGGGAACAATGTGATCAAACATGCAGTGGTGGAGATGGCCAGATTGTAATATTCCAGTACCTGGAAAGTGTTGAAACATCTGCTTTCTCCACGGTCTAGAAAAGTGAATCTCAAGTGAAATGCACGTATAATGGAGGCCAGTGCTCTTTGCTTTGTACACTGCTTTGATTCTACAGCATGCAACAATGTAGTGATCTGTTTCAGATTGTCATTATTCAAGAGGGTTCTTAGTAACAGGAGTGGAAAAGGAAGACCTCTCTTCCTGTGTTTCTGCCCTATGCTCTTAAGCCAGAAAAGGTACCAACATCACTGACCTGACCTTGTCTCAGGTATCTATCAGGATCTACTAGAATCATTCTAGTGAAAGGTAACTAGACCTCAAAAGGACTTAAAAGATACACTATAACCTTTGTATACTTTATATACCTGGTGAAACAAAAATGTCACCTGAGTGGTCCCCTTCCCTAGAAATACCAGTATGTTTTTCCAGTGCATGGCAGAACTTTGCAGGTAAAACTGGGATAAAGGTGAAGAACAGTCTTAAAATTCTAGTCCTTGAACAGCACCTAACACACAACAGGTTTTCAATAATCTTAGCAACAATATTCACAAATAATGACCATCAGCGTAACTGCTCTTTTGTGCCAAAATACATTACCATATTACTTTTTTTCCTTCAGCTTTACAACTTGGGTTCTATTATTGTTTCCATTTTACAGATTAGGAAGGTGAGGC
Organism: Orcinus orca; assembly: GCF_937001465.1. Lineage (NCBI taxonomy): Eukaryota > Metazoa > Chordata > Mammalia > Artiodactyla > Delphinidae > Orcinus > Orcinus orca. Next base: position 36,547,555 of record NC_064575.1, on the reverse strand, counting down.
TCAGAGATGCTAAGTCACTTGGGCAAGGTCCCAGAGCTTGTAGGAGATAAACCTGCAGCCTTACTGTTGGATCCTACAAACCAGACCATAATTTAAGTCCTTCAAAATATACCTCAGAACATTTGAGTAAATTAATGAATAAATCCTCCTAGTCAGACTGACCAGATCATTATATTAGGTTCAGCTGTAAGTGGAGGAAAGTCATAATCATAGTTGGAGAGTTAATACAGTAATTTACTTGCTTTGAATTTTCTAAATGATGTTTAGCTGGTAGTTTCATGATGGTAACCATCGAATAAAAACAGGCATATTTTGGTGTTTGGAATAAGATCTCATATTGAGTAAAATACATATTGATTCCTAGACCTATATGATGTGAGTAACAGATGACATTGAGATGTCTTCTAGAAGTACTCCTGTGCAGTTCATCATGTCAACCCAGCTAATAATTTTAGAATCTTCAGAGTGAATAATATATGCAGCCATAAAGCATATTTCTAATCAATGCAAATAATATTTTTCCTATGCTAAACCCAGAGTGAAGTTATAACACGCATCATAAGATTAATGGGCCATTTTTTCTTCATCACTTTGCTAAATTACTTAGTCTGGAAACCATTCAGAAGGTTGCGAATTGGAGCTGAGCAGTAGTAGTGAGACTGTGCCTCTGATGAAACTATTTCCACCCCGACCCCTACTGCTCCCTTCTTGGGAAAGAAGGCAACATTTCTCCTAGAAAAAGTCACAGGTTCATAAGCTGGCTTGTATAATACGTTTGGAGGAATAGTGTGTCTTTTAAGCAGAGCCTATCTCGGCATATAAAATAATTTTTACCTACCATTTAATGAAATTAACACTCACTTTGAGGCTAGGTCTTTTGCCATTTGACTCCTGGATCACGTCTATGGATATATTTTTTTCTTGAGACGAAGTGTGAACCCAATATAGTATCCATCATTCAGTCTATCTAGCTGATGTACATCCTCTGAAGCACAAGCTCCCTGAGGCCAGGCACTTTATCTGCTCTATCAGTGTAGCCCTGATGCCTAGTGTCTAGCTTTTGGAGATTCTTAATAAACATTTGTACTGAATAAGGTATGTATATGGTGAGCAAAAGTTGGCTTCCCATTTTACAGTCAAGGGTATCCCACTCATGTTCTGTGAACACTGGATAGCAGAATGTTACTATGTTATTTTTCTTTTCCCTCTGCAAGTTTCCTGAAAGGGCATTCCTGTTCTTAGAATGTCCATCTCCTCCCATCTTCCTGAAGAATAACTCTTCTTTCTTAAATACTTAGCCCCATTATTGACTCTTTAATTTTGAATGTATTACCTCCTTACAAACAGGAAAATGCAGTGCTTTTTTTTTTTTTCTGACAATTTATCACCAGAAAATTATTCTAACACCTGAAATTCTGGACCTAAAATGCCTGGACTAGTGGTTCTCAAAGTCTGGTACCCAGACCAGCACATCAGCTGCACGTAGGAATTTTTAGAAGTGAAAGTCTTGGGCCCTGCTCCAGACCTACAGACTCGGACACTCTGGGGGTGGGGCCCACTACCTGTTTCAGCAAGCTCTCTTGGTGATGCTGATGCATACTCAAGTTTGAGAGCCACTGCTTAGACCTAGAACTTAAGGTTTAGGCTTTGGACAGATCTGAGTCCTAAACACTACTGAGACACTGGGGTGACCATGAGCAAGTTACTTCTGGGAACCTCTTAGCATCTGTGTGCCTTGCTTAGCTAATAGTGATTTTAATTAATTAGAAGAATGCACACGGTGTACTCAAGAGAGTAACCAAAGCATGCTTTATGTTCCATAAATTCTAGCTGTTTACGATTATCATCAATCAGAGCTTACTGACACATCCTGAAGACATTCTTCTAATAAGTGTAATAATGTGGTTTGTAAAATTAACAGCTTAGAAGAGCATATTACGAAGTTCATCAGACAGGGTCTCAGCAGGAAATCAGGGGTACATCAATAAGGATAAATTGAGCCCAATGTAAAGAATCAAGATATAGTGTAGTGCCCTGGGTTCAGTAAAAGTGTGGCTACTTTATAGGAGATGGAAGAGAAAGGAAGCCTTGCTGGAGAGAGAGTCCTCCCCAAAGATGCTGTGATGCCCCACGGAGAAGCACTATCCATTAGTTGGGGGATGCAATTTGGCAAGAATTAATACCCTAACTTCACTCCCCTCCTTCATTCCCTACAGTCTTCTATTGGTACTCTTCATTGGTGAGCCAAACAGAAGCTAGAGCAAGGACACTTACTAAGATAGGCTATGCAAGCCATCCATATAGAGTTGGGTGGAGAAAGGATGTGGAAGGGCAAAGAGGACATATTTCCCGCAGGTGTTGAGCGAGCTGTAAAATCACTCGCCCTTCTAACATCATTGCCATTGCAGGAGCACGGAGGAGCAGGTGGTTAATTCTGACCTGGCAGATCCAGGAGACTGCAGGACAGAACTGGTATATGAGTTGGACTTTAAAGGTAGATTTGAATTTTAATGGAGAGTATGGAGTAAGAAATGGTGAAGAACCAAGGGAAAGGGAGATTCATTGCAAATGGAGAAAAGAAAAGTGGCATAAAGACAGGAAAAGTCAAGACTTATGGAAGAGATAGCAAATACTCTGCATGTGACTGGAGCAGAGAATGGGTAGACGAAGGCTGGAAGTTAAGATGAAGTCATCCTTGAGTAACATTAAAGTTTCCTCCTTTAACCTCAATTTCCACCTTCTACTCCCCTCACTAACATTGGAAAATTAAAAGTGAATTTGACTGGGCTGGTGACAATGGCAGTATGAAGCAAAGAGAGGAGAATAAGAGTAAAAAATTTAGTAGTACCTAGGTGAAGCTGGGTAAATGATGGGTGGTGGTGTCACGTCAAAGCAAGGGCAAGTGATTGTGACAAATATAGGCTTATTTCTTGACTATATGACTTCAGTTAAGGTACTTAAGCCCTCTAGGCTGCAGTCTCCCAACCTGTAAAATGGGGATAAAACCTCGCTTCCTCCAAGGTTTCTGTGAGGATCTAATGAGCAATGGAAGTATGAGTTGAGTCCAGTAATCAGTTTTTAATACATATAAACTAATGTGAGGATAAGGGTAAGAATACTTGCTATCATTTATTGAATACTTATTATGTGTCCAATATTGTGCTAGTCTATTTACATATCTTTTCTCACTTAGCTTTCTTTTCTCTTATCTGCCTTTCTATAGGCAAGAGATAACTGATGGCTCAGTTATGAGGAAACGCAGTTGTGAGGAAAATGTCAGAGGGAAAATGTACCAGAAAGTTAATTCCTAATGGATCTGTCAGCCTTAAACAGAGCATGTCTGTGCTAAACTGTGTAAAATATCTGTGCTAAAACTACTCAATTGGACAAGTTTTGATAAAGTATTAACTTAATGAATAGGCATAAACAGCTTGGAGCTTTTTGGAGGGTATGTGGTAATATTAGTATTGGTGTGATGACTTTTGAAAGTTCTATGGCGTATAGAATTCAAAAAGAAGACCCGGAAAGGGGGAAAACTCTCTCTGAAAGTTATTGGGGAAGTCTGGCTAGTAAGACTCCAAAAGGGAGAATCAGTAAGAGGCCAGGTTATTCATAGGCCTTCTAAGAATGTGTCCATGAGAAATATTTACAATGATTGGATGCCGGAATAAAGGAGCACACTGGCTCCATAAATGGTAACTTATTTTACACAAACAGGATAATGATAAAAATAATGAAAATCTGATGGATTTTTGAGAGTTTCATTGACCAAACTGAGACAAAATTGCATAACAGCTAGATGCTCATAGTTTTAATCAGTTCACTTTGGAGTCAAGCAAAGATAGCACCTGAAATGGTAAGGGACATTTATGCAAGGTCACAAAGATTTTTGGTGGTGCATTTGGGATATAAACCCATTACCATAAGAATTCCTTCAGAGGTCAAATGTTTGCTTGTCAAAAATAGCATGAACTTACTTCCAGGAAAAGTTCTTAAGAAAAAATAATTTGAGTAATGAAGAACACTGACGTAACAGTTAATTTAAGAACCCAGAAATAGAGGTAAAGAGTAAAGCAATTATGGGTTAAGAGTCTGCATAAATTCCCCTGGAAGGGGGATATGGTCAGAGATGGCAGTTTGAAAACAGTGAGTCACCAAAAGTAAAAGTTTAAATTACGAGCTGTTTTGGGGGTCTTCAAGAGAGATTTTATAGATTGAACAACAACAGCAGCAAGGATAAGGTATAACGCTGTCATGTAGACTGCAGCCTGAAAAGAAAGCATTGCAGAAAAGCCACATCATCCTGAATTTATATTTCCGTGCATTTGAACAGATTGGAGAGCAGTAAAGTTGCTTTAAGAGCGAGTGATTTAAGTCAGCTAGCTTGTGAATAATACGAGATATTTTTGCATTTACATTAACTTATGTCCATAAATAACGAACTTTAACAATGAACAAAATCCATAATCCTGATAATGCTAAGAAAACTGGAAAGATACCTTTACCTTGAAAAGGCAGGATAAAGAAGACAGCATAGAAATTTAGGGAGATTGCAGTTTTGGAAAAATCATATTAACATTTATTAGCTGCTACAGCTTTGAAATGTGATGATTTAAAGAAAGAAGTAGACTGTTGATTTCTAAAAGGTAATGTGTTGGCTGAAAGAGAAGAGAATCTTGTTGAGACCTAAAGTGTTCTTTTAAGGATATATTTCAATGTCATTTCAAAAAATAAACACATTTCCCATAACAAAACAGTGAGGTTAATGGAATAATGCAGGTGAAAGCTTTTTGGACCGAAGGAGTTCCATCCTTTGGAACAAAGTTTTATTGTTGAACACACCATGACCCAGGCCTGTGAGTGCCAGCACAGTGGCTGTTTTTACAAGATCTGGTACAATATGCACAGTAGTTCTGGCCTTAGCACTAGGCAAGGATCATTCTTTTTGTATCTTCCTGATTGCTTCCTCTACAGAAATGGGATAATCCCTCCTCTTCTAAACTGGAAAGTAGTTTCTTCCCTCAATAAAACTAGTTTCTTCTCCAGGTTGAGCTTTTCCAACTCTTAGAGGTCTAAAATGAATGATATGAAACATACTATATTTGCATCTATTTTTATTTAAGAGTTATCTAAGGAGATTTATCTAAATAAATAGGAATTTCCTAAGAGATGCCAAAATAAACAACCAACAAGTTTTCTTTAGAGATCATATATATTATATAACAAGATCCACCTAAGAGTTAAAATATAAGTAGGTATACAATTTAACTATTTGAAGATAATTTTTCTTCTTACCACTGAAGCAATAAGCAGGTAGTAGTACAATTTGGGGAAAACAATATTTCTGGCTTTTGTTTGTTTTATTTTAATTTGTGATATTCATGAGATCTTTTGTGAAGCCTTTGGGTATATAGTAAAATTCATGGGTTTTTAACTTTGTATTGACTCGTATTTTTGTAGATTTTAAATTTTTCTTCTGGCTTTAATTTATACTATCTCCTTTTACTTTTTCATTTAGAAATAATGTATTTTTCTCAGGATTGCAATCTCAGTGCAGTCCTCTACTTTTCTATTTGTTGGACGTTCTCTTAGACGTCTACATTTTTGTCTAGTTAGTACATTTCTAGTTTTTTATACAATTGATAAGAACTCTTTAATCTTATGAATTCTTTATATTTACTCTTTGGAGACAAGACTTATAGGGATTTCCTTGGGCTTAAACTAGAAAGAAAAACGAATTTGCTTATGAAATGTTGAAGGCTTTGTTACAAAGTGGGTTAACATTATATGTATGTTTGAAATAAACTACTTCAACCAGAGCATCTAGCTGTTAACCTCCAGATTAATATCTATCATAAAATATGTGCATGCTTCCAACACATGGCATTGCCTCCTATTACTGCATGTCCAGGAGAAATTGTTTTGTCTTGTAGCAAAAGGCATTAGCTCTTTGCACAGTTTTTTTTTGTTTTTGTTTTTGTTTTTTTAATGACAGCTATCCAAAAATCAAGCTGAACCCTTGTATGTGAGGACAGAAAAGGACAATTTTTAGACAGGTCTAATATCCAGTTGTACCTTTCAGTCACTTAGAAGGCTTAGACCCCTGAAGCCCAAAGTCACAGGTTTTTTAGGATTATGGTGGTATATACCTCCAGTTTATAGAAAAAAAATGCGTTGTAGAAAATCCAAGTTAAATTAGGACTAAAATACAAGTTAAATCTAGAACTAAAGTTTTACTGCCCCCAATACGTGTAAACTCCAGGTTACTGCTCTGTTGTCCATTTCATCAGTTGCAGAATATTCAAGTTAGTCTTTCAATGCTAACAAGAACATAAAAATGCATTATGTCTAAAAGCAGAACATGATTGCCAAGCCAGATCTGCTCATTACCTGAGAGTTTGGGGGGCCACCCAAGCGGCATCTACTTGTTTGCTACTGACCTTCAGTTAGACTTGCTCAAGAATTGTTACAATGTAATAACATACACCCTTATGTACTCTTGAGTTTATTGAAAACACACAGCAAATGTACACACACATACACACCAGCACACCAGCACGCACCTACTCTAGAGCCTAGAATTTTAAGAGTCAGAACTTTTTATTTGCTTCTGGATTAAGATGGAGCCTGTATTTCCTCAGCATGCTAATTAGAAACTCTATAAACAATTCAAAACCAGCTTCTTAAAATTCTGTTTTACAAAAATTGATGTTAAATATTGTCCTCAGAGAGTTCTACTCTGACTTTTCAAATTGTTTTTTTCTCCCTTCATGGGATAAACAGTTAGGGTTTCTTTTTGTTTGTTTTTTATCTCTCATTGTAAAAAATTCTATCTTAAAAGCTGATTTATTATTTCTTCCTTAGCATGGACGACATGGGAACAAAGATGATATTTCATCAGTCTTGTTTTTATTTAAGTTGAAAGGTTATATATTTCTACTGTCTACTGCAATACTGCTAAGTATTTTTATAGTGCTTGTAAATCTTATGACATTATTTTTTTAGTTTGTATTTAAGGCATTTACTCAAAAGGGACCATATGCCTCAGTTCATGTCACTCTATCATCAGTGTGTATGGTCACTCTATTTTCTAATACTTTTAAGATTGGTTTTGGCCCCGACGTTCCTCTGCCAGATTTATTTCCTTTATTTTCCCCTATATAGCACCATTTGGGCCATTTAATATGTAATTTCCCAACTCACCTTTCATAGTTATTTTAAACATATGTATATATTTGAAATACCGAATTGTTTTGTATTTTCTAATTTTTGCAAAAGTAGTATCGACTAAAAATCACATCCTATTCTTTTATTTTTTCTACACAAAATTATTGTTTTAAAATTTGTCTGTGTTGCTCCATAGAAATTATTGCTTCTGGCCACTGTCTAATATTCCACCATATGTTAATACCGTGTTTTACTTATCCATTACCCTGGTGATACATACTTAGGCTATTTTCAACACTTTATGTCCACCATAAAGCATTAATACACTCTTTCCACATGTCCCCTTGAGTAACAGTGCAGAGTAACATGCAGCCGTGGAATGGCTGAGGTAGAAGTCATATATATGCCTTATTTCACAGATTCCTCCCCAGAAATGCTGTACCATTTTCCCCTCACCAGCAATACTTGGAATTTCTCTCTTGCCATATCCTTTGTCACCACATGCTGTTAATCTGCATTTTTAAAAATTAATTAATTAATTAATTTTTGGCTGCATTGGGTCTTCGTTGCTACACTCAGGCTCTCTCTAGTTGCAGCGAGCGGGGTCTACTCTTCGTTGCGGTGCGCAGGCTTCTCATTGCAGTGGCTTCTCTTGTTGCGGAGCACAGGCTCTAGGCACGCGGGCTCAGTAGTTGTGGCTCCCAGGCTCTAGAGCGCAGGCTCAGTAGTTGTGATGCGCAGGCGTAGTTGCTCCACGGCATAATTTGCATTTTAAATCTGGAAATTTGGCATGTGTGGATTCATATGAAGTAAGGTGTTTTAATTCTGCATTGCTCTGATTCTAGAAAAGTTAGGTCTTCATATACTTTCTTGCTATTCATGTTTTCCATTCTATGAATTGCCTATCATGACCTTCGCTCATTTTTCTATTGAGTATTGTGTGTCTTTAGAGATGTAGAAGTTTTTGTATTCAGATGTTGAGTCCTTTATTGGGTTTTAGATAATGTATATGTTTTCTACCCATCAACTGTTTTTCAGTCTGACTTTGGTATCCTTTATTGTACATAAAATTCTAATTTTTTATTACAGTACATTTGATTTACAATATTATGTTAATTTCAGGTGTACAACATGGTGATTCAATATTTTTATAGATTATGCTCCATTGAAAGTTACTATAAAATATTGGCTATATTCCCCATGCCCTACAATATATCCTTGTATCTCGTTTATTTTATACATAGTTGTCTGCACTTCCTAATTCCCAGTCTGTATCTTGCCCCTTTCGCTTCCCTCTCCCCACTGGTAACCACTAGATTGTTTTCTATATCTGTGAATCTGTTTCTGTTTTGTTGTATTCATTCGTCTTATTTTTTAGATTCTACTTATAAGTGATATCATTACAGTATTTGTCTTTGTCTGACTTATTTCACTAAGCATAATACCCTCCAGGTCCATCTATGTTGTTGCAAATGGCAAAATTTAACATTTTTTATGGCTGAGCAGTGTTCCATTGTGTACATATGGCACGTATTCTTTATTCATTCATCTCTTGACGGACACTTAGGTTGCTTCCATATCTTGGCTATTGTAAACAATGCTGTTACAAACACTGGATGTGGGTGCATGCATCTTTTCAAATCAGTGTTTCTGTTTTCTTCAGATATATACCTAGGAGTGGAATTACTGGATTATATGGTTGTTCTGTTTTGTTTTTGTTTTTATTAACATCTTTATTGGAGTATAGTTGCTTTACAGTGGTGTGTTAGTTTCTGCTTTATAACAAAGTGAGTCAGCTATACATATACATATGTCCCCATATCTTCTTCCTCTTGTGTATGCCTCCCACCCTCCCTATCCCACCCCTCTAGTGGCTACATCAGTTAACATTCCCACCAACAGTGTACCAGGGTTCCCTTTTCTCCACATCCTCGCCAAGGCTTGTTAGTTTTGTTCTTTTTTATGATAGCCATTCTGACATGTGTGAGGTGATCTCTCATTGTGGTTTTGATTTGCATTTCCCTGATGGCTAGTGAAGTTGAGCATCTTTTCATGTGCCTGTTAGCCATCTGTATGTTTTCTTTGGAAAAATGTCTATTCAGCTCTTCTGCCCATTTTTTTAAATCAGATTTTTATATTAATAAATTTATAATTTTAATATAGTTAAATTCATCACTTTTGCTTCATACAATGTATGCTTCTTTATTTTTCAAAGATGTATTTCATCTCTTACCCTGAAATCACAAATATATTACCTTGCAATTTCTTTTATTCTCTCTAGATTTTATTTTTCACATTTAGATATTAAAACTATTGTATTTTAGTTTTGTACATTAGGTGGAATTATATAACATAATGGTTAATAGAATGATTTCTGTGGGGTTTAAGTTCCAGCTCCACCATGTACTTCTTAGGCTAGTCATTTTATCTCTCATACCTCAGTTTTTCCACCTGTAAAATGAGGATAATAGTTTATGCCTTGTGGATTTTTTTGTGAAGATTAGGTGAGCTATATAGGACTGGGTACAACATAAGTGATGTCACTAGGTTAAGATCCAGTCTCATATCTCTTTTGAAAATGAGACTGTTTCCCCAAAAGCTGTAATTCAACTTCCTCCATTGGACTATGATTCCATCTCTTTCATGTGCCAACTTCCTATCTGTATATAGCTGTATTTCTAGGCCACCTGTTTGATTTGTTTTCTTGTTTGCTGTTTCTTCCAAGGGCATCACACAGTTCTTATCTATCATGACTTCCCAATAGATCTTAATGTATAGGGCACATTCTCCACTTTGAGCTTATTTTTCAAAACTACCTTAGCTGTATGGAGAACTTTATTCTTCCAGATACATTTTATTTTATTTTATTTTAATGTTTTTATAGGAGATAGAGCAATCTGCTCTTTTTTTTTTTTTTTTTTTGGCTGCGTTGGGTCTTCATTGCTGCGTGTGAGCTTTGTCTAGTTGCAGCGAGGCGTGGGGCAGGAGGCTACTCTTTGTTGTGGTGCACAGTCTCCTCATTGCAGTGGCTTCCCTTGTTGCGGAGCACAGGCTCCAGGCTCGTGGGCTTCAGTAGTTGTGGCTCGTGGGCTCTAGAGTGCAGGCTCAGCAGTTGTGGTGCACCAGCTTAGTTGCTCCGTGGCATGTGGGATCTTCCTGGACCAGGGATTGAACCCATGTTCCCTCCATTGGCAGGCGGATTCTCAACCACTGCACCACCAGGGAAGTCCCCCAGATACATTTTAGAATCACTTTTTTATGCTGTCCCTCAAAAAAAAAAGTTTGGCCTTTTATTACAGTTGCATTTAATTTTATAGATTAATATAAGGACATTTATATTATTATAGTAAGTCATCTCATCCATACCTGTGATATATATTTCTTTTACTCATGTGTCCTCTAATAAAGTTTTCATTATGAAGATTTTCTGCATAATTTATTAGGTGAAACCCCGTACTCTCTATAGGTTTTGTTACTGTGGTAAATTCATCTTGTATTGTATCTAGATATTGATGCTATGGAGGAACGCAAGTGATTTTGGTGTATTAATTTTTTTCCAGCCCCTATGTTGAGCTCTTTTCTTAGATTTAATAGCTTATTGATTTTCCTGTGTTTCCAATGAAATACATAATCAAAGCAATCTATAAATATGACATTTTTATCTGTATTCTTCTAAACCTTCTCTCTCTTTCTATTTCTCTCAATACACAGCTCCAAAAAGCTTGGTTCCAATAGATCAGTAATGTTAGAAATCTTTATCTCAATTCTCTCCATAAAGGAAATGCTAATTTTTTTAAAAAAATTAGTAGTATAATAATTTTTGTTAGTGTATACATGTGCCATGTATTTTTGGTATATAGCCTTTATCAAGGAAAGATAGTTATTATTTGGATCTAGTTTTATAAAATTTACCCTACCCAATAGATTTTGAACCTCATGGGATGCTTTTTATCTCTTCTATCTAAAGAGAATGATGATATGATTTTCTCCTTTTATTTAACTAATATAGTGAATCACATGATTTGACTGGCTGATACTGAACCAACCTTGCATTCTCAAGGATAAACCCACTTGACCAAATCGTATTATAGTATAGATTAGCTTTTGCTATATTACAAACCACCTCAAAACTTAGTGGCTTAGAGAGATCAGCTTTGTGCTTTGTGACCACCTAGAGGGGTGGGATAGGGAGGGTGGGAGGGTGGGAGACACAAGAGGGAAGAGATATGGGAACATATGTATATGTATAACTGATTCACTTTGTTATAAAGGAGAAACTAACACACCACTGTAAAGAAATTATACTCCCATAAAGATATAAAAAACAAAACAACAACAACGAAAAACTTAGTGGCTTAAAATAGCAATTACTTGGCAATTTGGGACTGGATTCATCTGGGTAGTGTTTTACTTTTGGTTTTATCTGGGCTCCTTCATGCAGTTTTAGTCAACTGATGGATCAGCTGAGTGAGAGCTGGTCTGAGACAGCCTCACTCACAGGTTCGGTGGTTGGCATGGACAGTGGGAGCACCTGGTCCACTTGTCTTCAGAACCTAGTGGGCTAGTCCTCGGCAACTGAGCCATCAAGCTCTTTTGCTATTGTCTCATCATGTGGGTTGAGTATGCCAAAGCCCAGTCCTGCTGAAGTGGTGACTCAGGAATGAGGGTGTCAGAAGGGGATTGTACCATAATTTTTGAAACATCCTATCACAATGTTTTTAATATACCTTAAAACTCTGTGGAATAATAGTGTATTTAGGTTTTTGACTTATATTTTTAATAAGGAAACTTTGATTGTAATGTTTTTTTATATTGCCCCTGTTTTGTATAATATTTTTCTTGCACCTCTAGCCCCATTATTCTAGCTTGGGGTACTTAAAATGTATTGAAGGGGATAGAAATGAGTATTGCATCTTAAATAAAATAGTCTTGGACAAGTGGTTCCCACTTATCACTGAGGTTGTTCAACAGGCTGCACTCTCACAGTGGACTATTGAACCCTTATGCACACCAAGCATTACATCTCACTTATACCTTACTAGCATTCTTGTGCTGGTTCCTTGATTTTAATTTAAAAAGTAATAAGTACTTGAAAAAATACAAAGTAAGAAGCAAAAAGCCTCCATCACCCTAGTCTCTTTCCCTCACAGGGGAAGCAACTATAAAGTTAAGATGTCAATTTAAAAATATTTACAAGATGAAAATGATTCTTAAAAGTCCTTGGGGGCATTTAATCATTGAAGGGTATGCTGAAGAAGGTAAGTAACAGTTTGACCTCCAATCCAGAGACTATTGGCAATAAGTGTGAACAGTGCTCTAACAACATGGCCTAATAGAACTATAGAACTAAAGAAAAAGCTAGGATTAGGATTATTGGGCCCAAATTCACATGGTTCCTAATGAAGAACCTTAAAATCATGAAATATTGACTGATCTCTAATTCTAAGTCATTCCAGAATGCTATTTTCTATGTCGAAGAGTGGAGTTTGAGAGAGAAATAAGAAGGAATAAAGTCCAATTTGGTTTTAAAGAATCATGGAGAAATGAAGATTATTTCTTTCATAATTTCCCTGTAGATAGAGCTCTTCTATGACTGACTGTTTCACTAAAGCAGGGAAATACAGGGTGTTATCCAGCAAATCATATCAGTTTACTTCAAGTCAGTCCTCTTCTGGGCAAACACATCTTTAACTTCATTTGTATTATATAGTATTTTAAATTATGAATTGTTTTGTCTTCTCAGGTCAGCTTCTTTTAGCCACGTGGGTTTGTTCTCTGTTTATTCCTTCCTCCTTCCCTCTCTTCCTTCTTCTCTCCTGTACTCCCTTTTTTATTAGTGAATTGGAAAGACGATTTCCTTATATACGCTCAACTGTGCAATAGCAAACCCCCAAAATATAACTAACGTTTTACGAATAAGACAATAACGAAAAAAAATTATAGTGGAAACATCTTAGGAAACTGGAAGGAATTTGGGGGTCTTTCTGTCTCGAAGTAGATGTGGAATGTGCATTTCAGGTTCTCTTTTTTAATGCAGGGTTGCTAGTTGAGCCTTTATTTTGTTTCCAGAAAAACAATCAGCTTACATATTTTTTTTTACAAGGTTTTCTTCACCTTTGGAAATTAGTAATGATTAAAAAGAATATTATATAGTTAAGTGATGTCTAATTTTTTTCCTCATGGGTTCACCGTAGTTCAGGTTATAGCCCTGATCTGTTTAATCCTCCAAGAATCCTGAGAGGGAGCAAAGGGGCAGATGTTCTTTCCTCATTTCACAGATGAGAAAACTGAGGTTCAAAGATTCAAAGTGAGGTTAAGTGCTTCTGCCAAGGTCATTCTCTGAGGTGAAGCCGGAGCCAGGAATAGCACCTCATCCTCTTGTTTTCTCTCATGTGATTCTCCATCCGCTGACCCACTCTGACTATAAAAACACACTGTACCAAGCCTCACACAATCCCTGAAACGTCCTTTTAGTAGGACACTATGGTAGTGACAAGATTGAACAGATATAAAGAATGCTGTAAAAAAGGACCTGTCTTTTTTGTTGACTCCATCCCATAAACTTCCACAGCCACACTGCATGAGAAACATGAGACATCCATTAAGATCATATTCCCATTAGTTCCCAAAATCTAGCTAGAACTAGATTTTGCAGAAATTGAAGACACATCTTGTGGCCTGACTGCTGAAAATGAGTGTCTCAGGAGTCAGAGAGGCATTGCTGCTCAACGAAGTCAAGAATGCCCTTTGCTAATTGTTTCTCCTCCATTTCTGAGGGAATTTAAATTCATGATCGGCACCATATATTATACTTCAATACTATTCACCATCCATCTTGTACGTATTTGCAGGAAAGAATGTTGCCCAAGTCATTATATCCCGCCATGATTCACAGTCGTATGACCTTAAGTGGCAGCTCAGCAGGAGCTTACCGGTGCCTTAAATCATCCCTGTTGTGGACATACAAGAGCGTGACCTCCGACTTCCCAAGCTGTCTCTTCATGAAATGAAAATGGAACTGCAAGTTTAGGGGAAAGTTTTGAAAGTGTCTGGCTCTTGTAGTCATCTAATGACGTCCTCATTTCTAGCTGCTAAGCATGCCCTTTAATTGGTGGTCACTCGAAAATCAATTATAATGTCCAACTCTTTGGAGCTATTTTTCTCTCTGCTTTCTATCCTGCAAGTGCACGATAAAAGAAGCCACCCATTCAGCCATTATCTTGTGTCACTTACTATTCAGAGATCAGTCTTCCTTTATGTGCTCTTTCAGGAAAGACCTGGGTTGTATTTTTCACTTGCATTTCCGGCAGAGAGTAGAGTCCTTGGCACAGATTAAGTCCTCAAAAATGTTAGATGGGTGGATGGGTGGGCAGTGGATTGCAGCACATGAGCAACTACAGTAGCGTTGTGATACATGACAAGGAAATGACCTCAGTTGGGGAAATAAATGCCTAGCACATATGCCACCACTTTTCCCTTCCATCTTCATTACAGTCCTTACTAATCTATTATGACATTTTTTCCCATTGGTTCTAGACGTGACCTCAGGATCCTTGTAGAATATAAACAGTCCTGTGCAATGTAAACCTTGTATAATGTAAACAATGCTTTACTGTTTGATTTGAGTTGGGACACGAGAAGAATCCTATTTTCCGTCCATAACATAGACGTTGGGAATAATAGCTAATGCTTATGTAAACATATAGATTCATAGGATAGAAAAAATAATTTTTAAGAAATGACCTAGTACAGACTCAGGGGGAAAATATATGTTACCTTGATTATAGAAATTTGGTTCAGCCACTCAGCTTCAGCCTTCAAAAATCATGTCACTTTTTATTTTAAACCAACATATGAATCCAAGGTATAGCAAAATAAACCATAAACCTTGCAGAACAGGGCCCTTCTAGATACGCTCTCGTTAGGACCTGATCCTCCATGGTTGTATCTACACAGAGGGGTAATGCCAGGTCCCCTACTGGGAAGTTGAATTGGAGGAAGAGATAGACATAGAGGTACTATGGATAATTCTAGACTGACATGGTCATCAGGAAGTCCTATGAAAAATAATTTCTGGTGAGTATAGAGTAAATCAGCAATGAGAAATGGAGAGGATGGGAATTAAGTAGACTCATCACTAGTCCGTGGTTATTACCGGTCTACCAGTTTAGCAATGAATTACTCAAGGTAATTGATGCTAGGTAGTCTAACAAACACTCCTGAAAGCCAAGTGTCTTAACTTAATAAATGTTTATTTCTCTTGTCAGAGACCAGTGTGAATTAGGTGGTTCATTCTTAGCAGATTGCTTTCAAGTAGTGAATCAGGAACCCATGCCCCCTCCACCTTGAGGTGTTGTCTTAAATGCATGACTACCTAAACTACAGCAGAAGGGAACATGGGCAATCATGCATAATATCTCCTGGCCAGGCCTGAAAGTGGTAGACCCATACCCTTTCAACAAGAATGCAAAAACTTGACCTCTGCCTGGCTCCAAGGGAGGTTAGAAAAGGTCATTGTTCTGTGTGTCCAGGAAGAGGAGAATGAAATGCATCTCACTGTCTCATCCATAGCTGAAGGCAGGTAATCTGTGAGAGAGAGCAATGTTTGCAGATGGTGATACATGAAGATTGAGGAAGATTGATTTCTCAATCATTGAGGAGTACTGTTCCATCTAACTGAGTTCGGAATGGTAATAAAGTCATCCACTGAAAACTTACCAATCTAGTTTGTGTGCAAGATATTATGAATTATAGTCTTACCGTTAATTTAGCAGACCCACAAATATTTACATCTACCAAGCACCGTGCTGGCAACTGCAGCTTACCAGTACTTCTTTACTGGGCCCTGGATAATTTCCAGTAGTTGGTATCAGAATCTAAGCTATCCACTTGATGTGGACACTAGTCCCCTTGTAGCCGTCTCACAGGAGCCTTTAACCATTTGTGGCCAAAAACAAAGGAAATGGGCAAGAGTTACTGCTCTGCTTATCAGAAAGTGTCTCCTAAGGTCTTGTCTCCTAAATCATTTTTCTGGCCCCTTTATAGTAATTCTTTCTTTATTCACATTTCTTGGCCTACTGAACGCTATAATCAAATCCTCCTTCAATTTTCTTTTTTCTGAAGTATATAAAACTACATTTTCTTCAGCCTTTTTTTAAACAAATGATAATTATCTTGTTTATTTGTATTTGGAAAATCTAATGAGATCACATATTTAAAAATCACATACTATCAAAAGGTAAATAGTAGTAGTAATTCCTTCTGGAATATTTTTGCCCCTCATCCAACCAACGTTAGGTCCCTTACCCCCTTTCTTAGCAACTGTTATTAATTTCTTATGTGTCTATCAGAAGTTTTTTGTGGCAGAGGTACATGTGTATGTTTCAGAAGTTACTGTTGTCATGAATTCACAGAAGCCAGAGCCTGGAAAGCATTAAGTGGTCCTGAGCACCCCATTTCCACTGAGAGAGCGTAGCAGTGCTCAAACGGCTGGGTGTCCTATAATTCAACTCAATTCTGGCACTATCTACCTGTAGATAGCATCAGATCTCACATGTGAAGGAAGGGCTCAGTCCAGCAGGAATGCACACACACACTTCAGGTGCCAGTCACCAAGTATATGTTGTCACCTGTGCTTCTGACCCTTGTACCACAGATCAGAGGTTCCAACGACCCCCTTCTTAGCTTTAATTAATTTGCCCAAGTGACTCATAGAACTCACAGAAATATTCTATTAACTAGATTAACCGGTGTATTATAAAATGATAAAACTCAGCAACAGCCAGATAGAAAACATGTATAGGACGAGGTATGGGGAGAAAGCATGGAGCCCACTCTCCCTAAATCTCCATGTGCTCACCAACTGGGAAGCTCCCTGAACCCTGTCCTTGGGGGTTTATGGAGGCTTCAGTACACAGGCGTGTCTGAATAACTCATTGGCCATGGGCGATTGAGCTCAATCTTGAGTGGCTCTTCCCTGCCCTGAGGGCAAGGGGGTGGGACTGAAAGTTCCAACCTCTAATCACAAGGTTGGCTCCACAGGCTGCCTGCTCCCATCCTTAGGTGCTTTCCAAAGATCACCTTGTTAACATAACAAAAGACATCATTATCATCTCATCTCTTCGGAAATCCCAAGGGTTTTAAAAACTCTGGCAGAAACTGGGACAGAGACCAAAAATATAATTCTTATTACTCCTAAAGCACAGTTATCTAGGTAAATGTTTGTATCACCCCAAACAGGCAGTAGTCACCAGGGAAAATAAGTTAATTGCCAGTCTTTTCTATTAATTTTTAAAAATCAGATTTAAGAAGAGAATTTTTTTAATGGCCAGTGAAAATGTCTCTTACTTTAGCTCTTGCCCTTTTCTACTTATTATTTATTTTTTCAATTTTTAGTTTAGTTTTGAAAAGCGTCTTTAAGTTATTTCAAGGTTAGAACCGAACCTTCCAGGGTTAAAAAAATATTGCGTCTCTTGAAAGAGATTATTTTAGACTTAGTGAAATGGATTTGATGCTAGAGAACATGTGACATCATACATTTGACCTTTTTGAAATGATTTACATTATATGAGCTACATTTTAAGTCCAGCAACTGTAACCAAAAACAAGAAAAAAAAACCCTGCTAATTAAGGCAACTTTGCAGATTGATGGCATTAGATTATCAATTAAGATCTCAGTTTTAAACCAGATTTTTCCTCTAAATAGTGATCCAAAGAACACTAGTTTTACAGTCATTCTAATTAGTCAGACAGCCTTCTGATTGTTTAGTGCCTTCACTTGAAGTTTGTTAAATATTTTGAATATCACCTATGCTCCCATGGGACATTAGTGAATGTGAAGTCAACAAAAAAGAACAAAAAAGTAAGAAAAAGGATTTTGTAGTAAAATAAACTTGAGAAATCCTGGGTTCAGGAAATTTAAACATGTTTCTTGACTGGAGGACTTTTGAGATGTGGAATGAGCTATAATGTGCTCTGTGAATTTCACTGTTAAGTAGAGTTTGGTCTGAAGTGTTTTTAAACTTTATTTGGCTCTACAACCCTTTGTCAGTGGAACATTTTAAAGGACTCTTTGTTTCTAGCAACTTTGGAAAATGCTGTTCTGGTCTCAGATAAGCCCTTGAAATCTTAGCATTTGGAAGGAGATCCACACACAAGCTCATCCAATTTCTGGTACAGAAATCTACCATGTATCCATGCTATAGGCTCACTCAGCTGTGGATGAGTATTTTGATAACAAAATGCTCACTACCCATAAATCAGCTGATTCTATAGTCGGAATGCTGGTCTGTTAGGAGGTTTTAACTTTTTAAGTGCCTTTTACTCTCAGAAAATTTTAAGTTTTAAAATTTTGTCTATTGGACCTAGATCTGATCTCTGGATTAAGATAAGTCCTACTCAAGTAAAAGAATCCTTATTTTTCAAGGATGATTTGTACATAAAAAAAAAAATCCATATACTTCAAATCATCTGTAAATAGTGACTGAAGAGTAATTGAAAATACATTTGAAAATAATTTTCATTTGAAATTTATGTCAAAATATGTTATTATATAAATGAATCCAGTATATTTTCTCTTATAGCTAGTAAAATTTAGGTTAAATTTTAATTAAGCACAAGTGCTACAATTAAAAAAAAGAATTACATTCTGTTTTGAGTGATTATTTCAGCAAAACTGGTTTATGGGACAGTAAACTGTCCTTCACTGCATGTTCAATGTTAGCAGCTCAAACAGGCTAATTCTGGTAAAAATTCAACGGTTTTCCAAGGCCTTCTCTTAATTATTTGATACTCAATTG
This sequence comes from Orcinus orca, assembly GCF_937001465.1. NCBI lineage: Eukaryota > Metazoa > Chordata > Mammalia > Artiodactyla > Delphinidae > Orcinus > Orcinus orca. The sequence continues at coordinate 36,528,590 of NC_064575.1, read as the reverse complement.
TTTTTTCTTTTACTTCTATTGTATCTCTTCTTTAAATTGTTAACTACACATCCTCATTTATCAATGGCTTTGTATGTTTAACCCAGCAGATCTCTGGTATTATTTACAATGGCTTCATGATACTATATCTTTAAAATTCAGAATTTCACTTTAAAGTTGATTTGAATTTTATTTCTATTATACGGTATTATGTTTATGTTATGAATCCATCAGTGAGTAATTTTCTGAAACAGGATGAGCAGTTTGCTGACTTAGAAGGGCTGGAATCTATAGACACCTTAACATTAGGATGTAGATAACAAATAGTTGGATGACAAGAAACCCTGTTATATGAAAACAGGAATAATAATGAGTGTTCCAAATCTTATCTTTTCTGTTCTTACTTTTCTCCAAAGGTTAGTTCTAGAGTCCTTAATTCTCCATTCAGTATTAAATGATTGACTATTTGCAGCCTTCCCACCATTCTCCCCACTTCTAGGTCTGAGTTGGATAAACCTTTTGGTTTCATCCTTTCTTTGTGAAGTAGTGTTCCTAGTCAAGCCAGAAGGCTGTTCCATTAAAGGTTTAGCATTTTAGTGATTTTAGTAGTAAGGGTAAGGATAAGTGGTCTTCAGCCCGTCACAGTCTTCCACCCAACCTTTCTTCAGATGAATTTCCTGCAGTAGAAAAATTAGACAACCAGGCTGAATGATTGAGTCCCTGACTATGACTAGCAATGAACTACTCAGCCCTGGCTTCCTGAGCATGCCATCCTTCAAAAACAGCCTGCCAGATGGAATCTCAATCCCCTAGCTTGGCATTCAAGATACTCATACTCTAATCCACCAAAATCCACTTCCAGTAGTTCTCCCCACTTCTTTCATACAGCAAATATCCATTCACCCACCTGCATTCACTCATCTGGAGTACAAGTTCTTTTCCTTATATTCCAATATATCCCTATTTCATCTGCCTAGGAAGTCTTTCAACTTCTTCACAATCTTAAATCCTACATGGTCTTTACTTTCCTACCTTTACAACTTGACCTTAAGAAAATTTTTGCTTTCCAAGATCTATAAGTCAATCAATCAATAAACCATTAATAAGTTCATAGGCTGCTTCAATACAGTTCTCCTCAATACAAATATAGTTGTCAATCCTTAATAATAACAGCTTATATTTGATCACATAGAAATGTATTTTAACTCACATATTTGTTATCTAAAATGATAGTATAGCACTCTTCATTTTGTTGGTTATTTTCACATGTTTTAATGTCAGTATCACCTCTTTGAAGACTTAAAGTATATGTTGTCCATTTTTTCAGTATTTTAGTATCCTGCCCTGTTTTACACTTAGTGGCTGTTCAATAAATGACTTCAACACTTCACAGAATGGAGAAAATTTTCCCAAATCCTACAACCGTTGACCCTCTCTGACTTTGCACATCACTTGTTAATGGCAGCTGGGTAGTTCTGTTTGATAGAAATTCAAGAAAAAATTTCTCCATGTTTCAAGACCAAAGCCACAGTCATATGAGGACCTTAGTCAGCATCATGAATATATTCTTAAACATATACAATGGAGAATTGCACTTTTATGATTTTGTGATGAACCACATGTAAAACAGTCATTCACATTTTATTTATTTATTTATTTATTATTATTTTAAAATATCTTTATTGGAGTATAATTGCTTTACAATGGTGTGTTAGTTTCTACTTTATAACAAAGTGAATCAGCTATACATATACATATATCCCCACATCTCCTCCCTCTTGCATCTCCCTCCCACCCTCCCTATCCCACCCCTCTAGGTGGTCACAAAGCACTGAGCTGATCTCCCTGTGCTATGTGGCTACTTCCCACTAGCTGTCTATTTTACATTTGGTAGTGTATATATGTCCATGCCACTCTCTCTTTGTCCCAGCTTACCCTTCCCCCTTCCTATGTCCTCAAGTCCATTCTCTATGTCTGCATATTTATTCCTGTCCTGCCCCTAGGTTCTTCAGAACCATTTTTTCTTTCTTTCTTTCTTTTTTGGATTCCATATATATGTGTTAGCATATGGGATTTGTTTTTCTCTTTCTGACTTACTTCACTTTGTATGACAGACTCTAGGTCCATCCACCTCACTATGAATAACTCAATTTCGTTTCTCTTTACAGCTGAGTAATATTCCATTGTATATATGTGCCACATCTTCATTAGCCGTTCATCTGTCGCTGCACACTTAGGATGCTTCCATGTTCTGGCTATTGTAAATAGAGCTTCAAAGAACATTCTGGTACATGTCTCTTTTTGAATGATGATTTTTCAGGGTATATGCCCAGCAGTGGGATTGCTGGGTCGTATGGTAGTCCTATTTTTAGTTTTTTAAGGACCCGACATACTGTTCTCCATAGTGACTGTATCAATTTACATTCCCAGCAACAGTACAAGAGTGTTCCCTTTTCTCCACACCCTCTCCAGCATTTATTGTTTGTAGATTTTTTTGATGATGGCCATTCTGACTGGTGTGAGGTGATACCTCATTGCACTTTTGATTTGCATTTCTCTGATGATTAGTGATGTTGAACATCCTTTCATGGGTTTGTTGTCAATCTGTATATTTTCTTTGGAGAAATGTCTGTTTAGGGCTTCTGCCCATTTTGGGATTGGCTTGTTTGTTTTTTTGATGTTGAGCTGCATGAGCTGCTTGTATATTTTGAGATTAATCCTTTGTCAGTTTCTTCATTTGCAAATATTTTCTCCCATTCTCAGGATTGTCTTTTCATCTTGTTTATGGTTTCCTTTGCTGTGCAAAAGCTGTTAAGTTTCATTAGGTCCCATTTGTTTATTTTTGTTTTTATTTCCATTTCTCTAGGAGGTGGGTCAAAAAGGATCTTGCTGTGATTTATGTCATAGAGTATTCTGCCTATGTTTTCCTCTAAGAGTTTTATAGCGTCTGGTCTTACATTTAGGTCTTTAATCCATTTTGAGTTTATTTTTGTGTATGGTGTTAGGGAGTGTTCTAATTTCATTCTTTTAAATGTAGCTGTCCAGTTTTCCCAGCACCATTATTGAAGAGGCTGTCTTTTCTCCATTGTATATTCTTGCCTCCTTTATGAAAAATAAGGTGACCATATGTGCGTGGGTTTCTCTCTGGGCTTTCTATCCTGATCCATTGATGTATATTTCTGTCTTTGTGCCAGTACCATACTGTCTTGGTTACTGTACCTTTGTAACATAGTCTGAGGCCTGGGAGCGTAATTCCTCTAGCTCTGTTTTTCTTTCTCAAGATTGCTTTTGGTATTCAGGGTCTTTTGTGTTTCCATACAAATTGTGAAATTTTTTGTTCTAATTCTGTGAAAAATGCCGTTGGTAGTTGGATAGGTATTGCATTGAATCTGTAGATTGCCGTGGGTAGTACTGTCATTTTCACAATGTTGATTCTTCCAATCCAAGAACATGGTATATCTCTCCATCTGTTTGTATCATGTTTAATTTCTGTCCTCAGTGCCTTACTGTTTTCTGCATAAAGGTCTTTTATCTCCTTAGGTAGGTTTATTCCTAGGTATTTTATTCTTTTTGTTGCAGTGGTAAATGGGAGTGTTTCCTTAATTTGTGTTTCAGATTTTTCATTATTAGTGTATAGGAATGCAAGAGATTTCTGTTCATTTATTTTGTATCCTCTGCTATATAACCAAATTCATTGATTAGCTCTAGTAGTGTTCTGGTAGCATCTTTAGGATTCTCTATGTATAGTATCATGTCATCTGCAGACAGTGACAGCTTTACTTCTTCTTTTCCAATTCGGATTCCTTTTATTTCTTTTTCTTTTCTGATTTCTGTGGCTAGAACTTCCAAAACTATGTTGAATAATAGTGGTGAGAGTGAACAACCTTGTCTTGTTCCTCATCTTAGAGGAAATGGTTTCAGTTTTTCACCATTGAAAACTGTGTCGGCTGTGGGTTTGTCATATATGGCCTTTATTATGTTGAGGCAAGTTCCCTCTATGCCTACTTTCTGGAGGGTTTTTAGCGTAAATGGGTGTTGAATTTTGTGGAAAGCTTTTCCTGCATCTATTGAGATGATCATATGGTTTTTCTCCTTCTATTTGTTAGTATGGTTTATCACATTGATTGATTTGCATATATTGAAGAATGCCTTCATTCCTGGGATAAACCCCACTTGATCATGGTGTATGATCCTTTTAATGTGCTGTTGGATTTTGTTTGCTAGTATTTTGTTGAGGATTTTTGCATCTATGTTCATCAGTGATATTGGCCTGTAGTTTTCTTTCTTTGTGACATCTTTGTCTGGTTTTGGTATCAGGGTGATGGTGGCCTCGTAGAATGAGTTTGGGAATGTTTCCCCCCTGCTATATTTTGGAAGAGTTTGAGAAGGATAGGTGTTAGCTCTTCTCTAAATGTTTGCTAGAACTCGCCTGTGAAACCATCTGGTCCTGGGCTTTTGTTTGTTGGAAGATTTTTAATCACGGTCTCTATTTCGGTGCTTCTGATTGGTGTCTTTATATTTTCTGTTTCGTCCTGGTTCAGTCTCAGAAGGTTGTGCATTTCTAACAATTTGTGTGTTTCTTCCAGGTTGTCCATTTTATTGGCATAGAGTTGCTTGTAGTGATCTCTCATGATCCATTGTATTTCTGCAGTGTCTGTTGTTACTTCTCCTTTTTCATTTCTAATTCTATTGATTTGAGTCTTCTTCCTTTTTTTCTTGATGAGTCTGGCTAATGGTTTATCAATTTTGTTTATCTTCTCAAAGAACCAGCTTTTAGTTTTATTGATTTTTGCTCTCGTTTCCTTCATTTGTTTTTCATTTATTTCTGATCTGATTTTTATGATTTCTTTCCTTCTGCTAACTTTGGGGGTTTTTTTGTTCTTCTTTCCCTATTTGCTTTAAGTGTAAGGTTAGATTGTTTATTTGAGTTGTTTCTTCCTTCTTGAGGTAGGCTTGTATTGCTACAAACTGCTCTCTTACAACTGCTTTTGCAGCATCCCGTAGGTTTTGCGCCATCGTGTTTTCATTGTCATTCGTTTCTAGGTATTTTTTGATTTCTTCAGTGATCTCTTGGTAATTTAGTAACATATTGTTTAGCCTCCATGTTTTTGTATTTTTTACAGTATTTTTCCTGTAATTGATATCTAGTCTTGTAGCATTATGGTCAGAATGGGTACTTGGTACGATTTTAATTTTCTTACATTTACCAGGGCTTGACTTGTGACAAGTCAATATATGATCTGTCCTGGAGAATGTTCCATGAGCACTTGAGAAGAAAGTGTATTCTGTTCTTTATGATGGAATGTTCTATAAATATCAATTAAGTCCATCTTGTTTAATGTGTCATTTAAAGCTTGTGTTTCCTTATTTATTTTCATTTTGGGTGATCTGTCCTTTGGTGAAAGTGGGGTGTTAAAGTCCCCTCCTATGATTGTGTTACTGTTGATTTCCCCTTCTATGGCTGTTAGCATTTGCCTTATGTATTGAGGTGCTCCTATTTTAGGTGCATAAATATTTACAATTGTTATATCTTCTTCTTGGATTGATCCCTTGATCCTTATGTAGTGTCCTTCTTTGTCTCTTGTAATAGTCTTTATTTTAAAGTCTATTTTGTCTGATATGAGAATTGCTATTCCAGCTTTCTTTTGATATCCATTTGCATGGAATATCTTTTTCCATCCCCTCATTTTCAGTCTGTATGTGTCCCTAGTATGTGTCTGAAGTGGTTCCTTTGTAGACAGCATATATAGGGGTCTTGTTTTTGTATCCATTCAGCCAGTCTGTGTCCTTTGGTTGGAGCATTTAATTCATTTACATTTAAGGTAGTTATTGATATGTATGTTCCTATTCCCGTTTTCTTAATTCTTTTGGGTTTGCTGTTGGAGGTTTTTTCCTTCTCTTGTGTTTCCTATCTAGAGAATTTCCTTTAGCATTTGTAATAAAGCTGGTTTTGTGGTGCTGAATTCTGTTAGCCTTGGCTTGTCTGTAAAGGTTTTAATTTCTCCGTGGAATCTGAATGAGATCCTTGCTGGGTAGAATTATCTTGGTTGTAGGTTTTTCCCTTTCATCACTTTGAATATGTCTTGCCACTCTCTTCTGGCTTGCAGCAGAGTTTCTGCTGAAAGGTCAGTTGTTAACCTTATGGGGATTCCCTTGTATGTTATTTGTTGTTTTCCCTTGCTGCTTTTAATATTTTTTCTTTGTATTTAATTTTTGATAGTTTGATTAATATGTGTCTTGGCATGTTTCTCCTTGGATATTTCCTGTATGGCACTGTCTGCGCTTCCTGGACTTGATTGCCTATTTCTTTTCCCATATAAGGGAAGTTTCCAACTGTATTCTCCTCAAATATTTTCTCAGTTCCTTTCTTTTTCTCTTCTTCTTCTGCGACCCCTATAATTCGAATGTTGGTGTGTTTAATGTTGTCCCAGAGGTCTCTGAGACTGTCCTCAATTCTTTTTATTCTTTTTTCTTTATTCTGCTCTGCAGTAGGTATTTCTACTATTTTATCTTCCAGGTCACTTTTCTGTTCTTCTGCCTCAGTTATTCTGCTATTGATTCCTTACAGAGAATTTTAAATTTCATTTATTGTGTTCTTCATCATTGTTTGTTTGCTCTTTAGTTCTTCTAGGTCCTTGTTAAACGTTTATTGTATTTTCTCCATTCTATTTCCAAGCTCTTGGCTCATCTTTACTATGATTACTCTGAGTTCTTTTTCAGGTGGACTGCCTATTTCCTCCTCATTTGTTTGGTCTGGTGGGTTTTTTCCTTGTTCCTTCATCTGCTGTGTATTTCTCTGTCTTCTCATTTTGCTTAACTTACTGTGTTTGGGGTCTCCTTTTTGCAGGCTGCAGGTTCGTAGTTCCTGCTGTTTTTGGTGTCTGCCCCCAATGGCTAAGGTAGGTTCAGTGGGTTGTGTAGGCTTCCTGGTGGATGGGAGTGGTGCCTGTGTTCTGGTGGATGAGGCTGCATCTTGTCTTTCAGGTGGGCAGGACCGCATCCTGTGGTGTGTTTTGGGGTGTCTGTGACCTTATTATGATTTTAGGCAGCCTGTGTGCTAATGGGTGGGGTTATGTTCCTCTCTTGCTAGTTGTTTGGCATAGGGTTTCCAGCACTGTAGCTTGCTGGTCGTTGAGTGGAGCTGGGTGTTAGCGTTTAGATGGAGATCTCTGGGAGAGCTTTCGCCTTTTGATATTACGTGGTGCTGGGGGGGGTCTCTCGTGGACCAGTGTCCTGAACTTGGCTCTCCTGCCTCAGAGGCACAGGCCTGACACCCTTCAGAGCACCAAGACCCTGTCAGCCACACGGCTCAGAACAAAAGGGAGAAAAAAAGAAAGAAAGTAAAAAATAAAATAAAGTTATTAAAATAAAAAAAATTAAAATTTTTTAAAAATTAAAAAGTAATTTAAAAAAAGAAAGAAAGAAGAGAGCAACCAAACCAAAAAAGAAATCCACCAATGATAACAAGCCCTATAAACTGTACTAAAAAGCAAAGAAACAAAAGACGTACAGACAGAACCATAGGACAAATGGTATAAGCAAAGCTATACAGACAAAAAATCACAGAAAGTCCACCGCCTCAATTTTGGGATGATTCATTGTCTATTCAGGTATTCCACTGCTGGGATAGATTTCCCTTTTTCTTCTTTGTTTGCACAGCTCCTGGGGCTCAGCTTTGGATTTGGCCCCGCCTCTGCGTGTAGGTCACCTGAGGGCGTCTTTTCTTCACCCAGACAGTACAGGGTTAAAGGAGCAGCTGCTTCGGGGGCTCTGGCTCACTCAGGCCGGGGGGAGGTTGGGGTACGGAGTGCGGGGCAAGCGAGCCTGCCGCAGCAGAGGCCAGCGTGATGTTGCACCAGCCTGAGGCGTGCTGTGGGTTCGCCCGCGGAAGTTGTCCCTGGAATTCGGGACCCTGGCAATGGCGGGCTGCAAAGGCTCCCGGGAGGGGAAGTGTGGACAGTGGCTTGTGCTTTCACACAGGATTCTTGGTGGCTGCAGCAGCAGCCTTAGCATCTTATGCCTGTTTCTGGGGTCCGCGCTGATAGCCGCGGCTCACGCCCATCTCTGGAGCTCGTTTCGGCAGTGCTTTATTAATCCCCTCTTCTTGTGCACCCCGAAACAGTGGTGTCTTGCCTCTTAGGCAGATCCAGACATTTTCCTGGACTCCCTCCCAGCTAGCTGTGGCACACTAGCCCCCTTCAGGCTGTGTTCACGCAGCCAACCCCAGTCCTCTCCCTGGGATCTCACCTCTGAAGCCCGAGCCTCAGCTCCCAGCCCCCACCTGCCCTGGCAGGTGAGCAGAGAAGCCTCTGAGGCTGGTGAGTGCTGGTCAGCACCGATCTGTGCGGGATGCTCTCCGCTTTGCCCTTCGCACCCCTGTTGCCGTGCTCTCCTCCGTGTCTCCAAAGCTTCCCCCCACCCACTGCTCCCTGTCTCTACCAGTGAAGGGGCTTCATAGTGTGTGGAAACTTTTCCTCCTTCACAGCTCCGTCCCAGAGGTGCAGGTCCCATCCCTATTCTTTTGTCTCTGTTTTTTCTTTTTTCTTTTGCCCTACCCAAGTACGTGGGGAGTTTTTTGCCTTTTGGGAAGTCTGAGGTCTTCTGCCAGTGTTTAGTAGGTGTTCTGTATTTGTTCCACATGTAGATGTATTTCTGATGTATTTGTGGAGAGGAAGGTGATCTCCACGTCTTACTCCTCTGCCATCTTGAAGGTTCATTCCTATTTTAAATACTCTTCAGAGCACAATGTTTTAACTTTTATTTCTCTAAACATAATTATTTAATAATTAAGAGGTGTCAAAATATTACAGTTGGTTTTTCTTGTCATTCTGTTTGTTTGTTTGATCCCATATTGTATCTTGGAGATTTGGGGGCAACTTATATTCTGTAGCAGTATACAGTATATATGCACCATGTTTTAAAAATCTGATGTATAAATATTGAGTTTTACTGTCACCTAGATGGCAGATATGCAAAAAATAAATTCATTAAAATATTTCTAATGTCCTGGTTTTAAAATAGGGAGCACTTTCTCAATGTTCATGTCCTCACATAGTCATAAAGTTTCCTACTTTAACAAAAGTCACTTGGTTCTCTAAGCGCCAGTGAACTTGAATGTTAAATTTACAAGTTCATGCTAATGTGTTCTCTGCTAAATTTGGGAAATTTTCTTTCTGTGTATCCATTGATATTTCACTATTTATCATGGTGGTGTAAATGCTTGGGTTAGCTTGACCTAATGGCATCCAAATTCATGGAAATGAATGTGGAAATGGGACAATATAATTAAATATCTCAATTAATGGGCTTGATGCTCCTATTTCATTCTTCACACAATCATATTAAAAGTAGGGGTTTTTTTTATAACGTAAGACTTGGTTCTATATATAGTTCAGCCAGAAGTAAAATTATTCCTAAATCACCCTGTCTCTCAACCTAATGCATCAGCTTCAGCCTGTACACATGACAGTCAGACCTTGATTGGCTTTTTTCTCTTCCAACTGGTGGTGTAGACAGCAAACAGGAACCCTGTCTGAGAAGAGTTTGTGTATAGACCCAGAGAAAACTTTTAACATGGCAGTGTTGTTTATGTTATGATCAACCAAATTTATTGATCCAGTCATTTATTTATTTGTTCTTACAAAGTCCTGTATTCATCCATCCATCACATTTCCTGAATACTTACCATGCACCAAATACTGAAAGTACAGTAATAAGCAAAACAGACATAGCCCACGTAGTCCCGGATTTCATAATTTGGAAAGCACAGCTGGACTAGAGTTACCCTTAGGAAAAATACGTTCAAATATAATTAGATAATCACACAAATATGTGAAATGAATAATAAACATATGATGCTGTAAAAGCAACGAGACCCAGTATTTTCAGGAGGTCAAAGAAAGGCTTTTTTGTGTCAGTGCCATTTGAACTGAGATGGGAAGGACGCATTAACTAAACAATGGCGGTGATGGGGAAAGTAATCACTAGCTATCTGACCTCAGACAGGTTACTTAACCAGTTTATGCATCAGTTTTCTCATCTATCAAATGACAGGGTTAATAGTACCTACTTTATAGGGTCTGGTGAGGATTTGGTAAGAGTTTAGGACTATGTTCACTCCATGGGCTCTATGTAAATATTACATATTGTTTTTACATGGCATTTTTACCCATAGCTTGCTAAGTTAGAAACATACTGAAGAAAATAAAAATAAATAATCCTGAATGTTGATTTCAGATTTATTCAAAGTAAGATGCAAGTGATAAATAAAACTTTCCATACAAAAAGTCACAATTCAGGTAGGGAGACAACATGGAAAATGTTGAAAGCGATGAAAATGATGATGTGAACTGCATACAATATATGCATTATGAAATGACACCTAGAAAAACTGGAAATCAATGAAGTTGTGTTAATTGCTATTTTTTCTGGAAAGGGAAGATGGATGCTTGCAATAAACTTAAATGAAAGATTTTTTAAAATGGTGCCCTGGGAACAGAGAGGCACAAAAGCATGCTCATAATTTTGTGGCTTGGGCTGAAGCATTTCTCAAATGTCCTTGAAAGTTTCCAAAGACAGTCTTTCCTCAGGAAAGTATTTCTTCTGTGAGTAAATAATGTTCTTGCCTAGAAATGAAATGCAGTAATATATTACATTGCAAGTGAACTGTTAGCAAGACTGGCAGCAGAAGTTCAGAAACAAATGTCACATTGCAATCTAGAGTTTGAGGCTCTGTATCTGAACTTCCATAACTTCTAAAGGGATGCCCTTTGTATGAAATCAGAATAGTCCAGAGAAGAATTTTGACTTCTCTTTACTTAACTATTAGAAGGATTTATTTGGAATTATTATTGTGTCACGCATGTTCCGCCTTAAATTTTCTGTGGTTGAGTTGCACAATTGATAAGCTAAGGTTTCTTTTCACCATAAAAAGGCTCCTTTTAAGGAGTCCTATAATAATGACATTTAAAGTACTTGCTTGCTTTTGAAGAAAGCTTCATGCTTGGGCTTTCCTGGTGGTGCAGTGGTTGAGAGTCTGCCTGCCGATGCAGGGGACACAGGGTCGTGCCCCGGTCCGGGAAGATCCCACATGCCATGGAGCGGCTGGGCCCGTGAGCCATGGCTGCTGAGCCTGCGCATCCGGAGCCTGTGCTCCGCAACAGGAGAGGCCACAGCAGTGAGAGGCCCACGTACCGAGAAAAAAAAAAGAAAGCTTCATGCTTTCCAAAGTGCTTTATAAACGCATTTCTATGAGGCAGGTGGAACATGTCCTGTCAACAGTATTTTACAGAAAAGAAAATGGAGGCTGTAAAGGAAAGCTGCTTGGTCAAGGTCATTCAGTGCGTTAGGCAAGTTTTCAGCACAGGAGTACTCACAGATGAGCAGGGAATCCAGCAGGGAAAGCTTAAGGCTTTAGTCTATCTTTACACAAGTATTTTTGCATAAATGAAAAATTTGCCCAAAATGAAGTGCATTAGGTGCCTAGTACTGCCTTCTTTTCCTTTGAGTCTAGTGAGGGATATAGACTGAGCACATCCTATCCCAATGAAGATAACTTAGATTATTCTGAGGATGATCACTTGGGCTTCAGAATCTGAATTCCAGCTTGACCCCTTACATGAAGGAAGTTACTTAATCTTTCAGAGCCTGTTTCTCCATCCCTTAAATGGTAATTTTAATGTTTTCTTATATGTTTATTAACTCATTCACTTAACAAAGCACCTGCTAGATCTCAAGTACTCTGCTAAGAATGGTGAAGCTTTTCTAGGAAGCCAGAAGGCATCCTTCAGTGGATAGCGGAGGTCAAGAGAGGTTAGAGTTAACACTTGAATTTGACAGTGGGAGAAGATGAAAGATTCACACGGCAAGGAAAAGAGAAAAAGACTATTATACAGGTTAAAGAGCTAGACCTGGATATATTTGGAGTGACAAACTTTCTGAATTTTGATGTACCATACTTCCTGCCTCAGTTCCCACATCTTGGAAATGGGAATAATGATTAAACATGTTTCACAGTATTCATTTGGTAGAGATTAAATGAGGATTAAATAAGCATGGAAAGTGGCATAGGACAAATTTGATAAATTATTATGTATGAAAGTGTGTATAAATAAAATCAATTGCCATGACCCCTCTTCGTACCGAGTGATCACAGCACGCTTTAATTTTCTAGCTGAGTCTGGATATGGATTCGTAACTTTATTCAAACAGTGTATCAGGCACCACTTAACCTTTGGATTGGCTGGAAATTTTTGCTCCTCTGCTCTAATACAATTTAATTTTAATTTTGGTTTTTAAGGTACATGGGTATAAATAAGAAGAGTGTTAAAGAAATGTATTTCAGATTTTAAATTCAAAAATGTAGAAAAACTTTCTTTTACTATTTTTCATTTTACCTTTGGGTGCACTGATCAGCTACTTTTTCTTCTGCACCCAGGCAAAAGGGATTCTGAAGAAAACACTTTAAAATTTTGATTTCATATATAAGATAGTGGGAGCCTCTGCCTGCTTGATTTACATTTGTGCTCACCTTCCACTTTATGCGGGAGGGGGCATACGAGTAAAGGAAATTTTTATATGATTTCAAGTTATTTAATTCCTGATATTATATTTAGCCATGATAGAGTGTTATGATTTGCCTACAACATCCATCCTTCCTTTTCTTGTACCTTACCTTGTCCAGAGAGGACTTGTGCCTGTTCTGCTTTGAATTTCTCAACCAGTTCAGCTGCTAAAATCACAGGTGAAGCTTAGTTTCTGCTGATTTAATCCACCCAATCGAGATAGAGTTTCTCATTTTATTCAGCAAATATTTACGATGCCTTAAAAAAAGATTTTTAAAAAAATGCATGGTCTTATTTGCTAATGCTGCTGGGAATTAATTAAGTTTTAGGTTCACAGTAAAATTGAGCACAAGGTACAGAGATTTCCCACACATTCCTCTGGTGGGAATGTAATAAATTGGTACAGCCACTGTGGAAAACAGTACGGAGGTCCCTCAAAAGCTAAAAATAGAATTACCATATGATCCAGCAATCCCACTCCTGGGCATATATCCAGACAAAACTATAATTCAAAAAGATACATGCACCCCAATGTTCGCAGCATCATAGAGGCGTTATTTATGATTGCCAAGACATGGAAACAACCTGAGTGTCCATCAACAGATCAATGGATAAAGAAGATTTTATATATATATATATATATATATATATATATATATGTATATATATATATGTATATATATATATAATTTAAATTTATATATTTGCATACATGTATATATATATATACTACTCAGCTATAAAAAAGCATGAAATTAATTTTGCCATTTGCAGCAACATGGATGGACTTGGAGGGCATTATTCTAAGAGAAACAAGTCAGACAGAGAAAGATAAATACTGTATGATAGCGCTTATATGTGGAATCTAAGAAATAAAACAAACTGGTGAATATAACATAAAAGAAGCAGACTCACAGATATAGAGAACAAACTAGTAATTGCCAGTGGGGGAGGGGGGAAAGGCAATTTAAGAGTTGGAATTGGGAAGTGGGAAGTACAAACTATTTGGTGTAAAGTAGGCTCCAGGATGTATTATACAACAGGGGGAATATAGCCAATATTTTGTAATAAATGGAAAGTAGTCTTTAAAATTGTATAAAAATATTTTCTTTTTTAAAAAAGATACTTCTTAGCTGATAGAAGCTTTAGAAGTCTACAAAGGCAGATAATTTTAAAATTGCAGCATATAACTTCTGGAGCCTGGCTGACATTCTCATAGGAAGCCGCATGAAAATTACTTTCAAAGGCATTCATCACCTTAGCTTACAGGAGTCTGTTCCTTCAGTGTGTATTAGTCCATGGTGCATCCTTACTTTGACTTATCTGTGAGGTTCACCTCTCGCCCCCAGGAACAAAGCCTGCAGAGGGGCAACTTGTTTGGCTTGGGAGCCTGCCCAATATGAAAAGTTTGCAGGCAAAATCAGAAAGAACAGCTGCAGGAGGAGAGATGAGGGTTGCCGACAGCTAACGATTCAGAAAGCAATTTGCATGAGAGCCTTCTGCTTAACAGGAGGCAGCATGTGCTGGGCAATGGTTTACCATCCACTGCCAAGCTGGTTTCTACACCCTGAGTCCTCATTCCATCAAAACACGTGTCCTGAGGGAACGCCCAGCCACCAGCTTCTACTTACCTGAGTTAGCATGACCTGCCATCTAGAATTTCAGAGAACTTTTCATTTATTAACTCACATGAATCTACTTTATCCTGAGGCTCTGGATACTAGTCCCATGCAAACTGATTTAATAACAAACATTTAAGTGCAAATCCAAGGTCATCTAGATAATATTCTTTGACAGCTTATTGCATATGAGGCACTGCACTGTGCACTTTTTATAGCATATCGGACTTCATAACAGACCTCTGAAGTGGGTGGTTAAGTTTCCTGCCAAGGGATCCATACACAAGAAACGATCATCAGAAAAGACCAAAGTATTACTTATTACTAGTGAGCTAGCCGCTGTTACTTCATTTTGGAATTCTAATTGAGGCTTTCCTTCTCTCTCTCCCTTGCCCCCAAATCACAGATGACTAGGTCATGGGACAAGCTTAAGCTAACATGCCTTATTCTGTGAATCATAAGCTGAGCTACTGGGACAGAACCATGTGACACGTTTGTCCCTTTCAAATGTAATAATTCTACCCATTGCTCCGTAGATGTTCTGGTTACTGACCAATAACATTAACAATTCCTCTTCCCAGAATAGGATGGAGGGGAAAGGCACTGGATCTCCTATGCCTCCCAAACATGTGAAGGCCAAAGCATGGTGGGAGGAGAAGCATATCTCTTTGTAATATGTTTTATTCCCTGTTTTATAGATGTGCATATGGAAGATTAGAAAGGCTGAGTAACTTGTCCATGTCATGTAGCCCATGCTTTTAACTTTTTTATTATACCACTTACCCTTCTCACCTATCAATTTGCCTTTTATACTGATGTCCTGAGAAACAGACCACTGTATGGTATAGAAATGAACAACCATAAATAAGCTGGAAATGCATTTCTATTTACATTAACTAAGATAGTCACTTGTTTCTTTTAAGTGAGGTCCTCCGCCTTTTTAGGGACCTGAGTAAACTAACGATGTGCTTCCATTGATTAAACAAGAATTCTCCAATATTCCATAGAAGAATCATACATTTCTTTAAGCCCTGTGTATGCTTCTAGGGTTTAGATTCTAAATGAAATAGGTTTCTGTTTTTCATTAAAAAAAACGAACACAGGATTTCATTTGTAAATTTATTAACTTTTTTTTTCTGTCTAGCAACAAGCAGTGACTG
Organism: Orcinus orca; assembly: GCF_937001465.1. Taxonomy (NCBI): domain Eukaryota; kingdom Metazoa; phylum Chordata; class Mammalia; order Artiodactyla; family Delphinidae; genus Orcinus; species Orcinus orca. The sequence continues at coordinate 36,513,269 of NC_064575.1, read as the reverse complement.
TTGTTGGGTTGGTGGACATAGTAGAGATGGCCATTCAGAAAATCACAAATTTTAGGAACTCTAGCGTTCATGTAGCTCAGAACTGTAAGAAGAGACCAGAGGAAGATCAACATGCTTTAAAATATATTACAAATCAATATTGAAATAGAGCTTAACATATAATTCATCTGGAAAGGAGCTCAGAACATGATTGCCAGTTATTTAATATTCTGGTCAAAGATAATGGAAGCACTATTAAAGTATGGCATTTTGACTGCCATTGGAAAGGTCAGGTTTCAAACAGCAGTGCACTAGTTGTGCTCAAAATGACTAAAGAATGATGAATAATTAAGTGAAGAGGAAATGGGAGACCTGCATTCTAATCTTGTTTTGGCCACTGATGGGAATCATGTGGACTTTAAGGCCATCACACAGTCATTTACCACCTTGGTTTTCTCACCTGTAAAATGAGGGAGTGACTATAGTTCTTTAATAATCCTTGATGATCTTTAGCGCTATGATTCTAGAAGCATCTTGATTTAATACAGTTTGAGGATTTATGTCTAAACTCTAGCAAGCAGAAAAATGTTCTTTTATTTCTAAAATGGACTTGACATTGCGTTAACAGAGCAAATGAAATCTTTTGAAGATTGTTCAAAGAATCACCAACTTAAAATTCATCGCCATTGTTGGTTTTTATTGTCTGTTTAACTCTTACTAGATCTATAATAGTTTTATTTATTTTCCTTTGCACCTGGACTGGCAGCCTGTGTGGTTGGAGAAACACATCACCACTTATTTTAGATACTTTGTTATCAGAGCCAACTCTGTAATCTTCGCTCTGCCTGTGAATTTTTTATTTAATTTGATGTGTTTTTTCCTGGATTCATAGAATTTCCTTTTGTCATGATGCTTCTTTCCATTTATGGGACTGTAAATACAGCTGACTAAACCTCTCTAGTGGCCGAATACATATCAGGTCTTTTGTGTGAAGGATGCTAGCTAATCTTCCCGTTCATAGGCTGACTACATTTTTATTCATTTGCTTTTTTTCTACTCACCCCTGACAGTAGTATCTGTGGAATAAATAAAATAATGATACCTACTACTTATTTAACTCGGATCAGAAAACTTGACCTTTTCCTAATTTTTTACATTTGCTAGCTTTGTGGCAATATGCACCCCTATTTTTCTCTGAATCTCAGTTCACCCTCTACATGGGAATAATTATGCCTACCATACAACGTGGTGATCATAAAAGAAATTCTACCCATCTACTACCATATTGGGGAAAAATATTTGGATTGACTTTTACCAGACTTGGAGGCACATGTTTGCAGTGGCCTGTTTGAAAATACTGACTACAATGGGGTACAGTGGGATACTCTGAAGGCACCTTACAGAGGTAGATAATATCTCTCCCAGGGCATCAATGCTAAAAGTGAGAAGCATTTTGATTTCTCATCAAGAAAGAAATATTCTATGATGTTAATGGTTCTTAACTTTTGGTGATTCATTAAAATCTCCTGGGGAGAGTTTGATAATCTTAAAGCCCAGCCTGTAATTTATACCAATTAAATATGAATTTCTGGGGGTTGGACTGAGGCATTGGTATATTTTAAGGTTTGCAGAATGTAATGGTTAATTTTTAAGTGTCAATTCAACTATATCCTGAGATACACAGATACTTTGCTAAACATTATTTCTGGATGGGTCTGTTCCCAGATGAGATTAGCATTTGAATTGGTAGATGGAGTAAAGCAGATTTCCCTCCCCAGTGTAGGTGGGCCTCATCCAATCTCTTGAGGGCCCCAAAAGAATAAAAAGTCAGAGGAAAGGAGAATTTGCTCTCTCTGCCTGAGTGTTTGATCTGATCCCCTGCCCTCTGACTGTGGCTTACATCAGTTCTGAAAACTACACCCCTGGATTTCCTAGTTTCCAGCTTATATTTAATATACAATATATTTAATATTTAATATGTTTAATAGCAATTACATATGTTAAAGCAATTACATATATTACATTATATTTATTATATATCTCCTATTGGTTCTGTTTCTCTGGAGTACCCTGACTAATATGGTGCTTCCAATACACTGTAAATATTGAGAACTACTATATATGTTAAAATACTATGGCTAAGGTATTACAAAAGTGGATGCTCTGACAGTGTAGTTCTGCTTCTTAAATGGGCAACTCAATGAGGATAAGTAGCAATGTAAATTATTTTTTTCATTTTAAATGGTGGCCAGTCATATATATATATATATATATATATATATATATATATATATATATATATATGTAAACACTTTGGGAGGCTATAAGACACTAGTTAAAAGAACTTATAGGATATAAGCACTAAAACCACATCGACTCACCACTCAGTAGAAGGAATTCTAGGCCCAAGATATAGAAACCTCCATACCTGAATCATTGGAAAAGATGTAGAAAAGACACTAAAACTATTGAAAGTTTCAGAGATCCCTTGTGACCCTTTTGGAGGTCATGATATCAGGACTCACTGGCCCCTGAGTCTTGTTTTGTAATACAGAGAGGGACCCACAGTTACATAGTAAATTGACACCTGAGACTTTTTTTTTTTCAGCTAGAAGTGGAAAGGAGAAATATCTTTCACTGAAGCAGAGAGTAGAGGTATAAGTGGGGAAGACAAGGTAAAGAAAGAGAAAAGAAAATAATCCATTTAGAGAAGACTTGCTCTTGGGGCAAGCCCTGGACATATAGTCATTTATATATCCTATTTCAGGATACATTGCATGCTTTACTGTAAGTAAGCATTTAATGATTTGTCTTCCACATACTTTGTTTCATTAAAGAGATTCACTTCTGCTGGCATTTTGTTTCATGGGATCCCAGGCCCTTAGCATAGTCGCTTAGTAAAGTATTTGTGGAATGAATCAGTCAATATGTCCTCAAACTCAGTACCCTTCTCAAATCAGTTACCTGCTTTATACCATAACTGAGATTATATTATCATAGTGTTAGGACTCAAAGGGAAATATGATCTCGATTTTAGGGTGAGCGGCGAAGCTGCCGAGCGCCCGCGTCGCTGCCGCGGCCGCAAGACAGACGACCCCCAAAGCCCCTCGCCTGGCTCGGACCAACGGAGCCGGCAGCCCAGCACTCCGGTGAGTGGCGCCTCCTCCCCAGCCCTAGACCCCCGCTGGGGACGGGCCGGCCGGGCTCTTTTGTGCAGCGCACCGGGGGTGCTCTGCGCCCCCTCCGCGCGCCCGGGTCCGGTCCGCCGGACCCCGTGGCTGCGGGGCCCGCGGCTCGGCTGGGCTGGGCTCGAAGCCTGGCAGGCAGCGCCGGGAAGGGGGAGGGGGAGGTGGACGAGAAGGGGGCGCGGGGAGGGGGGGTTCCCGGGTTTCCTGGCCGCCCCGCGGCTCCCCCGGCTCGGGGGCGAGGTGCGCGCCCAGCGCTGCTGCGCGCCCCCTCCTCCTTCCCCCTCCCTCCGTCTTTGGATTTAAAACTGCAATTTGCTCTCCAGCTTGCTGAGTGTGTGGCGTGGGTGGGTGAAGGGGGGGACCGTGGGACCGGAGAACAAGGCTGGATTTTAGGAACGGCCCTGGGAAAGGGGGAGACTGCGGAAGGAGGAGCCCTTCCCCTTCAACCCCCAAATCCCAAGGTTCTGCTGGTGCTCTGGGAGTTGAGAGGCGGGGACCTAATGACCCGGAGCGGGTGTGGGGCGGAGGAGGGATTTGGGGGGGCCAGGGCCGTAGGGGTTGGGCCGCGTGCCCGGTTACCTGGTGAACAAAGTCGGCTCACTTTTGCATAAATAAATAAATAATCGCCTATCAATGCGTTTCCTCTGAGGCTCTGATGGAATCGGCCCCCTCTTCCCCAGGGGGTGGGGTGCTGAGTGACAGCTGTCAGCCCCCTGGGCCGGTAGCTGGGGGTGAATTGCAGAATCCCTCTGCTTTCTGGCTAAGGGCACATTCCCCTGCTGGGTCCTGGTCCCCAGGCAGAGCCAGAGGGGCAGAGGGCTGGCTCTGAGTCTAGGAAATAACCTTGTTTCCTGTTCTACAGGAAAAGGGACAGCAACCCAGAGTTTGGGGGCTGGGGATGAAGACTTATGGGAGCTGGAGGGGTTCCCCAGCAGCCTGGCCCCCCAGCCTCCTGCCAGGCGAAGGGGCCAGCTGAGGGAGGAAGGATGTGGGCCTTGCTGGCCGGAGGCGGGAGCTGGGGCCATCCCTGAGACGGGCAGCGGGCACTGAGAGGGAGGAGGTAGAGAGAGAAGCGGGGGCGGGAATTCTCTACTGCAGACCCTGGGGGCCAGGGCCAGATGTGGAGGGGTGAGGAGTCCCCCCTCCCTCCTAGCTTGGGGGCCCTGGGGCTGGGCGGGGCTGAGCCTGGTGCCCTCCGTTCTGCACCAGTGCCTGACTGGCAGGGCCAGCTGAATTTGGGCCCAGGCGTCACCCTGGGAGGTAGGGCCAGGCTGCACCAGCCTGGCCCCTGAGCACAAGGAGGGACCCTTGGGGGGCCTGTGCCTGTCTGGCTGGGCAGGCGTTTCCCGCTGGACCAGTTGGTGTCGGGTGGGACTTGGCCCCAGTTCCCTGGGCAGAGCTCAGGATGTGAGGACAAGTTTGCCTCCGGGTCAGGGTGGCCACATTTCGTCCGCTGCTGCCGCCGGCGGGGCGGGGACATGCACCCGGGCCTGGGCAGAGTCCTGCCAGGAGCATTTGGGGTGTTTCTATTGTTGGCTTGTTCCTGTTCCGTGTGGTCCGGTGTGTGTAGCTGTGTGAGCTGGGGCTGTAGGTGACAGATTACCAGTTGGTCGTCCCCCACCCACACACAGCCCCCACCCCTGCCGCCTGGAGGGGCAGGCTGGGTTGTGGTGGTGAGCTGCAGGGGGACCCCCCAGGTGGCATGTGCCTGCAGCTTGCCATCTCCCTCCTTTGAGCAGATGTATATTTTTATAGTAATGGAAAATCAAACTGGATAGTAAGTTGAATTCATTTTTTTCTTCTGCTGTGTCAATAGTTGGAATAACCCCTAGAGACTAGTGAACTTCTTGCCCCAGAGCTCCTACCCTCCAGAGGTTGCAAAGATCAGTGAGGGCATGAGCTTTGGGGGACCAGTTCAAACCAGTGACTCTTGTCCCTCTTGGTCTGGCATTGGGGCAGGTGCCCAGGTGGGCGGGCATTGCCCCCTCCCCAGGCATTCCCCCCACACCCCACCCCACCCCAGGTGTAGTCTGTCCTCTCAGCCACCTCCTTGGTCAGTGCCTAAGCTGTGCCCAAGCCCTCAGGGACCTTCTCCTGGTGGGCTCTCTCCCCCTGCCTGGGCTCCCGGCCCACGTGTTGATATTTATTTTCTGTAGTAAAATCCATTTTTAATGCCGTTACTTTTGAAATAATATAGAGAGAAACAAATGTGATGTGTTTAAGTTGCCCTCCGTGAGTTTTTAATGTGATCTATGGCTGAGGTAGCGATGGAAGGAGCTGTTCGGCTTGGAGGAATTTGGTGTCATAAAGAAAAAGAGCTTGCTGTTTATTATGGTTGCTGGGCTGGGGGGTCTGGAACAGGGTCGTGGGGGCAGGGAGCCCCAGCACCCCCAGGTGCTGTGGATGGACAGGGTTGCTTCTCAGTTTGAAGGTGCGTGGGTTCCAGGATTGTTTTGCATTGCTCCCCAGCCCTTGATGGGGCCTTTGGTGAGGGGGCTTGGGAGCTGGGGGGCTTTGTCCCCTCCCATTCTACCTGGTTAGATTGGGGCAAGGGAGGCTTATGGAACCCCCTGCTGAGCTAAGTGGAGGTGTACTGTAGGGAGGATGGATTTGGATTCTAAAGGAGATTAAGAGACAGAGACGGGATCTTTACCTGCTTGGTGTGGCTGTGCTGGAGGCTTGCGGGGCAAACTGTCCCTGGCAGAAGACCTTTTTTTATAGGGGGAGCTGATCTGGACCGGCAGAGCCCCAGAAGGACATTGCTTGTTCTCTATCAGCCTGGAGCGCTGGCTCGAGCCACTACCTCCTCTTGCCTCTGTTCCCCATTGGACAGGGGCTTCCTCCAGGCAAACCTGATCCCCCTCACTTCCCCTCTTCTCTGCTCTGCCCCACCCCAAGTCAACTTCTTTTTTTTTGGTTTGTGGAATACAGAGCTCTGTGCCTCAGGCCAGCCACCCAAGACCACAGGGTGCCATGCCTTCATACCAGATGCCCAGGCACTTCTGGTATGATTAGTGAGGTCAAGCAGACTCACCATTATGGGATGGAGCCCAGCTCTGCCTCTGGGTCCCCTGGGTCTCTTGGGACAGAGCCGGGGAGGGGGAAGCCAGGATGGGGTGGAGCTGGGAACTGAATGGGGGGAGCAATGGTAACATTGTTGCTAATGTCAGCAGATGGGCCCCCCAGGGAGAGAGCTGGGGGAGGTGGGGAGGAAAGAGACCCAGAGAGCCCGACATGAGGTGGAAAGAGGAAAAGATGGTGACAGAAGCCAGTGATGAGGGGGTGAGAGAGAAAACGGTCAAGGAGAAGAGCCAGGATCACAGCCCCTGGAGATGGCATCCAGGGGACCAAGAAGGCCTAGGCATGTGCCACTCCCCACCCCACAGCCCAAAATGAGCGGGCACTGAGAGCCTCTCACCCAAGATCAATTGCTGCTAGGATAGTATCTGAAGGAGAGACAAGCAAACGTCTCTGGGAAAAGGGAGGGGAGGACAGGTGGGAGAGAGAGAGAGAAGGAAGCTCTCCCACAGGAGGAGGGAGAACGGGGAGACAGGGGGATTCCAGGGGTCACTTGACTAATGCTCCTGCCCCAGGGCAGTGTCTCCCCACTCCCCAAATGTCTGGGAACAGAGCCGACCTCTTCTTTGGACCTGGGGGCGGAGCCTGAGGCAGGTACAGCACCCCACAGGTTGTGGGCCCTCTGTCAGGAGGCACCGGACTTTTAAAAGCGGGGAACATTAGGACTGTTAGAGACACCAGGGGTGTCATCCGGTTGGATCCCCCCCACCTTGTTTGACAGGAGGAAATCCAGTCTAGAGGGGCCCCCTCCCCTTGCTTGCCTGGGACCTAGGCTCTTTCCGTCCACTCTGTATAGTTAGAGAGCTGGAACAGCTGCGGGGGGACTCCTGGGTGCGGAGGGGGCCAGAGCCTGGGGAGAGGAGCAGGCGGGCACCCTTGTGGCCAGAGCCCCCCCAGGGGAGGGGGAGGCGCCGCTGCCGGGAGAGAGGGAGGGAGGGGAGAGAGGAGGGGAAACAGTGAGTCAGGCTTCCAAGAGCTGAGGATGAGAGAGCCAGAGCTGGGAGGGAGAGGGCAGGGAGGGCTGCTCAGAAGTGAGGAGAGGGAGGGAGCCAACCCCTGGCCCTGGCCCAGCGGTAGGGCTGTGCAGGGCTGTGCAGCCAACATGGACTTTGCCCGTGGCAGGTCAGGAAGGAGCCAGATTCTGCCCCTGCGGCATCCTTTTCATTCCCTATTCCTCATTTATGATCCCACCCCAGGGTCTCAGGAAGAATGACTGACTGTGTCATCCCATCCCTTCCTCAGTTTCCCCATCTATTGTGGGATTTGGACTGTGAGCTCTTCTTAGAGAGGGAGGAACAGAGCTTCCTGGGAAGTGTTGGGGGTACTTCCTCCAGCTGCTGGCTTTGTGCCGGGGGCCCTGCTGGAGGCTGCCACCAGTCAGTGTAGGGTGCAGGTCTCCGCGGTAGGGCTCCTCTTGAGCCCTCAGAGTTGCTGGGCCAGGGAGTGGCGGTGGTGGGCCACGAGTGCTGGGGTGCAGTGTGTGTGTGTGTGGTGCCGGGCTGGCAATGGTAGGTGGACTGCCTGGGGCCTCTCAGGATGGCCAGGGCGTAGACAGGGCCACGAACTCCAGATGTCCAGAGCCAACCTCCATTTGGGGAGGGAGGAGACACCCTTGTGATCCACCCCCCTCCGCCTTATCCCTGTGGGTCAGAGGTTCTGGGGCAGCTGGGAGGTAGGAATGGTCCCTGTGGGAGCTGGTGAGAACTGCCTATGGGGCCCCTCGTGTCCGGAGCTGGGACCAGCACTGGAGGGATCCCCAGGGACTGCCTGGGAGGGAGGAGGGAAGGAGCCCCCCTCCCACCCATCTGACAGGAAGCTATGGCTTCGTCCAAGGCCTGGCATCCCCCAGCCCTTCCCTCCTGGATCCCCAGCATCTCTTCCATTGGTGAGGGGATGAGGGAGGTGGGCACTGAAGCTTCCTCTCCTACAGGGCCTGGCTTTGGGGGGAACGGTGAAGTGAAGGCAAAGTGAGGCCCCCTGCCTCCCCCTACGCGCGCACACACAGACTGAGCTGCAGTGAGGCCCTGCTTTCTCCTCTCTCTGCTCTGGGGTCCTTGGCTTGGGAGCCCAGGGGAGGGGCCACTTCTGCAGCTGGCTGGCCCCGAACTCCCAGCTCAGCCAGCTGCTACTGAAGCTTCCAGAAGCTGCAGCTCTGCACCCCCTCCCCGCCCCCTGAGCCAGGAGAGGCCTTTGCTGACCTGGGGGAGGGTGTCTTGGTGAGCGAGTGGGCACCCTTAGAAGGACTAGCACAGACAACCAGACAGATGGGTGGCGGAGCAGATGGACAGAGACACCCACGCACAGGCAGACGGAGAGAGACAGACAGATGGACCAGGACTGGGAGAGACGGACATACAGAGGTGCTGGCAGAGACAGGAGTCAGAAAAATGGAAGGGCCTGGGGAGAGAGTAACAGACAGGCAGAGACAGAGACTTGGAGACAGGGAGATCCAAGGGGGGAGACAAGGTGACTGAGATGGGAGAAGGAGAGATATGGGGGAGAGAGGGAGGGGCAGGAAGAGATAAAGAAAGGGGGAAACCCAGACCGAGAGAAAGAGAGAGGAGAGACTGAAGGCTACAAACCACAAACAAGGATTTGATGAGAATCTGGAAGGTGTTTTCTCCTGCTTCCCTCCCCAAACCCCCAGGCCAGCCAAGTCTCCATTCCTTCCACCCTCGGCTCAGTTTCCAGCTGCTAAAGAGGTCAGGGAGAAAGAGAGAGGAAGACACACACACAGACACACAGACAGACACACACACACACACACACACACACACACACACACACACACACACACACACACACACACACACACACACACACACACACACACACACACACACACACACACACTCCCCCCAGATCCCAGAGACCCCTTTCCCCTGATCTCTTTGTAGGGGGAGGGAGTTGCGGAGGGTGCCTCTCCTAGCCCTGACCCCTACTCACAAATGTACATACCCCTTGTCTCAGAAAATATCCCAGAATACTTCCCACTCACTCCCCACTCACACTCACTGTGTGTCTCCTTGTGTAAGTGCACCCCCCCATACTCACACCTGTCCACAGGGGCCTGGCCTCACACACACTCACAAATACACATTTTGTGGCATACATGTCTCTGCTCTCACACTCATCTTGAATCTCACAAACATAACCGGTGAACCTGTCCCTATGCTTTCTTACCCATCCAGGCAGTGACACACAGGCCTCATCGTGGCTTCTCAAAACATGTTGATACACACACATACACAGTCACACTCTCACACAACAGTGAAAGACACCCCAGAGCAGAGAGAGGACTCTTTCTCTCTGGAGGGGAAGATCAGGGTTCCCAGGGAGCCATGGTGGGGGGGTATGCCCCCCACTCTGACCTAGCTGGCAGGGCAGGGAGGCAGGAGACACTTTCAGCCGGTGGCAGCCTTCCTGCAGGGCCTGGCCTGGACACAGAGAAACTGGCTGGTGTGAAAGAGCTGAGAGCTGGTGAGAGTGTGTATGCACGTGTACAAACATGTGCGCGTATGTACAGGTATCAGGGATGGTGAGTATCTGTTACAATGTGTATGAGAGAGACTGAGTGCATATGAGGTGGGATATGGGTGTGACAGGGAGATCCACTCCTCAAGGTGTGTGGAGTGTGTGAGTGTGGGTGTGACAGCTACTTGTCGGGTATGTCTGTGTGGAGGCATGCATATGTGACAGGTGCATGTGGCTGTACCTGGCTTTGCAGTGTGCGGGTGTGTGTCATGGGCGTACACATGTGAAGGACTGGGACTCTGGGGCTGAGGGGCATGTGTACCAGGGTGCCGTGTTCTGCAGATGTGAAGGTGTGGGGGATGTTTGCGTGTGAGTGTAGTGTAGGCAGGGTGCATGGATGAGGGGGTAGCTGCCTGTGTGAGGCTGTGAGCTCGTAGCCTGGGTTGGAGGGCTGTTTTCCAAGGCAAGGATGCTGCTTGAACAGAGGCCACCGGCATGAACACATGCGAAGGGGCTCCAAGGCACACAGTTGGGCGCTGACCCGCACGACGTACAAGGACAGACATACCCGCCCCTGTCCTCCCTCTTCGTCTCTCCTGGCGTCAGTGGTTTTCAAAGGAGTCTCCACGAGGACTGTTTGCTGTGCAGTTCCCCCCACCCCCCAGCCCGTGCCTCTTCAAACACAGGGATGCCCTCCAGGCAGCTTTGTGGAGGCTCCTGCCTCGACCATCTGAAGGCAGATGGGTGGGCTGGGATCTGCTGCTGCCCCCCCAGGGAGCGAGGAGGCGGCACTGCTCCTTCGGCCTGGGCACAGGAAGAGACAGATGGACTGCCTGTCTCGACACCCGGACGTGGGGTCTGGGGGTGGGCGGGCACCACCGGCAGAGGGGCTCTAGCGGGCAGCCCCCAGGTGGGCCCCTGAGCAAAGGCCAGGACTCTGCCCTTCACCTCCTCAGAGGGGCACCCGCCCTCACCCCGCAGCCCCATCACCTGTCTGGGCACAGGGGCCCAACTCCAGCCCCTTGTACCTCCTAAATACACAACCACTTCCCCACTCACAGCTCCAGCACCCCTAAACACACAGCCCCAGCACGCCCCCAAACACACAACCACCACATGCCTACCCACCCAAACACATATTACAGCCCTAGTACTTAACCAAAACCCAGATGTTTATGACCCCCAATATACCCCCAGACACCCCAACACACACACAAGGCTTCTACCACATCCTGAAACAGATCAACTCTTCCTCCAATCCCAGCACCTCCCCAGATACACCCAGGACCCTACTGTAGCCCTAATACCTTCCACACACTCAGGTTCTCAGAGTCCCAGCAGCTAACCAGACACCCACAGACTCTCCCGATGGCCCCAGCGTTTCCCTCCGCTGCAGCTCATCACGTCCCCAGACACATTGATACAGCCCCCTACACCTTTCCAAACTCTCCCCGCGACATACACGTACACACACCGCCTCAACACCCACGCGGAGGAGGACACCCCTGTAGCCACACCATTTACCTCAAACACACAGACACGGTGCATCTTTGAACAGTAATGTCCTCTCAGCTTCTCGTACCTTCCAGGCCGTGCACGTGCATGCGCATCCCGCACACGCACACCCCCCCCCAGATCCCAGCACCTCCGCAAACAAGCAGTCCTCTGTGTGTTCCCCAGCAAGCTGCAGCTCCAGTACTTTCCTCAGCCATCCAAGGGCCCAGAGACAGCCCCCACCCCTCTCCAAACACCAGTCCTGCACTCATACACAAACACACAGGGCCCCAGCCCAGTCACCCGTCAGAGCAGCTCCGCCCTGCGCCCACACCTCACCCTGCAGCCGCACTCCCACCATCACACGTTCCAGCACAGCCTCCCTCCTCAGCGCTCTCCATCACCGCTCCCCCACCCCACCTTGTCCTCCCCAGCCTCCCTCCCCCAACCTCCCCCCAGATAGCCTCAGCCTTGCAGACACACTGGCCCACTCTTCCGTGCTCTCTCTCATTCTCGGCTGCCTGGTCCTCCCCCACTTCCCAGAGCCTCCTCTGCCTGGGGAGGCATCTCCAACGCCCTCATTGCCCCAGGCCTTTCATTCCTGGACAGTGAGGCTGTACATCTGGTTCAAAGCTGCCCCACCCAAGACCCTGTGCTCTGGGCACCCTGGCCTGGGCTTTGGGGGTTTGGGGCCTCTTTGGGGGCTCTTGGCACCTGGTCATCCTGGTGTGTCAGCCAAGAACTCTGAGTACCCAGCCATGCCCTGAGTCTGTCGTGTATGGGTTGGGGTGGGGGGGTCTGGGCAGGGGGATTTACCCCCAGCCTGCACATTCTCAGGTGCTTGCCAAATCCCCCTCTTCTTGGGCTCACCTGAGGGGGACACTGGGTCTGGAGCTTCAGGAAAAAAAGATGGAGAAGGTGCTGGCTTGACATGCTTCCCCTCCCACCCCACCCCCAGATCCGGGCTTGGGGCTTGGTCTCCCTGGGAGTCAGTTCCAACAGTGAAGGTTACTTTACTAGATGCATGATTTTAAACAGAATCTCCACCATCTGTTCCACCCCCTAATTACAGATGCACAGAATCCGCCTCAGAGGGCAGCATGAGGGGAGTGATTTAGAGGCTGAGCTGCTTCTGCCTGCATTAGGGCTGGGGAGACTGGGGGGGCCTCTGGGTATTGCTCACAGCCCCCCAATCCCATCTCTTTCCCAGGGGCCCCTCGTGCCTCTTCTCTTGTTGGGGGAAAGGCTCCTAGAAAGGTGCCCCGACCCCCTAGACCTGAAAGAGGAAGCAACTGCAATGCTGAGGGAGGGGTCCCTGAGAGATCGCCTGTGTCCCAGGCCCCAAGTCTGGGGAGGCAGGCTCCATTAGAGCCTTAAAAAATTCAGTGGATCGATCTCTTGCCTGCTTCTTGTGCCCTGGGGAGCCACAGGCGCTGGCCTGGCCCAGCTGTCTGCCCACCCCAGGGTAGCAAGGATTAGTGAGGTTAGGGAGGGGGCGGTTAGAGCAGAGGTGGGGACATCCAGGTTTTGGCAGCAGAGGATGTGGCCAGGCACGCCAGGACCCACCAGGTGTGTTTGCACGTATGTGCTGGTCCTCCTTGGCGCAGCTGGCAGGCCCGACCGCAGCTTGAGCCTTGCCCTGTGGGGCCTGACGGGCACCAGGGGCCGGAGGGGATGGGCCAGGGCCTGGGCCTCAGAGGGTTCCGAGGGACACCCCGAGGATGGGTCTACCTTTGCCCGTGGCTCCGGGGACCTGGGGCCCCGGCCAGCTCGCTGGTGGTGGTGGCGGCCGCGGGCACACTGTGCTAGAAGCTGGAGCATTCACTGTGGGGAGAAAGGGAGAGAGGCCGGGCTACAGGAATTTTAGATTGTTGCAGGCAGGAGGGTCTCTGGAACCCTGTGGAGCGGGCAGTCATGCAGAAGTAATCCTATCGCCGCCTGCCTGCCTGGAGGAGAGGAGAGGAGAGGGGGCTGGGAGGGGAAGGATGGCGCAGCCGCCCCTTTCCCACCTCAGCCTCTGCCCCAGCCAGCTGTGGAGGGAGCCCGGGACCCCAGGGGGCTCCCCCAGGGAGGCACCACCCTTCCACCGCTGCCTGTGCCCCCTGGAGGGGCGGCACCGCAGCTGTTGCTCGGCTAGGAGCTCTGGGTTTTATAAATAATGCAGCTTGGAGGTGGGGGCCAACTCAGCCTTGGGTCACCCACTGTGGCATCATCTCCAGCTGGCAGTCCTGTGGCAGAGCCCCTCTGCCTTCCAGCCTGCTGCTCCTCTTTTATTATGTGAGTTTGGGCCAGAGGCCCAGCCTGTGTGAGCTGGGCCAGGGCAAAGGAGTGTGGAAGAACCCAGAACCCCCTGTCCTTTTGTACCCTGCCCCCACCAGCCTTCACAGGTTAACTGGCCACTGGCTCAGCAAATCCAGGCTGGGAAGGGATGACCCACTGTTCAGGGGCCTCCCTAGTTCCAGCCCCTCCATTTTGCAGATGGAGTAACCAAGTCCAGAGAGGGCAGGGATGGCCAAGGCCAGCCAGCTGATGAGCAGCTCCTTCCTGTCCCATTCTGCTGTCAGTCAAGGCTCTTCTCAGCCTCAGCTCAGCTAAGAGCAGGGCCTGGGGGGCGGGGGGGATGTTTGGGAAAGTGGTTGCGGCTGAGACGTTGCCATGGCGATGCTGCAGGATGCCGAGCTGAAGTGGGGGTCTAACAGGGTCTCTGGGGCCCCCAGCTCCACACCCCTGTGGTCTTCTCCTCCCCATCTCCTGTCCCCCACCCAGAGGCCTGTCAGGCAGCTCCGGTGACAGGCTGGGTGGGTGACAGGTGGTGCAGGTGATGGGCTGGGTGGGTGACGAGCTGGGTGGGTGACAGGTGGTGCAGGTGATGGGCTGGGTGGGTGACGAGCTGGGTGGGTGACAGGTGGTGCAGGTGATGGGCTGGGTGGGTGACGAGCTGGGTGGGTGACAGGTGGTGCAGGTGATGGGCTGGGTGGGTGATGGGCTGGGTGGGTGACAGGTGGTGCAGGTGTGAGGCAGGCAGGTGACAAGCTGGGTGGTGACGGGCCCTACTGATGACAGGCAGGGGCTGTGGTTGGCGGGGATGCTGTCTCCTGGCTGGTGGCCTGTCGCAGCCCCCCACCCTCACGCGTGTGCACATGCACAGACTCTGGGCTCAGAGCTTGGGGCTAAGATACTAATGAGGCTTATTACGTGTGGGGGGGCAGGTGCCCAGGCTCACTAATGAGAGGCCTTTAACGAAGAGGGGAGACAGCTGGGGGGCTCTGAGGAATTTGGCTGGCCCTCCTGGTCTGGAGGATGAGCCAGGTCGGGACCCCACCTACCCTTCCCCCCGGCCACTTGGCTTTGTGTTAATACTACCCACAGTCATGATAGTTACCACTGTCCAAGCGTTTGCTACACTGGCCGAGCCCTTTACGTGCGTTTTCTTATTTCAACTCAGCAGTCGTGGGAGGGAGGCACTATTGCCCATTTTATGGATGAGGAATCTGAGGCTGAGAAGGCAAGGGACTTCACATAACAAGTTTCTGTTGCAGCTGACATTTTAATCTTAAGTCTTTCTGTCCCCAGAGCCCGTGCTCTTAACCATCCCACCAGTAACACTCAGGTCTTGGCGCAGACCCCGACCTTCTCTCAGGGCCTCAGTTTCACTCTTCTGGAAAATGGATGTGCGGTGGAGGAGTGAGCACCATACGCTCTTCAGCTCTGACTTGGGTGGCTTCAGGGGCTCCTCCAGTTAACTGTCAAAGCCTCACCCCATCTGGCCCAGATTCTAGGTGACACCCCTGGACTGGAGAGAGGGCAGGGCTTAGCACTGAGGGAGCGGAGCTGAAGGGGGATGCCTGGGGTATCCAGACCACTTCCTGCATTGTGTGGTGGGGAGGCTGAGGCTTGGAGAGGAGCAACAAGGGCCCAAGGCCACACACCCTGTAAGCTGTAGGGCCCCGTGGGATCCCAGGTCTCCTGGCCTGTTGGAAGGGCGGGGCTGGGAGTGGTGCCAGAGCTGGGAGGTCACCTCCTCCTGGACCCCACCCACCAGCCTAGCTTCTGCCCTGGAGGTTGTGAGCCCCTACATCCTGGGAGGGGGCAGGGGGCTGTTGGCCACCTCTTTAGGGCCATGCCCCTTCCCCGTCGGTCTGGGCCCGTAGTGTCAGTTGATCTCCTCCCTTTGGGACCCATTGGGGTGGAAACTCCCTGGCAACAACTGATGGATGCGTTAAGGCCTTGACATTGGCCTGGGGCCACAGCATGACCCTGGAGGGACCAGGCTAGGGCTGGGGGGCTTGGAGGGGAATTTAAGGGAGAAGAATTAGGGTCATAAATCTTGGAGCGTCTGGGTTCTCTTCTCCTCGACCTTAATCTCTTACCAAACCTCTCCGGCTGCTCATCCAAGTCTGAGGGTTGAGGGGGGTCCACCTGCCCATTCCCCTCTCCCTCCAACTGATGCCTCCCCCACCCCGAAATTGCACCCCCTATGGGGAAGAATAAGTTGCAGCCACGGCCGCTGGACAGAATTAAGAACTTGTGTGTCTAGACTACTGGATTTGGCCTCTGATTCATAACAGTAGGCAGGGCAGAGAGCTTCACTGCCTCAGTTTCCCCAGCCTTGGGTTTGAAATCCTCTCCTGGTGCCTGACTGCTCAGTCAGGAAGGAGTGCTAAGACCAAGAGGGATTTCACAGCTGCGGGACACATGGCCCTGTCCTCAGAAGCCCCATTCTGAGATAAGCAGCACAGTCCTGGCCTTGAGAGCCCTCAAACCCAGAGGTGAGGTCTTGAACTCAGGCTGCGTGTGCGCTGAGGCTCAGGTAGGGAGTGGGTGGTGCTGGGTGGCTGGTCTGCTTTCTGAAGCAAAGGCGGAGGCTGGGGAGAGGCCAGAAGAAGGGTGGCAGTTTGCCTGGGGGGCTGAGGAGCCGTGTGTGGTTGTGGGTGGGAGCCTGGAAGGGTCTGGCTTTCCCATAGTCCTGGGCAGCTGTAGCCTGAAGTTCTGGCGCCCTCCTAGCTCCCCAGGGAACCCGCTGCTGCCCGGCCCTGGGGACCCAGGCGTCCTGGCGGGTGAGGGCGGGTCTCCGGCAGGTGCCCTGCCAAGCCTCGCAGCCTGCTCACCAGGAATCTTGTTGCTGAGAGATGGAAGATCCAGGTCGGGCCTGCAGCTCATCCCTCCCCTCCACGAGGAGGAGGGGCCCAAAGATTCCTTCCTGCACCCGCCCTCCCATCTGGGGCAGGGCCCTCCTCAGCAGTGGGTGGGGCTGGGGGGCCCAGGACAGGCCTCTAAGGCTCCGTCACATGTCCTGGAGCCTAGCCCAGCCAGCAGTGGGCACCGGGGCACTCTGGAGGCAGAATGAGCCTGGTGTGGCAGAGGAGAGGCGGGGGTAGGGTGCTGAGGCCACAGGGGGCCCTGCATAGGGGCCTAAGCCTGGCCCTGGCCCCCACTGGCTCCCCCAGGGCAGAGGGTGAAGAGTTGGTTCTCTTCCATTATGGGAGCGTGATTTTATTCCACGTGTCACGGAGTCTGAGATTAACTTGCTCACCAGTCTGTGACAAACCCCTCACACCCAACACACACATACACACACAGAGGCACAGAGACACACGGAGATCGTTGGTCTCACAAACGCACCTTCCACAGACACACATAAGCATTTCCATACTACAACGCATGGCAGACTCTCACATGCAGATACACAAGCACACACACTTAAAGATACACCGAGATCTAGATCCACAGTCTCCAAAGCACAACGTTCTCCCACTCACACTAAGGCCACACAGACAGAGATACAAACAGGCGGTCCAGGGGGACGCTCGCAGCCTTACCTACACATGCACAGATCAAGGACGCCCGGTGCCCCACAGGCACAGATACACGTAGACACACACAACTCCAGACACAATCTTGTGGGCAAGCCTAGACCAACCGCCACACACACTGAGACAAAGGCCCAGATACATACAGAGACAAAGACAGGCACAGACATACAGCCGGCAGCACGCACACAAGCACAGGCGTGCACACCCGGACACAGACAAAGACAAATAAATGCCCAGAGGTTTTGCTGTGGACAAAATGTGAGGCGCACACACACATCTGGGCCTCCTGCTCGACCTCTCTACCTGGGGATGTGGTGATCTGGCACCCGTGGCTCCAGGGAAAACTCTGAGGAACCTTCTGCTCGGTCAGAGCCCCCCACCCTGGGCTCAGGGCCAGCCCCCACCTCTGGCTCCCGGCCCGTGGCCGAGGCCATGCAGCCACACCCTCAGCAGCGCCCTGACATCCTACCTTACCCTCCGCGTCGTGCACACTCACGGTCACACCGTCTCCTCCTGCACGTGCTCACGACACCCTCCACGCCCGCACACTTACGGTTTCTCCCTCACACCCCTCTTAGGTGTCCCCTCCTTGTTGTCTTTCTCAATCACTGTCCCCACCCCCTCGCCCTGCAGACATGCACAACCTCCGGCACAGCCTTCGTGGCCCACACCCTCGCCTTCTCACGCAGACCCCCATGCACAAATAGAACGCACGGGCTCTCCGCCACAGACCCACAAGCCACGTACACGCGCTCCTTCACATACTTCCTCAGCACCGCTCTCACAGACTGATTCACAAATGCAGCACACTCACACACGCACACTCCCCCGCATACATCCCCACCGCCTTCTCACATGCGCGTGTGCGTGCACACACACACTTTCAGAGCCTCCCTCACACCATCACTTTCCTTCCTCTGTCTCTCACAAACACTCCCTCTGCCAAGAGCGTGGCTCTGCTGCAGAGCAGCCCCTGAAGTACTTGTTACTGTACTCCACCACGTCCTTGGCCTTCCTGGCCTCAGTGTCTTCCCTTCCACCTCCAGCCCTGCATACTGTGGCCTTGTATTCTTTTGCCATTTCTCCGTTTAGTCAACAAGAATATATAGAGTATTCATTTATTCATTCAACAAATGTTGACAGAGCACTGATTATGGGTTAAGCATTGGGGATACTACGATGACACAGGTCCTTCCCTCGTAGAACTCTCAATTTTGTGTCCAATTCGTTTGCTGCTTGTCTCATCTGACTAGAATGGAAGGTAACCCTTGATCTTGGATGTTGAGAGATGTGTAGGAGTTCACAGGAGGAAAAGTAGGGGAAGGGTGTTCTAGGCAGAGGGCAAAGCATGTGCAGAGCCTACAAGTAAATCAAGGTACAGTAGGCTGGAAACTGAGATGATGCTCAGAGACTAGAGGAGAAGCTGCAAAGAGGGAAGAAGCCAGATGTCACAGAGTTTAGATGCCATGCTCAGGGGTTTAGATTTTGTCTAGTGGGCTACAAGGAGTCATGGGAAGTCTTTAGTGACAGGACAGGGTGAGGAAATGATGGTGGTCTGACCTAGAAGAGGTGAGTGGCAAGGAAAGGAGACTCATTTAGGCACAAGAACCCGTGGGATTCCAGTTCCAGAGCTGTGACCTCAGGAAAGTCACACAACCTCTGTGACCTGGGTCCATCACATGAGGATGGGAGACAGAACCAGAGCCGGGCTTATGGTATATGCTCGATAAACAATAGCCATCATTGTCAGTTATCGGTAGGACATGGCAGGGCATCAGATGAGGAGGAGATTTTACTGAGCACCTACTGAGTGCTGGGTACTGCGCCAGGTGCTGGGGTCCAGAGGGGAGGTGGTCTGCGGCTTCAGGAAGCTCACACTCCGTAACCACAGCTCACGTGGACAACAGAGCGCGGGGTGTGAGGGTGGAGGCAAAGCACCTCGGAAGGTTAGAGGAGCATGAGGGCTCTGGGTGGCTCACGAAGGAGCTGGCATTGAGCCGGACTCTAAAGAGGCTGGTTGAACTTGGGCAGGCAGAGGTGGGAGAAGGAGCCCTGTGAACGACAGCCTGAGGGCAAGGGGTCTAATCTGGCTGTTGTGTGGGACACAGGAAGGGGGTGTCGTGGGATGGGATTATGGAGGCGAGACCTTGGTGGCCAGGCTAAGGGGGGGGGGGTCAGCACGGGGTGAGCTGCACTCTAGAAATCCCATGTTTTGGTGGTAACATGGAATGTGTCCATTAGAGACTCTGCTCCAGGCTCCGCCAGTAAGCCATTGCCCTCTTCGACCTCAGTTTCCCCATCTGTGTGATGAGTTCAGTCTTGTTTAGGAGGGAGTTCCAGCATCATGTCCTGGGGCTGGCCTAGCCTACTTCGTTGGGCATCTTCTGGCCTGGGATTCTGGGTCTCAGCAGTGCTTCCTTCCTGAGCCACCCTCAGCCAAAGAAAGGAGCAAAATGAGGGGTTCCCCAGAGGCAGGTTTTGGGCGCTGCAAATGAGGGGCCAGGAGCTCCACACGGAAGGGAGGGGTCTTTGCCTGGATCTGACTCCAAGCCCCAGAGGGAAACCAGAAGAGAATGTCAAGGTCCCTCTTCCCTCTCGCCCTGACCCGTGTGGTGGCAGATGTGGGCCATGTGCCCAGTCCCTGGTCCAGGGGGTATCAGGACTATTCTGCCCACTGACAGAGGAGCAGGGCTTGGGTTCAAGAATGTGGCCCAGGGCTTAGAGTCCCCTGGGGTTAAGGAGCCAGGAGGCCAATCTTAGGGTGGCAGAGCCAAGTAAACGCCCATGGGTAACAGGGTTCATTTATATTTGGTGTTGCCAGGAGTTGTGGTCTAAGGCAAGTCCTGGTGACACCCAAAAAAATAAGAAAAAAAATGCTGATTTTATAAAGACTGCTTTCTTCCATAGTTGACAAACTTATGATGGTACCGATGGTTGGATACTACTCTTAGAGATGAAAAAGGTCTTAAGGATTCTTCCATGTTCCATTCACCAATCTGTGTTCTTGTTCAAAGCAAAATTAATTCCTTTCAAAATTAACATATTAGCTTAATAATAATTTTTAATCTTAAAATAATCTATCTGTGAGAATGGGAATTTTGGGTAGGAAAAAGTGACAGAAGATGGGACAAAAAGAGAATTCATAGAAAGACAAAACAGAATTTTTTAAATGGTGGGTACCAACTTCTATTTCCAACTATATCAGTTTACCTTAGGAAAACGTACTAGAAAGGCCAGATAAATCATAAGCAACATTTGACTGTGAGCGTTAGAAAGCTACTGAGGTAGCCATGACCTAGAAAAGTAAAATAGAGAAAGAAACTCACTGAAGTGAGAACAATATTCTGCACATGCATCTCTAGCCCAGTCATTTAGAAACTACTGATGAAGAGCAAAAGTCTGAGAAACCAAATGTGGCTCCCAGGAGGTAGAAAAGCCAGTAGAACTTAGGACAATGTCATAGGACTAACGAAACCAGAGTTGGAATTGAGAAATAACAAGGCAGCTAGAATTTTAAGGACCAAAATCACAGAGAGAGTAAAGATTCAGAGAACAGAGCTGGATTCAGCAACAGTGTTCCCTTGCAGTATTTTCCATGTATAATAGGTAGACAAGACAAGATGCTAAGAAGTCAAACAAAAGCTAACTGAAGTCAAAGCAAAGACTTAGTTGGCTCATAATGCTGAAGAGACAAAATTGGGGTTCAGAACCTATGAAAGATTTGTGGCCCAATGGAAAACTAATGATATGAATTAGGACATTGGAAGTCTCTACATATGTGTGTGTGTGTGTGTGTGTCTGTGTGTCTGTGTGTGTGTGTGTGTGTTAGGAAGGTTGATGCAACATCTACATTGAACCTTATAAAGAAGGAAAATGAGTATGAAGTTGGTCCAGGTGACTGAGGTGATCTTCCCCTCTGCTCCTTACCTAAGAATAGGAAATTCTCTCCTCAAGAAAATACAGTTGACCCTGGAACAATGTTGGAGTTAGAGACGCTGACTCCCTGTGCAGTCAAAAATCCACATATAACTTTATGGTCGGCCCTTCTTATCTGTGGTTCTGAATCTGAGGATTCAACCAACCACAGCTCATGTAGTACTGTATTACTTATTGAAAAAAAAATCCATGTATAAGTGGATCTGTGCAGTTCAAACCCAGGTTGTCCAAAGGGCAACTGTAATGTCATTCAGATTCTCTACAACTTGTCATATCCCAAGTCTGGTATTCACTGAAGAACCACCAAGACTACCAAGAAAAGGAGAATTAGAATAAAAAACAAAACAGAATCAGAATCATAGATGACTTAAACATTAAAGATCTTACATATTTTGGTAAATATTATCAAGTTCAAGAAAATAGATGACAAGGTGAAGAATTTAACTTGACAACTAGAAACTATAAACTGATTGAAGTTGAACTGATAGAATTAAAAATTATATGAAATTTAAAACTCGGTAGTGGATTGGACACAGGTAAAGAGAGGTAAGTGAACTGGAAGATAGAGTAGTAACAATATTAACACTAAAGCACGGGAAACAAAAAGAATAAAAAGTACACATAAGCTCATTTGAGACATATGGGCCACAGTAAACACTTTTATCATATGTATAAACTGGAGTCCAAAGAAAAAAGGAGACAGAGATTGGGATGAAAACAATATTTCAGAAATATTAACAGCTGAGAGTTCTCTAAAACTAAAAGGAATATATGGAGCCATAAATTCAATAAGCACTAAAAAAGCGCAACAAGAACAAATACAAAGAAAACCACACCTAAGATCACCACAGTACAATTCAGAATAGCAAAGAAAAGCATGACATCTTAAAAGCAGCCCAACGAAAAAGAGAGATTACTTTCAAAGGAACAATAGGATTAAGATTACAGCTTACTTCTCAGTGAAACTGAATGGATACTAGAAAATAATGGAATAACATTTTTAAGTGCTAAAGAAAAGAACTGCCCATTGGGAATTGTAGAGGCAGAGAAAATGTTGTTTGGAAGGAAAGATGCAATAAGGAAATTTGCAGACAAACAAAATTTAGAAAATATTTTCTCATCAGAACTGACTGAATTAAATTATAAAGGGAGACCTGCAGGCAGAAGGAAGATTATCACAGATGAAAATAAGGACTTTATAAAGAATTATGTATAACAGAAAGGATAAATAAGTGGATAAACCTAAATAAAATCTAACAACACAAAAGGGTAATAATAAAATATATCAAAAATTAGAATGCATTAAAACAAATGGAAGAGGAAAAAGTAGTAAAAGAAATTTAAGATCTCAGCATTGCTTGAGAAGCAGTAAAAGAGGTAATAAGTCATGGTACATGTGTAACTGCTATTTATGTAAAAGTAACAAGCTAATACAAGGGAAAATGGAATTTGAAGAAATCTCGAAGAAAGAAGAGCAAAAGGAACATAACAAGGTGGGACAAATAGTAAACAAGGAGTATACGGTCTGTAAGAAAATACATTAACTGTAAATACTCAAATTAAAGGACAAGGATTATTGAAACAAACAAAAAACCTAATTCTATGCCACCTACAAGAGACAAGAGTCAGATTGAAAATGAAAGGATTCAACAATTATGGCATAACAACCATAAGCAAAATTGAAGAAGATTTTTTAATGTTAACATAGATTTGAAAGCAAAAAGTATCACTGGCGATAAGGCAGGATAATAAAACCCACTGTTACTTTACAAGGAATATATTATAAATCTAAACTTCAATGCAATATATGAAGGGAAATTCCAAAAATCTAAGTAGAAATAGAAAAATCTAAATTACCTAGATCAGTAACATAGAACCACAACAATAAATCAGCAGATTATAGAAGATCTGAATACCATCATTAAAAACTTCGGCCTAAATTTACATAAAACACCGCACCAACAATGATGGAATATATATATCACGCAGAAATTTTTAGGTGCACGTGGCACATTTATAAAATTGACTATATTCTGGTTATAAAACAAGACTCCGAATAAGCGAGAAATTTAAAACTGTATAACCAATATTTTACCAAATAGTTGGATATTAAAAACATACTTCTGATCATTATGTAGGTCAAAGATAAAGTCGCAATGGGAATTAGAATTTTATTAATTCAATGATAATGAAAATATGCCATAACAAAACCTGTGGGTTGCAAATAAAGCTGTCACAGAGAAGTTTATGTATTCCAATTATACTCTCTAAATGTAAAACGGAAAGGAATAAAGCAACTGGAAGATAACCTATCACCCTGAGGTAGGCAGCTCCTGAACTGTACCTGGTGGGGAAGGCAGGGCAGAACTTCAGGAGGCCAGCTGGGAGCACGGTGAACACCATCTCAGGAGCAGTCTCCAAGAAAGAGAATTTAATGTACAAAGGGATGACTAATATATATTTAAGAGCTAGCACCCTGACCCTTCTTAAGGATGACTTATGTTGCTGGGGAAAAAATAAGAAGTGCTCGATGTAGAAGGTGAATAGCTTTATAATTCCCAGGAGAATCTTGGTACCAGGACCACACAGTGAAGAACTTGGGAGTCCCCATGGCTAATCCAGCAGAGAGAAAAGGAGGAACAGAGATGCGAGAGAAAATAAAGGGAACTCTTGGTGCAACTTGGTGCTGCTGCAGGGCCAAGTCCAGGTATGTGCTCTCTATCTCCACATCTTAAATAAAAGCCACCATGTTCCTCAGTCTTTCAGGTACTTACAGTTTCTCTTTAGAACCTGAAAATGGGGTCACGTTTCCTGTGTGCATTGCTAGAGTACAAAATAGAGGCAGGATGTTTGAAATAGTTCTCCATCTGGCAGAGGAGGCCTTGAAGCTGTGAGCCACTCACTGCAAACCAGCAGGACATGAAGGATTCTTGAGCAGATCTGAAGCTACTGGGAGGCCTTTGAGGAGTTAAATCCCATAGTAAATACTGTACCTTCAATGGCCCCTTCTCCCTCTCTGTCCAGCCTTCCTCCACTCCCGTGGGGGCCCAAAGGGGTTAAATGAGCACTCTTTGACTTGTACTTGGTGGTCCCAGAACTTGACGTGGGCTTGGAGACTTCCATGAAAAGTCTGCCTTCCATCTACTGGCTTGGGTTTCTTGGGCTCTCTGCTCCAGGCTAATCCCTTCAACCTGCTTTTTCCATTTCTGCCAATAATCCCCCTCTCCAGACCTTCCTAATGCTCTTCTGGGGCAGGGGGGAGACTTACTGAGGGCAATGTTTATTTCTAGAGGGAGAGGTGACCACATGACTTCACAGTGGTCATCCCCTTGATGATTCAGTTTCTGTCTAGATTAGTCGTGGGTGTTTGTGCACCCCAGCCTCACCCCCAGGAGGCTTTAGAACACTGTCCTTATCTCAGCACTGAGCCTCTATCTAGCCTCCTTCCCTCTCTCTCCTTATCCATCTTTACCCACAGACTCGCAGGCTTTCTGGACCTCTGAGGAAGATAAGCACTTCACAGAACCTCTGCTACAGAACCAAACATACTGAAATGACTCTTTACGAAGATACTGAAACAACAGAAAAAGAATACATGACGATTGTTTCTCCTGAGGGTTCAGTTACCTAGGGGGCCTTTAGGAAACTTTGACTGATAAATCTAACCTTTCCTTTCTTGGCAATAGTTGATCACACTGTGAGGAAAACAAGTTAGAGAATGGAAAAATAATATTTGGATTTCAACGAAATAATAAAGATGCAGGGACTATCTTTGACTTTTGCAAGGTGAGAAGAGAGTTTACATTTTGATTATTTGATGGCAGGAATCCCTTTTAAAACAGGGCCAGTCTGCATGATGCATTTAAAAACCAACCTTTTCAAATATAGCCATAACCCCCATAAGATTTCTTGATTTCTCTGGGGTCAAATAAACCATCACATCTCACAGTGGTGCCCTGTATATGAAAGTGATAAACATAACCTGGAAGCACGGCAATGGCTAAAACTATGGAGCTGGTAGCCATTCGCTGAAAGGATCTTTTGCTTTTAATTCATTGCAGAAAATGCTAATGTCCAAATTCAGGCAGGTAGATCTTACCAACCATCAAGAGCTTCAGCCCTGCTAACAGCTAAGTATGCACTTTTAAACCCTACTTTGACTGCTCCAGAAACTTACTGGGTTTCATTAATGCCTCTGTTACTATTTCCTTTGTGTCGTTTTCTTTTTCTTTAAAAACATAGCTGTGTGATCTTGGGGAAGTTATATTATTTACTTGAGACTTGGTTGCCTTCTCTGTGAATATCTGGGTATAATTTTAGTATTGCTCAATAGAATTTTTAGTGATAATGAAAATATTCTATATCTGTACCGTGCAGTGCAGTATTCAATAGCTACATGGAGCTAATAAACATCTTTGGAATATGGCAAATGCAACTGAGGAACTGATTTTTTAATCTTATTTTTAAATTTGTTTAAATATAAATAATGCCATGTGGCTAGCATCTGTTGACAGTACAGATCTACATAATATTTTAAGGACACTCTCCACTCAAAAACTCTACCATTCATTAACTCAACCTAAATATTTTTGCCCTCTGACAAACAAAAAATAATGTATGCTTCCCTTGAAATTATCTGTCAAGACCTTTATCAGTTTGGGGACATTATATTCTTAAAATTGACTTTGCTTTATGAAACTGTAATAATGCTGGAGTTTCCTGCCCTTGGTACCACCTTTGTGATGATGGGAAATATTGTGGATGATCAAGGACCATTTCAAGAGATCATGGAGAGAAACCTCCTTCTGGATTTAATTTCATTATGAGGATATCAAAATGCTAAATTACTTAAAATAAAACCCATACCGTTTTTATGCTAAGTTATATTCTACATGTAGCTGGAAAAATGTTAAAAAGATTTTTAAAGAACTGCACGTCTATTTTTGAAGCTGATTTGGCTGTTCAAGGCTTGTTAGCACTTTATCCATCTCAGTGCTATTTCACTTAGTAAACAAATGCAGTTGCCATAATTGCTGCATATGTGTCTGTGTTCCCTTCTAGGCTATATGTTTTTGAAGTTAGAAACTATATTTATATCACAGCCCCTATGTATAGCACAATATCCATT